>NC_068918.1:29967251-30270281 GCF_023091745.1 Budorcas taxicolor
CTCTTCTCCTCCTATTGATCTACCGGCTGTTTCTAGAGTAAGCCAGGTACACTCCTGCCTTAAGATCCTCCCTTGAACTTTCCTCTTACCTAGACCATGCTTCCCCCAAATATCTGCATTGACAGCTTCTCAAGGATTGCCCAGCTCTCATCTGATCAGTGAGACCAGCCTTAACCCCTATTTTATTTTATTTGTTTTTTTAATTGAAGTATAGTTGTATAATGTTACATAAGTTACGAGTATACAATATGTAGCGATACTCGATTTTTAAAGGTTGTACTCCATTTATAGTTAATATAAAATATTGGCCATATTGCCCATGCTGTACAATATATCCTTGTAGCTTATTTTATACCTAATAGTTCATACCTCTTATTCTCCACCCTTGTGTTGCCCCTCCCCACTTTCCTCTCCCCTCTGGTGACCACTAGTTTGTTCTCTCTCTGAGTCTGCTTCTTTTTTGTTATATTCACTAGTTTGTTGTCTTTTTTAGATTTCACATATAAAGGATATCCCACAGTATTTGTCTTTCTCTGACTTATTCACTTAACATTATGCTGTGCAAGTCCATCTATGTTGCTGCAAACGGCGAAATTCTGTTCTTTTTATGACTGAGTAGGTCCATTGTGTGTGTGTGTGTATAATGTATGTATCTTCTTATTCATCTTTTGATGCTCTTTTAGGTTGTTTCCGTATCTCGGCAATTGTAAACAATGCTGCTGTGAACATTGGGTATATGTATCTCTTCAAATTAGAGTTTTTGTGTTATTTTTGGATATATACCCAGGAGTGGAATTGCTGGGTCATATGGGAGTTCTGTTATATTTTTAGTTTTTTGAGATACCTTCATACTATTTTCCACAGTAGCTGCACCAGTCTGCATTCCCACCAACAGTATAAAAGGATACCTTTTTCTCCACATCCTCACCAATTTGTGTTCTTTTTGATGATAGCCATTCTGACAAGTGTGAGGTGATAGCTCACTGTGGGTTTGATTTGCATTTCCCTGATTTCTTGGATTTGCCCAGAACACAGACTTTTTTGGAGGTCTTATCTTTTCCCCATATGAGATTAAGAGTTTTGGGCTTCCCTTCTGGTCTAGTGGTTAAGAATCCACCTGCTAATACAGGAGATGTGAGTTCAATCCCTGGTCTAGGAAGATTCTACATGCCCTCCACTTGCCACAATTAGAGAAAACCTGTGCATAGCAATGAATACCCAGCACAACCAAAAATAGATATATATTGTCAGTCTGTTCCAGTCTGTATTACAGTATTGTTTTATGGAAATTCCACACTGCTTTGTTTGACTAGTAGAAATCCTCCTATACTTCCAGGACTAACGTAGGTTTATTTTTATGTGTATAGTTCTTCTGACATTTCGATGGGAATTAGGGAGGGGGAAAGCTGTGTGCATTCATTCAGCAATCCTAAACCAAAAACTGTCCTCTCCCCTCTGATCCTGTACCTCAACCTGACTCTTGCTGTGTTCTCCAGCTCTCCTAGCTCCAAACATTTCCTCTCTCTTCTTACTTTATTGCAAGATTTCTTCCCAAGTGGATCAGATCAGGCCACTCTCTGCTTTTCAAACCTGTGGTGCTTCTCATCACCTAAAAAACAAAGCCCCATCCTTTACAAAGTCATCTAAGGTTCTTTCTATCCAGCTACAACCTGTCTTCCAATTTGTTGTTTAAAAGCCAAATCAATTTTCAGTCCTTAAAAAACAGGAACCATGTCTCACTCACCTTTCTGTTCCCCACCACACGCTGCCCACTGAAGGCACACAGAAACATTGATTTTTTTCTTCTTCTTCTTCACTCCTACTTATTAGGTACTCAATAAACATTTGCTTGAATAAATGAGTAAATGACTGAATGCTCAGATTTACTTGCATTTACTTTTGCTTCAGAAATTGACTAAATAACCATTAAGTATTAGTCTGTAGCTTCAGAACTGTAAATTTTAAAATCAATAGTGCAATTTCAAGAGCACAAAATAATTTTTTTAATCGTTCTATATCCTGTCACATAAGTTTGCTACATATCTTATCACCCAAAACACTCTTAAAAAAATATTTTGAAGATGTTACTAAGTATTTAACTTTTTATGCAGGATATGTAAATAATAATATGTGTATTCAAGTGGTATTGTTGCATATGATATGAGGATTTTATTTATCAAGTCTGTCAGGAGTCTTTATTGCCAATTTTTTCATTTTCCACCATTGATTAAAATGTGCATTTAATTTAAATCACAGAGCACTTGTCTCTATAGCTTCACTATACAAATTGTTTTCAGACTGTAAATGGGAATTTTGGGTTTGTTAACATAACTCTGTTGTCGTTTGTTGTTACTGCTGCAGCTACTGCTGGCATTTGCTTATGGTAGTAGAGGAATGGAGAGGTCTAATATTTTATGAGTGGAATATGTACAAAGAATATACACTTTAATTATTGAATCATCATTGTTAATGATAAAAAATTAAAAGTGAATTTTTGCTACTAGTATGTCAGTTTTATCCCTTAAATGAGTCATTTCCTACTCTTACAGGGAGGGAAAAGTAAAGATGCTCCTTCGTGGGATCCTGTTGGCCTGAAATTCCTAGAGAGGAATATTCCAAGAGACTTGCACTGCCAGCTTTCCAACAGCCCTAGAGCGATAGAGCACGCCTATCAGTATGGAGGGACAGCCAACAGTCGTCAAGAGTTTGAACACCTAAAAGGAGATTTTGGTGAAAAGTAAAGTAACACACTATCCGTTCAGAAACTTGATGCCATGGCTGGGCTTCATCCTTACTTGCCATATGTTCTTTTTCCTATAATTTTTCTGTGCTGCTTTAATCTTGTTCTTTTTTTCATCAAAACAATTACTAAATAGAACATAATTCAAACTGTCCAATAAATAACATTCTCTGTGACTTTCTTCCCAAAAGTAAGGTGCATATAACAGCATTGTCCTAGGAGTTTGCTGTGCTTAATGAAAAAGAAAATACAATCCAAGAAAGGAAGATGGGGGAAATTTTAAATGCCTCATCATATAACCCTACTGTCACCTTCCCTTTCCGACACAAATCGCTTTCAGACTGTAAGTGGGAATGCATCTGAACTGCTGGAAGGTTAATAAGGAAAGACACTAAAAATACAAAATGCACTGTGTCTCTGCTGACCCTCAGCTATCTCTAAAGTTCATCACCCCTTCCTGGTGTTCCACAACTCTCCAAGTTATTTAGGATTATTTAAGATTTCTTTTCCAGTGTTAGCACCCAGATACTCTTATATAGCTCTTTCAAACATTCATACCGTCAGTGGATTCAATAAAAAACTCCTAATTTCCTATTTTCCTAATAGGCAGAATCGGTATTTTGTATTCTTCAGGAAAAATACAGAGTTAATCAAACTGAAAATTAGCTTAATAAATGTATCTTATCTGTGGCGTAAAGCTGAATTTCTAGAAATTTTATTTGACTTCTACACATTTTGGTAGCTGTTTTTAGCATGTGATATCCATTGATTAATTTTTATGGGGAGAAAACTGAATCTGTATTTTAGATAGTACATAAATCATATTGTTTCTATGCAAATTTGTATATGCATATTAATTGCTCTCTAGTATTTTGTCTACATGAAGCTTCCTTAGTATAAAGATTTTTACTAAATTAAGTGCAATCAGTTTTTCAAAGCAGGACATGATATTTTTTTTAAAAAAAATTTTCGTTGGAGGATAATTGCTTTACAATATTGTGTCAGTTTCTGCCATACAACAATGTGAATCAGCCATAATTATACATATGTCCCCTCCTTCTTGAACCTCCCTCCCACTCCCCTCAACATCGCATCCCTCTAGGCATCTCTGGTTTGAGCTCCCTATGTTATATGGCAGCTTCCCACTAGCCATCTATTTTACATATGGTAATATATACGTTTCCATGGTACTCTCTCCTCTCCATGGTCCCGCCCTCTCCTTCCCTCACTGTGTCCACAAGTCTGTTCTCTGTGTCTGCGTCTCTATTCCTGCCCTGCAGATAGGTTCATCAATACCATTTTTCTAGATTCTATATGTATGTGTTATTTTATGAAACTTGTTTTTCTCTGATTTACTTCATTCTGTAGTAACAGGCTCTAGGTTCATCCACCTCACTAGAGGTGATTCAAACTATTTTTCTTTTTATGACTGAGGAATACTCCATTGTACATATGTCCACAACTTCTTTATTCATCTGTCAGTGGACATCTAGGTTGCTTCCATGTCCTGGCTATTGTAAATAGTGCTGCGATAAACATTGGGGTACTGGTGTCTTTTTCAGTTGTGATTTTCTCAGGGCATATGCCCAGCAGTGAAATTGCTGGGTCTTATGGTAATTTTATGCTTCTGAGGTGGTGCTAGTGATAAAGAACCCACCTGCCAGTGCAGGATACGTAAGAGATGTGGGTTTGATCCCTAGGTCAGGAAAATCCCCTGGAGGAGGGCATGGCAATGCACTCCAGTAATCTTGCCTGGAGAATCCCATGAACAGAGGAGCCTCATGGGATATAGTCCATAGGGTCGCAAAGAGTCAGACACGACTGAAGCGACTTAGCATGCATGCATATGGTAGTTTTATTCCTAGTTTTTTAAGAAATCGCCACACTGTTCTCCATAATGGCTGTATCAATTTACATTCCCACCAGCAGTCCAGAGGGTTCCCTTTTCTCCACATTTTCTCCAGCATTTATTGAAACAACACTTTCTTAAATGTGGGATTTATCCCCATTGTATGAGGAAATGGAGAAGGATTTACATTTTTGAATTAGCAGTGCTGACCCGATATTCACAATAATAATAAGATGTAATTAGAAGTAATGTTGCTTGGGATTAGATCAGATGGCTTTATTCTTCCTTACGCTGTATTGTCTTGGGAAGTTAGAGATCACAGTCTTCTTTGACAAGTGGTAAGCTTTTCCTTCTCATTTACCAGATCCCAGTTTTCCATTCGTCTGAAAACACGTTCCTCCCATGGGATGATTTTCTATGTCTCAGATCAAGAAGAGAATAACTTCATGACTCTGTTCTTAGCCCATGGCCGCTTGGTTTTCATGTTTAATGTTGGCCACAAGAAGCTGAAGATTAGAAGCCAGGAGAAATACAATGATGGATTGTGGCATGATGTAAGTTGAAGGCAGAGAATATTATTATCAGCAAACGTCCACCATTCTAATACCCCACTAGTGGTTTCTCTAGAAACATCCATTTACAAATTTTGTTGCTATATGTTCAGAGTTCAGTTTCAGAAACTTTTGTTAATTTATTACAAAAATCTTGAAGCTAATTATTTTAAAAGAAATATAATCTGAGTATAATTTTTTTGACAGATCAGCTATTTTTAGTGCAGTTACTTTAAACAAAAGATCAGTGGTCAGCATAAGCTGAAGTTTGGTTTCTAAGGATTTTTCACTTGACTGGGTTTTTTTCCACTGCCTATAATAGTCTAAATTTTCTATGATTGCTGAGTGTCTTATAGACTAAGCTGTGGAAGGTACAAAATAGAGTAAATCTGTTAGGAAGAAAGGATACAACAGGTAGAATAACCTAAATATCAAAACAATTCAGTGTGTGTATAGTGGGAAAAATAAGCAATGTCACCTGTATTACTAGGAAGAAAGGATACAACAGGTAGAATAACCTAAATATCAAAGCAATTCTGTGTGTGTATAGTGGGAAAGTAAGCAGTGTCAGCTGCATTACAATTAATTATAATCAAATTTAGAAGCGAGAGCATGTGGGCTGCCAGCTGGGACAGAGAACTCTGCTAAACATAAGCTGTATTCAGAGATTAAGCCTGTAACTTTAAATCAGGCTTCAAAAGAAGAGACAAACTCCTGACCTTTGGTGAAAGGATCACTCTTTAAAGAACCTCTGCAGCACTGCAGATGACAGCACAGTTGGGAGGAGAAGCAACACAGCCTTTCCACCAATCTTTGGATGTGCTAAAGACACGCGGTTGTCCTTCTCTCCATCAAGGTGATATTTATTCGGGAAAAGAGCAGCGGCCGAATGATAATTGATGGACTTCGAATCTTAGAAGAAAGTCTTCCCCCTGCAGGAGCTGACTGGAAAATCAGGGGTCCTATTTATTTGGGAGGTGTGGCCCCTGGAAGGGCTGTGAAAAATGTGCAGGTAAGCCAGGTGTGATCAAGTAGAGCCATCAACCTTTAGAGTTGAAAGATTGTTTAGTCTAGCCCTCACTTTATGATTAGAAAACTGGCAAAAGTAAAACTGTACTTTGGCTGGAGATGGGATACATAAGTGGGTATTGTTTTATGGTTATCTGTCCACCCTGTGACATCACAAAGCCCAGAGTAATCTTTTGATTCTAAGGTAGAGGTGAGATGAAAAATGTTTCAGAGGTATAAACTGTCATGAAACGTTATGTCTCAAGGGATGCTTATTGGTTCAGCAAGTACCCACGCTTTTAGTCTTTAGAGCTAGGGAGAGCTGGAGAACACAGCAAGAGTCAGGTTGAGACACAGGATCAGAGGGGAGAGGACAGTTTCTGGTTTAGGATTGCTGAATGAATGCACACAGCTTTCCCCCTCCCCAAAAGAGAATTCCCTGGTGCTCCAGTGGTTAGGACTCAGTGCTTTCACCGCCCAGGCCTGGGCTCAATCCCTGGTCAGGGAACTAAGATCCTGCAGGCTGCATGGCACAGCCCCCCAAAAAAAACTAGCCAGAAAAGAAAGCAAGTCATTATATTATATATTATTGGGTAAAAAAAAAAAAAAAAAACTTTCAGGCCATTATGTAAACTATGATCTCATTTTCATTTCTTACACACACACACACACAGAATTTGTAATTGTACAAGGAAATGTGGTTACCCCTTGGGGAACATGAGGATATGGTAGAAGAAAACAACATTATTTTGTAATTTAAAAGTTGAAAATATTGGACCTTCAAAAATATTTAGCAATAAAGGAATGCATCAAAGGACTAAGTTTATTTTTAATATAAATACAGGTTTGACTTTAACACAAAGAATACACTTCTAAGATCCATTAAATGGCTTCCCTGGTGGCTCAGTGGTACAGAATCTGCCTGCCAATGCAGGAGATTCAGGTTTGATCCCTGAGTCAGAAAGATCCCCTGGAGAAGGAAATAGCAATCCATTCCGGTATTCTTGCCTGGAAAATCCTATGGATAGAGGAGTCTAGCAGGCTACAGATCACAGGGTCACAAAAAAGTCAGACACAATTTAGTGACTAAACAACAACAACAAAGATCCATTAATATGTGTGTGTAAGGCAAAAATGGGGGGAAATGTTCATATTTAATTTGATTTTAGATGAGTAGCCCCAATTCCATGACAGCTTCTTTAAAAGAAAGATTTCTATAACTGTGAAATCGGTTATCTGAAGTGGCCCATGTTTCATGTCCTGTGGTATGATAAATGCTCAAACACAAGCCAGTAAAGCAAATCCTCTGCTGTTTATTTAACCATGGTAGATTTAACAGTTTAGTTCTTTGCTAGCCCTCAACAGCATTAGGTGATCTAGGGCACAGCTGTCTTTCTTGAAGAAAACAAATGAGAATATTTCTAATTCAATTTGAAAACCACAGCTGCAATTTACCTTGTGAAAAATGTTGAAATTTTTGTACCTTAATTAGGTAGGCTGTTATTATCTAATACAAAATTCTAGCTTCAAAGATCTAGTTAAAAAGCAACAATCTGGAAAATGATTGACTATTCAGATAGCTAAAACAAATAGGGCAAGAAATTGGTAGGTTCCTCTCAGGACACAAATCCCTTCATTGGTGTGTCTGTGAGTGGTGAGAAAATGGATTTTAAGAAGTGCCTTCTCCTCTCAGATAAACTCGGTCTACAGCTTCAGCGGCTGCCTCAGCAATCTTCAGCTCAATGGGGCCTCCATCACCTCTGCGGCTCAGACGTTTAGTGTGACTCCCTGTTTCGAAGGTCCAATGGAAACAGGAACATACTTCTCAACAGAAGGAGGTTACGTGGTTCTAGGTAACAATGATTTACGTTAAAACATGAATCATGAAATACTTCTTTCCTGGAGATGGCTAACAGGGATATTGGGCCCAAAGTTAAAAGCCACAATAGCAAATTCAGCCCTTGAAAATGGTCACTTTTCATAAGGACCACTTTTCTCCTCTGCTGCCATCCAGATAGACACATGGACCATGCCAATCCCTGTTTGCTTTCCCCAGCCAGTGCTTCCCCACAGCTGGCAAGCCTCTTGGGATAGACCATCTTGGCTCCTTTAGACTTTCTGTGCTGCACCGTGGTCTAACCTGTGTGGGCTTTTGGCTACCTCACACACTGGGGTTTTCTCTGCTCCTTCCAAGCAGCACCCATTGTTTCTGCTAAGGAAAGTTCCACTTCCTCCCCTCTCCAGCAACTCCAGCAGACAAAGCTATCCTTAAAAAATTTTCTTTCTGGATTTTTATTCTCAACTCTTACTCTCACGCAACAAAGTTTTCATTGTGTGCCTCTGGTATGACAGTCCCTGTGCCAAGTGAGGGAACATAATGGTTCTAAAAATAAGGAAATAAAATCCTAAACAGACTACACACAGTCACCATCTAGTCCATTCCAACAGCATTCTGTAGAGCAACCATCAGGTGTGAGGAGGGCACTAGAACAGGTGCCGAGAAGGAAAACAGGAGAATGTTCCTGCCTTCAGCATGCCCTGAATAAAGACCTACAGTGCAGCCAGTTATCCCTCCTTAAACCATCCCCAGGTCCAACAGAATAGCCGGAGGCAATGTTTCGTCTCTTTGTCTAGTTCACGATTTTACTTGCCTTTCTCCTTAACCCACTCCGGCACTCTTGCCTGGAAAATCCCATGGGCGGAGGAGCCTGGTGGGCTGCAGTCCATGGGGTCGCTAAAAGTCAGACACAACTGAGCAACTTCACTTTCACTTTTCACTTTCATGCACTGGAGAAGGAAATGGCAACCCACTCCAGTGTTCTTGCCTGGAGAATCTCAGGGACAGCGGAGCCTGGTGGGCTGCCGTCTATGGGGTCGCAAAGAGTCAGACATGACTGAAGCAACTTAGCAGCAGCAGCAGCAGCTCCTTCTTTATCCCTACTAAAACACCAACAGGCACATTCCTCTGCCTTTCGTTGAATTTCAGTGAAAAGAACTCAAAGGTTTAGACAGTCCGAAAAGCATAGCAACCTGCACAATTTATGTTCTCAATAAACATTAATAACAGGAAAACTTTTAAAAATGACCTATAAGAAGCCATGTGAAGTGAACACGATTAAGATGCCCACCTTTGCAGTGAGTCTCTTGGAGTGAACACAGCTATTCTTAAGAATTCATTTTCTTGAATCACTGCAAAAACAGCTCCTAACCGCTTTTGCTATTCTTACTTTCTCTTTCCTCCCAAATGCTCTGCAGCACTGGCTCCAGTGATCTTTTTTAAGAATTATTTTAAATACAGATCCGATCAGGTCACCTCCTATGCTCATTGTCTGCAGTATAAAGTCTTATCTTCCCTTCTGGAGCCCTGGAGCCCTTCCCCGTGTGGCTCCTGCTGGCCTTCTCTACTCATCCTCCCTCCACCCTCGCTCGCAGGCTTCAGCAGTGCTCTCCAGACATCCCAGACTCTGCACTTGTGTTCAGACCAGTTCTTCCTAGTTAGCTCTTTCCTGCTTCTCACTTTTGAAATAATAAATCGTCCTGCTAGTTGGAATCAATTTTTTCTCACCTGAGCTCCCATAGCCATGACAAATTTTCAGCGTGCTGTTTCCACCCCACACTCCAGACCCGCTCAGAGCTTTCCAGTGTGTTTGACATGGAAAATGACACTTTCCACCTATCTACTGAAAAATGCGTCAAACTTTCCAAAAGAGATACCAAAAATATGAGATTATGAAATCATGCCATGGTTACAAACTTTAGGTTGCTGTTCTTGAGAACTAATAGTATTTCTCTCCACAGATGAGTCTTTCAATATTGGATTGAAGTTTGAGATTGCATTTGAAGTCCGTCCCAGAAGCAGTTCTGGAACCCTTGTTCACGGCCACAGTGTCAATGGGGAATACCTAAATGTTCACATGAAAAATGGACAGGTAGTATGTTACAAACTGTTTTAACAAGTCTGTCTTCTCTGACCTTGGATTCTAGATCTGAAGCAGTATTTTATTTCACAGAATTATTTCGTCGATCTTTCCTAACTGAGGGGAAAAACAAACAACAGGGAAGCTAAAACATAAAATTTAAATGCAGGCAATTTTTGGATTCAGATTCATATGTTGGGAATTGACTTGATTAGAGCAAAGAGCCATGAAATTGTGGCAAAGCCCAAAAAATCAATAATTAAAAAGTTTTAATAAAAGAATCAGAAGAGGAATTTTTTACAACAAATGGAAGCAGCAAACGTTCATCTGTCTATAATATGTATGCATACCACACATACATTCTTTTCAGCTGCTAAAAATAAAAACAATTGTTATAATTAAACACCACTTTCATCCTTAAATAATATTACTAAGGAACATTCATGAGAGTATTCAAAAAAATATGAAGCATATTTTCATCAATGTCCCTAACTTAATATAATTTTCATTTGAGTTCCAGTATATTCTATAAAACCATATAACATGAAAACAAATCCTTATATGGTGCTTACTGTATGTCAAATACTATTCTAAATGCTTTATATAGATTAAACCATTTAATCCCAATGACCCTGTGAAGTAAGTATTACAGTTATCACCCTTATTTTGCAAATGAGAAAACATGGCACAGAGCGAGGGACGTAGGAGCGCCTGAGTATGAGTCCAGGCAGTCTGGCTCTAGAGTCCAGCTCTTCCTCAGAGCTTCACCTGCCTTGTACAGCACATTCCATCTTTAAAGGAATTCATTGTGCTATCTTACTGTTCCTCTGCCACCTTTTCTCTCCAGTGTCTTTATTTTGTTCTCTTTCTGAGGAACACATTTTCTCTAGTCTACTGAACAGTGACCCCTTGTGTTCAAATTGCAAAGCTAATGTCTGGATGTTCAAAGTTTTGCTTCCCTGTGGTAAATGTAAGAAATCTCATCTTATCTCAATGAGGAGAAATGAAATAAAATTCCACAATGTGCCCTATTTTTTGCAGGTCATAGTGAAAGTCAACAATGGCATCAGAGACTTTTCCACCTCAGTGACACCCAAGCAGAGTCTCTGTGATGGCAGATGGCACAGAATTACAGGTGAGGAAAGCCGTGTCCTGGGTTTCCCTGATAAAGTGAGCCTGTACACCCACCTCTGACATGATGACTTGAAAGAACTTAGTCTGTGTAACATATGACAGAATAGGTAATAACTGACAGTCTAAAAGTAGTCAAGAAAAGAGAATCAAATGTGCTAAAATGTGTATATTGAATCCACATGTGATTTGAAAATATTAATGCTGCCAAAATAGTCATGGAGTTGTTTAAATAATGCATTATTTATGAAGCAAAGAAAAAGTATCAGAAAGCATATTCTAAATATTCTCCCTTTCAAAGGAAAATTTTACAGTGATTGGTTAGACACTGATGTTTTCAGTGATTAGAGGGAAGTGTATGGTTTATTCTGGAATAAATAAAAGCTATTGCTGTAATCAGTTATTCCCTTTCATGTGAAAATTAATCACCTCAATATCACTTATGACCACTCTTTTCCCTGTATTTCAGTTATTAGAGATTCAAATGTGGTTCAGTTGGATGTAGACTCTGAAGTGAACCACGTGGTTGGACCCCTAAATCCAAAACCAGTTGATCACAGGGAGCCTGTGTTTGTTGGAGGTGTTCCAGGTAAGAGTTATTTAAAGTGACGAGTTTCCAAATCCAAAAAAACACTTAAGTTGTCATCATTGTTATTACAGTATTAAGAGTTGAGCTATGTGTTTTTATAATTCACCTAGTAACTCCAAGAATTTTATATACAATATCCCTTCATAGGGGACTTTCCCAGGTGGTGCAGTGGTAAATAACCTGCCTGCCAATGCAGGAGATGCAAGAGATGTGGGTTCAGTCCCTAGGTCAGGGCAATCCCTTGGAGGAGGAAATGGCAATCCGTTCCAGTGTTCTTGCCTGGGAAATTGCATGGACAGAGGAGCCTGGAGGATACAGTCCCTGGGGTCACAGAGTCGGACAGGACTGAGCGACTGAGCACACACATATCCTTTCATAGGAAAATGTATACTGACAATTAGGAAGCACACAGCTCATCCAAGCACCAAAACAAAGTAACAGATGAGAACTACACGGGGCATCCTAAACAAAGTAACAGATGAGAACTACACGCTGCATTCCAAACGGCAGATAGGGCCCTCCTTCTGCTGTATCTGCTGAATGTTCTCTTCTCTTGACACACACCTCTCACATACAGCAAAACACACTGTTTTCTCTCTTACACAAAGAAAAATTTGTTACTGCTGCTGTAGGATCTGAGAACCTTAGAAGACTAAAAGTTTGGTGAATTACTCCTCTTCCACACTAAGAGAGAATACACAGTTCTTCCCGTCCAGGACTAGTGTGAAACGTGAAAACAGCTGCAGACCATAAGTTCTGTTGTTCCTACATAGTGACATTCCCTAAGAGAGGTTCCCAGCTGCAGTTCTGTAAACATCATTGTAACATCAGTGCTGTCATCTGCCAAGAATGGTGCATAGTCCCGGATGGTGATGGGGCACGTATGGACCCCCCACAGTTACTTTAAGCCTCTAAAGCAGGGACCATGACCTTCTGTTGCAAGTGTTTATTTCACACACTTCATTCACTTGGGAAAACTGAATGATAAAGGTAGCATGAGGGAAAAATCAAGCTTTTACAACTGGAATTTGGTGAGAATTTAAAGGAAAAACTTAATATAGTTTTTCTTTGCATCCTAACTATACTATTTTAGACTGACCCATGTAAAGGCAAATAATGCTTTAACCAACAGAGGGAGAAAGATTAAGCATCCAGTCTTGGGTACTCACAAAATAGTAGCAACTAAGCAGTCCTCTGCTTTGTAATGTGGATTTTTCAAAATGCCAGTATAGACAATAACAACTCATTGATGAAATAGGAGACCCTCAAAAAGCAATCTTTCTCCTTTACTTCTATTATCCACTCCTGTCTCCATTCCTTAGTCCTCTCCTCCTGCTCCAGGCTTCAGTTCTGAAATACTGGCAAAGACCACACTGCACTTGGTGCAGGTAGTGAGGAAGATGGGTGCTGTCAGTCCTTCCATTTCTGCACGTTGCTTTCTTCCTGGAGATCACAACATAGTTTAAAATATTGCAGGTTCCCAGAGGCCTACAGGATCAAAGTCAGCCTAGCATGCAACGTCTTCTCTCTCCCCACTTTGCCCCCTTGCCTCTAGGGCCTCCCCCTACCTCCTGGGGCTTGCAGTTCTCTGAATGTTCAGTGGTGAACTTTGCTCCAGGCCTTCACACAGAGCACAAGGCCTCAATTTCTAGAAAATGCTCTTCTTTCTTGCTTCTCCCACTTCTCCACCAAGTGAACTCCTATTGACCTTGAGGATCCAGCTCACAAGCTTCTTACACACATGCCCCACCCCACCTCACCCTGAATATCACTTTTATGGCACTCACTGCAGAGTATGATTGAAGCTAAATAGCATACTCCTTGCTTCCAGAGAGCATGACTTCATCACACAACAAACGTGTACATGCTGTCGCTTCAGTCGTGTCCAACTCTTTGCCACCCAATAGACTATAGCCCGCCAGGGTCCTCTGTCCACGGGGATTCTCCAGGCAAGAATACTGGAGTGGGTTGCCATTCCCTTCTCCAGATCTTCCTGACCCAGGGATCCAACCTGCATCTCTTATGCCTCCTGCATTGGCAGGCAGTTTCTTTACCACTCGCGCCACCTGGGATACTGAGTGTCTGTTAAGCACTGTGCTAGGCTCCAGGAGATGGACCAAACAAGCATGGCCCTCCCTCACAGAAGTTACAGTATTTGTTCTTTGCACCCGAAGTGCTTACTGCATCATTCAGACACATATTTCTCTCTCTGATTTCTGTTTTTTTGAGTCTCATTCCAGCATGACACACTGCCATCATCTCTCACTACAAGACTTGCTCCATAGGCTGGCTGGGCAGGATATACCTGAAGCCAAATTCTGCCTACCTGAGACATATCATGAATAGCAAATTTGAGCTAGTGAGCCAGTACACAGGAATTAGCAAGGCCGGTGAGGCCTACCCACCAGCCTGCACCACTGCAGCTTTTAACTCCATCTACAGATCATGCAGCAAGTCTAGGACAAGAGGAAGCGTAATTTAAGCTGAATGTCATTAATTACATAATTTTTGAGCTGTTCAGGATTAACTCCACTAAAAAAATGTCAGAAACTGGGGCATGAAAAAGAATAACTAAAGGAAATTAGGCATAAGCAAAACCACTGTATGTCCTGAAATCTTAGAATCCCAACCAGTGCTCTTATACCAGGCAGAGCTCTGGTAACACACTATTTCTATCAACAAAGAGTTAATGCATTGAAATTCATGAACTTTGTATCAGAAAATTCAACTGTATTGTATGATCATTTAAAAATCAAAATGAGAAGTTAAGTTTTTGAGTTAGCAACTATTCATTCCTCTGCTGAAAATCTTGCATTATTCTGTATATAGTCAAGCTTTTAACCTGAGGAATGTTTGCTCTTAAAATCATGTATTGATTTTATTAATCAATTACTTAGGGTTCTGGGGCACTTTGCCACCACTGTAATAAATTGTATAGTGAATTATGCAAACCATAATTTCTATATGAACTGTTTCCTCTAGAATTTGTCCCCCGTGAACCAAACAGTGGTAAGCCTGGGCAGATTCAAAATCCATGTTCTAAAACTAGTATCTACAATGAACAGAAGAGATGTTTTACCCCTTATATTCTTTCCTGTTCACTCTTTATTCTGATGATGTACATATACTGTTCAGTCTTGAAGAATGACAAAAGTATGACAAAGTCATACTAATCTAGAGACAAGGGGAATTGACCTCTTAGGCCACTTCCAAATCTAAAACTTGATGCTTATCATTCTAAATATGAAATACTATTTCCATCATTTTCAATAAACAAGCTTCTGCATATTCTTAATCTACATTACTTAGAAAACTTATTACAGCCCCTTGATGGTATTTAACTTGCTGTCCTTTTTTATGTTCTTTCCCAAGTTACTGATTTCTGAGTGTTTTCCATCTTTTTATCTGCCACTGTTCACATAGCTGTTTTGTACATAATTATAACTTTGACTAAATGGATTTTAATTTCATGATATTCCTAAGCTCCCTAAATTGCTTTAAATTATATTGCTTCTATCATTTCAACACATTTAATTGTGTCTGTACAATTAATAAGCACAAGGCTTCTTCCAGATCGCTAATTAAGATAAGGGGAGAAAGTTCCTCTGGCATACCCCAGGGCACCTGTACCCACACGAAGACTAGGCTAGTTATCTTTATCCTATTTATAGTTCTTAAACCGTGAGAGCTCAGGAAAATTAAAATTTAGTTTATTTGAATTCATTATTTTCTCATTATATTTTATGAGCTTGGCAAAAATGTGGAGGATTAAGGATGAAGGGTAATGGTACGAATTAAACAGAAACATTAACCAATTCCAAGAAGAGTCTGGAAGCTGACTTTTCTTTCCTGTCTCAGTAAATCATACAAAATAAGTGAGGCCCAGGTGAAATTAACTCTAAAAAGCATAAGCAAATCCTGAAAACTCACTGCTGAGATTTTACTTGTAAGTGGTAAATTTCAGTGGTAAATACCCAGCTGAATTATACTCAAAACTCTAAAATTACTACATGTTCATATTACTTCAAAAACAGATAATATTCCTTAAAAATAAGTAAATTACTGTATTCCATCTTTGACATGTAGATCATCGTGATAATCTAAGTGGTTATGACGTTATTTTTGCCACAAAGTAGTATTTGGGCTTGGGATGCCTCGATTGCAAACTTGGTGTTCATTTCTTTTTCCAGAGTCTCTACTGACACCACGCTTGGCCCCTGGCAGACCCTTCACAGGCTGCATCCGTCACTTCGTGATTGACGGGCGCCCAGTGAGCTTCAGTAAAGCAGCCCTGGTCAGCGGTGCCGTGAGCATCAACTCCTGTCCAGCAGCCTGACACAGCAGAGCCATCCAAGCACCAAGTTCTTTAGAGCACTGAAAGAAACACAAGGCCAGCCAGGAGGAGTGGCAGTGCTTCCTCTCGGTAGAAGCTTTCATCTAGTTGAGCAGGACTTATGAGTCATCAGGGACTGGATGTTTATTATTTCTTACTTGGATTCTTACCTTGGATCCAAAATGTCTGCCATGGATAACAATCAAAGGAGCGTTAAACTTACCCGTATTTTATAACTTCCTGCTGGTGAAATTCCTGTTCCTGTTTCTAATAAAATAGAGGGGATTCTAAATAAACACTGGCACATATTTTTAAAGTGTGGCTAGATCCTCAGATTCCTCTTTCATTTAGGGATGATAACATTCAACTTAAACCAAACTGTCTTTAGTATACTTCCTTTATCCTGAAAAGATTTACTGATTTACATAAAACCTAAAATTAGATGATCAGATTTGCTTTTACCACTTTGGTCTATCAGGATAGCAAGAATATTTTAGGCTTATCAAGGTTTAATAAATTTCTAACAAATTATCAGAATGGTAATTTGTTTCCAGATAAGGAAAAAAAAAATGCCTCAATCAAATAAATGCTTCCTTTTTTTCCCCTTACTTCCTTAAAAGAAAAATAAATTGTGTGAGGAGAGGTTCTTGTAGGATATTGGTACAGTGCATTTTGTAGGAATCATGAAGGAGATTATATAGCAAAGAGTAAGACAAAATCATGCATCCACTTAAAAGTATAAAAGTCCTTTTATTAAAAGTTTTTTCCCCACATACCTGCAACACAAATAGTCTTATTTATAAAATGTTATAATCATATTAAGGTAAATATAGTAATAAAATCTAGAAAAGGAAAAATTGGCTTTACTAGCTGATAGGATATTAAAATATAGAAACTGAAATAAAAGAATTATACATGAAAAGAAAATCAGCGTTGAAGACAAAATGAGAAAATAGGCCCTCATATCAACAGAACTGAAGGTATGTAAGAGGAGTAACTGGGGGTATGGGGAGGAAGTATAAAATGTTTGAGGAATTACTAAGGGAATAAAATAATCTCTTACATATGCATATGTAATTATTTACATTCCCCTACTACGCTCATGTCTCTGATACATTAATAATAATGATGATGATCAATGAAAATAGCTAATATCTACTCATAGAGGACTTACTAAGTGCCAGCCTCACAATAAGGTAAATGGAAGTAGGTTTCACTTGATCATCACACATCCTATGAGGCAGCATTTGCAGATGAGAACCTGAGATTCAGAACTGTTAAATAACGTGCCAGCTGTCATCCAGCTAGACTGAGGAGCCAGATTGGTAACAGGACCGCTGCCTACCTCCAGAGCCAGCATGAGTGTCCCCTTCCTTCTTGCCTCCAGGGGACTGTCTGCCATCGGGCCAGCCCTCAGCTGGTCTCCAAAGCTGGAGTCACAAACTCAACCACTTACCAAGCCAGAAAGATACACGAGTGAAGCTGGTTGGGTCTGACAGAAAATCAAAAGGGCACTTGCCATGGCTCATCTAGAAGGGCAGCAGGTACTCAGCCAATTATTACCATAAAAGAACACAAGTCTTAAAGGGCCAGAGTTTCCAAAAGAAGACGGAAATGTGCAATTTGAGGGGCTTGAAATGGCCTGATTTTTCAGTTAGTAACTAATTACAAACAACAGCAATTAAAATGACAAAAACACTGGGCAGACCAAACAAAACCTTCTGAGAGCTAAGGGGCTCTGGGCTAATGTGGTTTCTGGGCTAAAGACTCTGAATCCAGTCGGGCCTTAACTTGTATAGGTTGAACCAATGCTTCAAACACACTAAGCCCTCACGGTATTTCCTACACTACATCCAAGCAGGAGGCAGTAGCCCTGAAACACCCTACCATTTTCTTTTCCCAAAATTTTCCTGAGACATCCTACAGGGCCCTTCTGTCCCTTCATTCTCAGCAGTGGTCCAAAGTCAACTCCACCAGCCAAGCTGCAGACTGGCTGGACCTCCAGTAGTTCTAGCTGGTGTGTACACAGACTCACATGTATGCAGACTAAACCACAAAAATCCTTCTGTTTAATATCTTCTCTACAATTACAAGGCCACTGCTTTGCAGTTGGTATTTCACACTTATGCTCGGCAAAGAACCTACTGGCCCCTATCTGCTGACCTGGTTAACAACCACATGATGACATTCAGAAACTTTTGAGTTTACCATTTATCAAAGCTTGGTTCAGTTCTTAGGTGGGACCTCATCTCTCAACTTCCGTCTAGGGAGAAGTTGTCCTTTCTTTTAATCATAGTATATTGAAACTTCATATAGAGAAACATGGATGGATGTTCGGAGTAATTTTGACTGGTTGTCATTCATGACCCCTGCCTGTTCAAAGCATCTTCAAAATGAGGCCTCCCATAGCCCCGGTTTGAAGGAGCAGCCTATTCGGGCCTGTACCCTACCGTCCTTATCTCATGGCCACAGCTGATTGGCAGAGGGCACCCTCCAACAGCTTTACAGTGAAGCAACATCCCATTATCCAGTGGTGTGAAAAGATGAGTTCCAACAACTGAACATTTTCGCATGAAACCGTGACATGCAAAACACAAAGTATCAAGCACATAGCAATAAAAGCTGAAGCACAAATGATCTCATCTAGAAGTACGGTTTTAAGTGTTTACCATACACATTTAAAGACACAACACTTCTCATTCTATAAACATACAACAATATATATACACCTCCAGTCCACAGGGTCACAAAGAGCCAGACATGACTGAAGCAACTTAGCCCACACACACACCTTTTGTCCATTAAGAACCACCTCAGTTCTGGGCTCACAGTTTGTAAAGGGATATCTCAGAAGACACTGGGCTATTTCTGTTCCCTGGGCCCTATTGTATGTAAATGGCAGTACAGGGTGTTAAGTAGGGTCTTTGCTTACCTTAATCGGTGAATACAGACTTCAACTAAGACCATAAAACAGTAAATGCATAGTTCAGGTTTACCACACTGAGGCGTGAAGCCAATCCCTTCTCTTTAGGACTGGCTCAGAGAGGTCATTTCAGTATAAGCAGTAAAACCACAATGCCCCCAACATACCATAACACACACACACACACACACACACACACACACACACACACACACACACACACAGAGGACTGGCTCAGAGAGGTCATTTCAGTATAAGCAGTAAAACCACAATGCCCTCAACATACCACCACACACACACACACACACACACACACACACACACACCCCACACAGTCTGTGTAAAGAAAGGCAACAGTAGAGATACTGTCCTGCATGCCCAGTTTCATGAATTTTGTCTATTATCCACTGATGTGTCGCAAAAACCTAGAACAGTACCTGACATGTAGGTATGTGCTCAATATATATTCTTTGAACAAATTTCAGGAAAGCAAAGTTTCCATAAAAGTTACCCCCTCATCTTGCCTCCCAAGGCAATCACTTATAAAGTACTTGGCAATCTTCAAAAAGGAAAAAGTGATACTGACTCCTTCACTTGGGTTCTCCTGAGCCCTAGGGATCTCTGATTTGCCTCAATTTATGCAGACAATCCCCGGAGGAGGGCATGGCAACCCACTCCAGTATTCCTGACTGGAGAATCCTGTGGACAAAGGAGCCTGACGGGCTACAAAGGGTTACAAAGAGTCACACATGACTGAAGCAACTTAGCATAGAGAGAGTACCAAGGAAAAAATGGCATATCGTATCAGCGTTCCCTCAAGTCTTTAGTAACTTTTCAAGTCTTGAAAAGTAGACGAAAATGTTGGCTACCACGGATAAGGTCATTCAATTTATAAACTTCATAGCACCAGAGGACACCATTCCCAGAGGATACTACCGGGGGCAGGATGGTGTGGGTAGAGTTGTAGATGAGTTTTATAGGTGAAAGCCTGATAATCTGCCAAACCATGGGGTGGGCAGGTTACTTCCCCTCCTTGGATGCAGTTTAGTTACTTAGAATCAGTTTAAGCTTTGCTACAGCAGATTCAGAGCAGCCTTCAGTCCACAGCTATCCTCCACTCCAGACCCACCCCCGCTGAGGCAGTATCTAACTGATATATCATTAAATGATCTTTCCACTATGGTTGAACACAAATTACTCCCAGCCTTGTATGAGCTCGGAGGAATTTTTCATGACTCCTTTCTCCGTTCTCATCACGTTTTCCCCAGCCTTAGGCAATTTCCTTTAAGGATTTTGTTCTCTTCCTTTAAGGCATCTTCAATTTTTGTTTGGCAGATAATTAAGTTACTCATGAATCACCTTGATTCTCTCAAGTCTTATTTTTAAGCTTTGTTAATGTTCACGTATATTAGTTTTTAGTCTACTGCTAGTGCAGACCTATTAAGATATATGATCTTTCTGAGGCCTCTATTCAATGCCACACATGTCCACGAAGTCTTTCCAATCTGGCTGGTTGGAATTCAGACACCTTTCACCACTATGTGAGCTCTCAGAATTTCTCCATTTATAAATCCCTGATGAAAAGTGTTTCTTTTCACCTCATGTAGCACACATGCATCTATGTCCATGTAACTACAGATAATAAGCCTTTCATTTAAAAAGGCTTATGTACAAGCCTTATGTAATGTAGGAAGTAGACAAGAAACTGGGGAAACTATCTGTCACTAAAGTCAGTCTTCTGGAAAAAAGAAAATTTTATAGAATGAAGGGTGGCAACCATCAAGAGGAAACGCAAGCAAGCTGAGTTTCTTGGAACCATTACAAGAAGAAAAAGAAAACTGAAAAAGCTGGCCTAGACTTCAAAACTGAACCTTAAGTCTAATCAAATAAAAAGATCCATCTGAAGTTTCTCAATACTAACTATAGACAATTTGAAGATGACTGGCTGGGACTTGAGGTAGTGTGATGAGGAGACATCATTATTCCTTGGGGTCAGAATCATAGCCTTGACCTCATTATAATAAAGTTAACCAATAACCTGAGCTCCCTTATGATAGCAGTATATATGCTTTGCAGAATAACCATGGACTAAGAATCTCCTTTGGTCTTGGGTATTATTCCAAAATGCATAACCCACAGGGTTCCATTATACTCACCCAGTATAATCATTCCTGGGCAGAACATTATCAAAAGACAGAAACTGGCTTGGGGTATGCAAGTGAAAGGGTTCAGCTAAGTAGCAATTCAAATATAAGCAAAGGAAACCAGCCCAAAACACATTAAGCGTTGAGGATGAGCCCTTCCTATCTGATAATCAAGGTGACTTAAGCTTCACCATGAATTATTGATATTAATGATCCACTGTGAGCAAGATGATCTCGAAGGTGCTTTCTAACTGTGAAATATTAGTCTGTCTTATCTATCAAACATAACTGATGACTTCTCACTGCACACATTTTACAGACTACATTTCTGTCTTTCCCAACTAAAAGGAAATATTTCAACTATTGTCATCATCCAAAGGTGCCACCACTTTTATTTGTTTACCAGATCATAAGATGATACTGGCCCATTACCCTTGACCTAGTCAGACCTCTACAAAAGACTTAATGGTGCTATTTGGGATGCATTTCCTTGCTGCTTTGTGCAGGTGGCTTTCGCATTGTTGCATAGACAGTGATGGGAACATCGGTTATTGTCAGGCAATGACTTCCAGGGCATCTTCGGAGTTGCCTAAATAAAACAACAAATGACATGTAGTGAGATATAAAAAAGGAAATTTTCTTTCAGAGCACCAAAGTTTGAATGCATATTCAGCTAAGTCATTTTGAAATCTCTCAATGTCAGAAAATAATTATAACACAGTGGCACTAATGGAGCAGACATTTTAGACTTACATTGCAAAGAAATTGTTGCTAAATAGTTAGCAACATACATTTAATCAAAGGAAATTTATAAATATAAAGATAACCTTCCATACGTTCATTCTGAAAGGTATGCAGTGATTACTTAATAGCCAAGAAAACTGGAAGGGGAAGTGCATAGTTGTAAACCTAAGTGATAATACGATGGCAATTCATATGTATATGCATCTTAAAATCACTCCAGTTGAGTGATTTAAAAACTAGACCATTTGCAGAAAAATATAAAACTGAACATATGACTCCATGTACTATTCAAATGTCGATAGGATCCCAAGTTTAAAAGAGCCTTAAATGACATCTAGTCCAAAAATACACCGAGTGCTTGAATTTCCTTTCCAACATCCCCACCAAACAATAACCCAACCTTAAACATTTCTAAAGACTGCTGCTGCTGCTGCTGCTGCTGCTGCTGCTAAGTCGCTTCAGTCGTGTCCGACTCTGTGCGACCCCAGAGACGGCAGCCCACCAGGCTTCACCGTCCCTGGGATTCTCCAGGCAAGAATACTGAATTGGGTTGCCATTCCCTTCTCCAATGCATGAAAGTAAAAAGTGAAAGTGAAGTCGCTCAGTCGTGTCTGACCCCCAGCGACCCCATGGACTGCAGCCTTCCAGGCTCCTCCATCCATGGGATTTTCCAGGCAAGAGTACTGGAGTGGGGTGCCATTGCCTTCTCCGTTTCTAAAGACTAGTGATAACTATTTCTGTTTTATACCTGAACAACTCTGATGTTTAAAGTTACCTCCCTTATTAAGTTTAAATTCATGTTCTGAAAATCTCCAAGCCATGAGAAATCAATATACTATTTGCTATGGTAAACAGCAGAAAAAATCCTATTCTAGTTTTCTTCAATTTTGCAAAAATAATTTTGTTTCATAGAATCTACACTTCTGTATCACTGACCTTCTGCCAAATGTCAAGTAAAAGTCAAAGTGACACTAAATCTGAGGTCTGAGTTTTTTCACATTTTATAGCCTTAAGCCTAGAACAGTGCCCTGCACACAAAAAACACTGAGGTCTGCTTATTTGATGGGATGTTATATAATCTTGAAACTATGAATAGCAAAATCAAGATAAATATTTACCCCAAAAAAATGGTCTACCATTCAGACTTACAGAGGTATAATACACAGACTATGCTAAGAAAACCTAGGCTCTGTGAAGATTAATTTCAGGGGACTTCCCTGGCAGTCCAGTGGTTAACACTTCACCTTCCAAGGCAGGGGGTGTGGGTTCAATCCCTGGTCAGGGACCTAAGATCCCACATGCCCTGCAGTGAAAAGTGGAAACATAAAACAGAAGCAATACTGTAATAAATTCAATAAAGACTTTTTAAAAAATGGTCAACACCAAAGAAAAAAAAGCCTTTATAAAAAATACCAATTTAATAACAGCAATATTCTGGGGCTTCTTTCTTACTAATTCAGTGTTAACTAAAGCTCATATTGATGATAGCCATATATGTCTCCTCAGTTATTAGGGTAAGAAGACTTTTTACCTGGTTGGTAACATCTCTTTCCCATTACAGGCAGCACTGGAGCTCAGTCCAGGCTCCAGCCCCACTGAAGAATCTCCCCCTTCCACCGGAAAGCTCCTTGGCTGAGTCCCAAACCGAAAAGGCATAATTCACTGAAAACCTAGGTTAAAAAGTTAAAATAAGGGAGATGAGAAGTGAGCTGTTTTCAAAAAGCTCTTCAGAATTTTTAACATTAATTCTGCTACAGGCACATAGAAACATTCTGAAAAATGACATTTTTAAAGATCTATAAAAGTGCATATACACTCTATTTATACAACTCTCTCTTACACACAATTTTAAGTCTTGAGCAAATATAAAATGGCCACTAGATGATAAAATGGCCACTAGATGATAAAATTAAATTGTGCCCTATGGTTAACATAACTGAAATCCATTTCTGTTACATGAAAAATAACTATCTGACTTTGACTGGTTATGGCAACAACAGGCTTGATCTCTCTGCCTCTCTGCCTATCTAAGCACTTCTTTTCCTTTGATACACAGCCGTTTCACATCTACATGATATCCACAGCTATTCCTCTGTCCCTCGTGACCATTCGGTAACCCCTGCTCCTCCACATTTACAGTGCATTAGTAAAGAAAGTGACATAGGAGACTTGGATTGACCTGGATTCAAATCCTGGTTCTGCCACTTCCCAACTATGTAATCTTAGTAAAGATACTTAACCAAGTATGTTTTCAAAAATAAACTGAGCTTAGTAATAGTATCCACCTCCAGGGTAATAATGAGGATTAAATGAAGTAATACATGTAAAATGCAGTGCATAAGACATAGTACATGCTCAATAGATGTTAACTATTATTACTCAGCAGTTGCTGAGCATCATTAAATATAAATACATATACAATGCAATGTATATATGAGATATGTATGATACACACACAGCTACACAAAATAAGCTCCTGACTGTCCACTGTTGCCTCTGCTTGGAATTCTTCCCCACCTCACTGCTCCCACTCTTTACTTGTTAGGGCCAAATCATTCATTAAGTCTGAATTTAAATTTCCCTTTCTCAGAGGTGCCCTTTATAACCCTCCACTATATGTTTTCTTAGCATTCTATTACTACTTCGTAACAGTTATCAGGATTTCTCAACTGCAACACTACTGACATTTAAGATCACATAATTTTTTGTTGAGGAGGAAGGAGGCTGTCCTGCACCTTGTGGGAAGTTCTGTAGCATCCAAGGCCTCCACTTACTTACACACCAATAGCACCCTATCCTCAAAGTTGTGACAGTCAAAAATGTCTTCAGACATTGCCAAATGTCTCTTGGTAGAAAAAGGGAGAAAAATCTCCACCTGTTAAGAACCAGCGCTCTAAAATTCTGTAAATGTTTTTTCTTAATCGTTGTCCCCCGCCACCCGCCCCGGCCCCACTCTCATTCTATATCTTTGTCACCATGGATTCAATCCTTAATACCTAGAACAGTGCCTGGGAAAGTGAAAGTGAAAATGTTAGTCACTCAGTCGTCTCCGACACACTGCGACCCCATGGACTGTAGCCTCCCAGGCTCCCCTGTTCATGGAATTTTCCAGGCAATAGTACTAGAGTGGGTTGCTATTCCCTTCTCCAGAGGATCTTCCCAACTGAGGGATCGAACCAGCATCTCCTGTATTACAGGCAGACCCTTTACTGTCTGAGCACAGCAGCTCTATCTTGTATAAATTCACGTCTTCAGCAAAGGACAGGAAAAGTGAAAAATATCTCATAACTGTTTCTTATGCCTAGTGCAGTATTCTATGCCTAATAAGTATTTATGATGGTAATAATAAAACTAAATTATTAAAGCTTTGGAATTTGAATATTAGTTTTTATAGACTGTGTATCAATTATCGAGGAAAAAAAATGTCACATTCAATGACAAGTTAGTAAAACCATAGTAAAAATCTATGGCTTAGTTTAACTATTGTATGTAAGTATTAAGTTTCAGCTAATTTGATACATAAACTTACCAAAATAGGCCCAGTCTGATTCCTGTAGAGGTGAATAAATCAATTGCTTCTACTGACCTTCCAGGGAAGGCTGGAACTGCCAAAGGAATGATGATCAAATGTTCCAGTGACACCCAGAAATTGTGACATCAGAAGATTCTTTCACATAGTTTCCTACCTGCTAACAAATAAAATATCACAATTCACAGCTCCACCACAAGCTAAAACGTAGCTAAAAATTGTCTCTAATGTATATATGAGGGTTTTATTCTTGCTGTCATGGCCTTGTTTTCTAGTAACATTAAATACTTTAATCTATGAATGCTGCATCTCCATTCTAAATAAGCCATCTAATCAACCTGCGCAAAATCACATGAGATTCTTCTCACTTCATACGCTATTTTTCTCATTATCTTTGTCTGCCAGGCTTTCCCTTAATTAATAACCCAGATCAATTTAATCTACCTATTCCTCATCCCACTGAAAAGGCCTCACACTGCACTTTTACAAATCTCCTGTGCAGGACTTTCTACAACCTCTCTTTAAGGCCTGGACTACCTCTTATTTCTTGTTTCCTCAAAAGAGCCTTGAAATTCCTAAATGACAGGAATAATGACAATTGAGAAAGGGAGAACACATCTCAGAGGATCCCCTCTCTTCTGCTCCCTGAACTCTGAGACTCTCCTCTGTTCATACCATCTTTGCCAAATGAATGATGACCAAAGAGCCCAGTGACACCCAGAAATTATGACATCAGAGATTCTATCATATAGTTTCCTACCTGCTAGAGAATAAAATGTCTCAATTTGTCATTCCAGCAACAAGCTGAAACTTATCTTCTGGACCAGCCTCTCTCTCCCAATCTCTGTATCAACAACAGCTTACCGTACTGAGTGTAATACTTAAGTTTAATGCTTAAGCCAGAAAATTACTTTTCAGCTAATCAATTTTTTTCAGTTTTCTTAGTGATGACTGAACTATTAAATGCTAGTGAGCATTTTTCACATTTAATGAAAGTCTTCTTTACTACCTACATTTTATGCTAAGTTCCCACTGTTCTGTTTTCATAAGCTTTATACAGTAGGAAAATAGCATTTTCCATAATTAAGATGATGTTAGACAAAACCTTAATTCTACCTTCTCTTTCTTACTAGGGTGCTATTCGTGAAGAGTTTATCACAATTTTAGTCAGAGAAACCATTTAACTGTCATGGTCAGATAACTGAAATAATTGCTAGCCATTATTAGCTGATATATCGCTGGGACCAAACATTTGGTCCTTAGGATGGCAAAATGTTCTTTAACAGTTTGAATTATTTATGGAGGTGGCAGTGTGGAACTCATGGCTTTTGGCATTAGAATTAGGTTTAAATTTGAACACAATGTTAGCTCTGAGACTGAGCAAATCACTAAGCTTGTAAAATGGTACTAATTCCTACATCACGGAGTTGTTTTGAGGAATAAAAAGCTAATGCCTGGGATACAAAAATTCAATCAGCACAAGTTGTCTTATCTTTTTGCATAATTCTTAAAATCAGAGTGCTGAGGCACTGATTTCACTTTTCAATCACTGACATATTGACACTACCTTTAAACTGCAAAATAAGGTATTGGCAAGTCAAATGTTCTTGAAAGTGAAGTCGCTCAGTCTTGTCCAACTCTTTGCAACCCCATGGACTGTAGCCTATCAGGCTCCTCCGTCCATGGAACTTTCCAGGCAAGAGTGCTGGAATGGATTGCCATTTCCTTCTCCAGGGGATCTTCCCGACCCAGGAATCAAACCCAGGTCTCCTGCATTGCAGGCAGACGCTTTACCGTCTGAGCCACCAGGGAAGTGGAATGTTCTTAAATTCCCCCAATTTATCATTTTAAATTATTTATTTGGCACAAGTTGCGCCAAGTTTCTTCTTTAATATGGATGACACAACAAAACAAACCAAAAAGTAGTCTTAAGGATGAAACTATCCAGTATGAGTATATACATCAGAGTATATTCACAGAGAAATGGATGAATAAGCAAACTATCGACAGCGAAAAAATGGTGAAACCTCTAAATACTCTCTCTCAATTCTCATAAGCCCAAGAATACATGATCTTTCACTCTTCAGGATATTGATTCATGAGATACAGAAAAAGAGTAATCTTTGAACTGGACACATCCTAAGAAAACAGATCCATTATTAGAATTACCTCATTCATACAAAAAAATATGTATTTGCTGATAATCCACCATAAGCCAGGCATGTGTTAAGTACTAAAGATAAAATAGTGAGCAAATCAAATAGTGTCTGTCCTAGTGGAGTTTCCAGGTTAGGGGAGAGCACACTAGACTAGGACAAAATCTAGAGGATGAGCAGGCATTAACTAGGTGGAAATGAGTGGGAAGCAAAGACACAAACATTTGGGAAGGGGGCTAACAGAGGAAACAGCATGTACAAAGGTCATGTGCCAACAGAAAGGAAGACAGAAAACCTAAAAAACAGAAAAAAGAAACCAGGTCAGAAAGAGTAAGTAGTGGTTAAATCAAGCAGGAACATGAACCCAGTTAAAGAGTTTAGACTTTATCTTATGAGCAAGGGAGTCCACAAAAGAATCTTAATCTCCTGGAAAATATATTTAGGTTTCAGTGATTTTTCTCTATTAAATTTTCTGCTTTCTATTTATTTGATTTCAACTCCATCTTTGGCACTTCCTTTTTACTGTTCACTTTGGGTTTGTTTTTGTCTAGTTTCTTAAAATAGAAGCATAGATCATTGATTTGATACCTATTTTATTAACATAAGCATTTAATTCTATAAATCTCAATCAAAGCACTGCTTTAGCTTCATTACACAAATTTTGAAATTTTGTATGTTCAGTTCCTTCAGTTAAACTTTTTCCTTCTGGTTTCTTCTTTCACCTACGGGTTATTTGTTAGTGTTAGTCACTTAGTCTTGTCCGACTCCTTGTGACCCCATGAGGCATAGTCCACAGCCTTCTCTGTCTATAGAATTCTCCAGGCAAGAATACTGGAGAGGGCTGCCATTTCCTTCTCCAGGGGAACTTCCCTGAGATCTTCTCAACCCAGGGATCAAACTTGGGTCTCCCATATTGCAGGCAGATTCTTTACCATCTGAAGTACCAGAAAAGCCCTTTAGAACAGTGATATTTTGTTTTCAAATATCTGGGGATATTCTAGTTATTAATATGTTACTGATTTCTTGATTCCATTGTTATCAGAGAACATTCTTTATATTAATTCCTTTAAATTTACTGAGACCTGTTTATGGCCAGAATATGGACTATCTGGCAAATGTTCCACGTACACTTAAAAAGAATGTGTATCTTGCTGCTGTTGGGTGACGTGTTCTATACATGTAATTAGATGATTGACAGTTTTTCAAGTCTTCTACATTCTTATCTTCTGTATACTATTTTATCAATTATTGAAATAAGGATATTGAAATATCCAACTATAATTATGAATATGTTTCTCTATTCTGCCAGTTTTTGCTTCACATATTCTCAAACTCTTATTAGGTGCATAAATTTTTAGTAGTATTATGTACTCTGGATAAATTTTTATTATTATCTTTCTTTATCCCTAGTAATATTCTCTGCTCTGAAATCTACTCTAAAATTTACATAGCTACTTTCTACTCACTAGTATTCGTGTAATGTATCTTTTCCTACAGTTTTAGTTTTAATATCCCTTGCTCTAAAATCTACTCTAAAATTTACATAGCTACTTTCTACTCATTCATATAATTTATCTTTTCCTATAGTTTTCGTTTTAACCTTTATATCCAATGTAGCTGTCTTATAACCAGTATACAGTTAAGTCTTGCTTTTAAAAATCCACCTTGATGATCTCTGACTTTTAAATTAGAGTGTTTTGATTATTTATATGTAACATGATCTTGGAGTAGGAAATGGCAACCCACTCCAGTATCCTTGCCTAGAAGGTTACTTGGGGGAAGGAGCCTGATGGGCTACAGTCCATGGGGCTGTACGCATGTATATGTAATGTGATAGATATGACTGAACATAAATCTGCCTTCTTGCTATTTATATTCTATTTGTGCCATCTATTTTTTGTTCCCCCTTTGTTCTTATTCTGTACTTTTGAAACAAACAACTGAACATATTTTATGAATCTATTTTATCTCCTTTATTGGTGTATTGCTATACAAGCTTGAATGTTGTTTTGGACTACTTTAAGGTTAAGGTATACATCTTAACATTTCAGTATGCCTTCAATAACATTATACCACTTTTAATGCGAGAAAATTACAGGAGTATATTCTATTTCCCCTCTCATGTCCTGTACTACTTTGCTGTTATATATACTTCTACATATACCATAAATCCCACAACACATCATTTCTTCTTTAAGCAATCATCTCTTTAAGAAGTTTTTCAAGAGAAGTATTTTGTATCTTTATCCCTTGGAGTAGGTCTACATTTCCATTCAAAGTCATTTTCCTTTTTTTTCCCTGCCTGCCACAGATACTGTGTTTTGGTGTCATGTTTGCAAGTGCTTGTGGTGTACTTCCAAACGTTGTTCATCAAGTATTTCTGGCTTTCTGTTTTCCAGAAATTGTAATCCCTGCCCTCCTTATGATTACTTGGAGCCCATGTGACTAGTTTTATCCTGACTTATACAGACTTAGGTCCTGCCATAATAAAAACATAAAATATAAGTCACTAGCATAGCCGTCAAGCAGCAAGTATCAAGAAAATTATTCCTGGAAACTTTAAGGATAATGATAGTTATCTAAGTTGTTCAGTGGCAAACCTATTGGAAAAAAATCTTTGGAAAACTGTGATAACCTAGAAAGCAGCTGATTTGCTAATGAACTTGAATGCTAGGTGAAGAGGTTGAAAGACACAATGTCAATAATTAAGTGGAGGCCTTGGATGCTAATCCTAGCCAAACCCAGGAGAAGAAAGTTGAGATCAACTGAACAGCTCTCCAACCTTCTATTTACTTGTTTATATTCTCACCCACTGAATCCTATTACACTTATACTCAGCGCTACACAACATGGTCACAATTTTTTTGAGTATTTCGTGTGTATCTTCAATTAGACTGCAAGCTTCTTGGAGCTGGATCTATGTCTTAATTTCTTTTGAATCCTCCAGAAGGTCTAGAAGTTAATGTTGGGAGCATGCGACTTCACCACACACAGCTTAGGTCTCTGAAGCGCCATTTTAGTCAGAGGGTATAATCACCTAGTTTCGGCTGTACCCTGACACGTCTGTCGGTCTGGGGTTTCTTTGTGCTCATCCACAGTCTATTTTCTATCAGAACAAAGGGCTTGTTGAATAGATAAAGTAACTCAGCGTCCCAAGTAATCGGAATAAACGGAATTTGACCCACTGACTCGAGCATTAAGACTGGCAACGAAGACTAAACCTCTGACAGATCAAGACAGCTTTAAAGACACGCGTTTTAAAATCCCACTCCAAAGCCTAGTTACCCGCAAGTACCACGGCCTCCGGAGCTGCCGACGCTCAAAGATGTTGACAAGGCAGCGAGGATCGGCGGTCCGGAGGCCCAGTCGCTATGGTAACGGCGAAGCGCAAGTACACTTGCGCGGCCTTCTGACGGAAAATCTTTATCTGAACCTAGAGAGGAGCGGAGCGACGGCGGCGACTTGCGGCAGCGGAGTGACTTACGGCCGCCCCGCCCCCTTGGGGAGCGCCCGTTGGTGGGCGCGGAATACGGAGGCCGGCGCGGGCTCGGGTGCGGTGGACTGGCCGTGCCGAAGCATGACCCAGTCGGTGGTCGTACAGGGTAGGCCTCCTTGGAAGGATGGGGACTCAGTCGCTGCCGAGACGAGTGGCCCTTTTTCCCCCCTAATGTCTGTTCTCTTTCATTCCTGGGCACAGTCGGCCAGTGCGGAAACCAGATCGGCTGCTGCTTCTGGGACCTGGCGCTAAGGGAGCACGCCGCCGTCAACAAGGTACGGCTAACCCTAACTCCCCACCCGCACCCCAGATCTGTCACTGAGGCTCTTCCAAAAAATAAGCAGGAATCACTCTCTGTGAGCTCTTGTCTGGCCAATATTTTTATATGAGATCTTCTTGGTAGAGGGCAAACTGGTTTTTGTTTTTAAATTTTATTGAAGTACAGTTGATTTAGGGGCTTCCTTGGTGGCTCCGCGGTAAAGAATCCGCCTGCCAATGCAGGAGACGGGGATTTGATCCCTGGGTCAGGAAGATTACCGGAGTAGGTAACGGCAACACACTCCAGTATTGGTGGTGGTTCCCAGGTGGCGCTAGTGGTAGAGAACCCACCTGCCAATGCAGATGTAAGAGACCCTAGGAATCCCATGGACAGGGGAGCCTGGCGGGTGACAGTCCATGAGGTCGCAAAAGAGTGGGACGCGACTTAGCAACTAAAACAACGACAACATGGTTGATTTACAATGTTGTGGTTATTTCTTCTGCACAGCAAAGTGACTCAAACTTATGGACAAACGTTAAGGACAAATTTAAGTTGGCATTAGACACACAACAGTCTTAAGGAACACTGGCCAGAGACCTTAGTCTTAATTCTCAGAGTTGCATCTTTGTCAGGTTTCTTGTGAGGAGCAATGATATAGCATATGTGAAAGTAGTTGTTCATTTGCTAAGCCATGTCCAAGTCTGACTTCATGGACTGCAGCAGGCCACTCTGCATTAATAGGTTAACATGTGGTATTGTAATCCTTAATTTAACCAGTTAGCTTTTTAAATGATTGCCAAGAATCTAAGGAAAGCTTTCATTTGATGCACCTGTTCTAGAATTCTGTGACGTCATCATTCTTCATTTCCATCAGCTGAATTTAATTCAAAGATCTCACTATGTTTCCTCTTATCTAGATTGGAAGAATGAATCTAAGCATTTTATGATTATTTGCTTTTTTTTTTTTTGTAGCTGTATGCCAGCCTTTAAAGTATTGAGGGATAATTACGTTAATAATCCTTAAATTAAAAGGACTTAATTTGGAAAAGGCTAAATGTAATCAAACACCAATACATGTATTTTTTCTTTTTAGAAAGGGATTTATGATGAGGCAATAAGCAGCTTCTTTAGAAATGTGGATACCAGGTAAGATGGGGTTAAAGTTTATCACATAGCATAATCATTATTTTTATGTCGGCAGTTTGGGATACAATTTTTCAAAGGATAATAACAGTTGGTAGCTGTAAAGAAGTTGTCCATCTTTTTGTTTTTCTCATTATTGAAAGTATATTCTCTTGTCATTAATATTCTCATATCATTCAGCAGAGCAGGACTTCTTTTCCTTTCTATTCCTTTATATCAAGAAATAAAAAGAACCTTTAATGTGTGTTCTTTTACTTGACCTTGAAATAAAGTTTCACTAAAAGGAATGCTGAAAATTTCCCTGAGAGTATCTTGTTAATGCATTCAATAATGGCTAACTTTTGAAAGAAAACTGTACTGTTTACATTCCTGTGGTATTACTTGTGGTCAGGAGTATTTGCTCTACAAATAGAATGTGCTAGAAAGAAACAAAGCAGATGTTGTCAGATTAGTTTTGTTAATTTAATAAAGAGTGTGTGTAAATATAGAGCTTCCCAGGTGGCTGAGTGGTAAAGAACTCAATGCAGGAGACGCTGGTTGTATTCCTGGGTCAGGAAGATTCCCTGGAAATGGCAACCTACTCCAGTATTCTTTTCTGGGAAATCCCATGGACAGAGGAGCCCGGTGGGCTACAGTCCATGGGATTGCAAAAGAGCTGGACACGACTTAGCGACTAAACACCACCACAAATATGTAAGTATGTATCTTTTACCTGAAAGAGTAATGTTCAGAGCATTTTTTCTAAGCTTTTAATGTTAAGTCATGAAGTTCATGCATTCTCAAAATGCTTAATAAAACTAAATCTGCTCGGCTTGAACTGAAAAATAAATGGTTTATATGAGTTTTAATCTAATAAAAATTTTAGTTCTACTTTGAATTAGTTGGTTGGATATCTGAGGCAGTTATCTCCCAGGGAAGGCTAATTAGGCCCCACTTTTTGGTGAATTTCAGATTTTGATCCTCAGGCTTGCAAACTCAGAAACTTCATTGACACCTTGAGAATGGGTCCATTGCTCTCCCGTACAGGCAGAAAACCAAACTAAAATGGGAGATTAAAAAGCAGAAAGTCAATTTAGTCATGGACAACAGGACTCAAGACTAGATACTTATTATCTTTCACAGGCACATTCTGTTCTGTAAGAAATCTATCAGGAAATCTAAGTGATAGAAGGTTGCTTAGTGACCATGGAATCAGACCAAATAAGTGAGATATATTACCTAACTTAACAATGACTGGTGTTATTTATCTTTATTAATATAGAGACATCTGTTATATAGACTGGGTTTCCTCTTGTTTGTACACTGTAATATCTTCTCCCTTAAGTACTATTAAGAGACTCAAATTTGCCTTTGCGTTACTTCCTTGTAGGTGGTATTCTAACTAAATTCGTACTCCCATTCCCTCTGTAACATTCCTTTTATTGTTACATAGTTGAGACTCAGCCTGGAAGCCATTCTCTCTTAATAAGGTGATTTTACATAACTATATTTTTATCTCCTTGGTTTGTTTTGTAGTTTAACCTGAGAGCATTCTTATATATTTCCCTAGTATCAAGTTTGAAGATAAGGCCTTGGCATCTTGCTCTTCTTTCCATGCGCTATGAATACGTGCAGCATCTATTCCACAAAGTAGTACAAAAATTCTTTTTCAAGAACAGGAGCACATCTTTTTATATACTTTATCTATTTGAGGAAATTATCATACCTTTTTAATAGCATGATAGGAATTTACCTATACCAAGGGTTGGCAAGCCTTTCCTATAAAGGACCAGTGGTAAATATTTTAGGTTTTGCAGACCATAAAGTCCATGTGCCACATCTCATTTAGTCTGCTCTGATAGCATGAATGCAGGTATGCTGCTGCTGCTGCTACTGCTGCTAAGTCGCTTCAGTCGTGTCCGACTCTGTGCAACCCCATAGACAGCAGCTCACCAGGCTCCCCCGTCCCTGGGATTCTCCAGGCAAGAACACTGGAGTGGGTTGCCATTTCCTTCTCCGATGCAGGAAAGTGAAAAGTGAAAGTGAAGTCACTCAGTCATGTCCGACTCTTAGCGACCCCATGGACTACAGCCTACCAGGCTCCTCTGTCCATGGGATTTTCCAGGCAAGAGTACTGGAGTGGGGTGCCATTGCCTTCTCTGGAATGCAGGTATAGATAGTACATAAACAAACAATGTGACTTTGTTCCAGTAAAACTTGTTTTCACAAGTAGCTGGGCAGAGCTGGCCTGAGGATTATATTTAATCAACTCCTGACCTATGGCATCATCTATATTCAATGCAGCTTCCTTCCTATAGTCTGTCTTGTAAACTATACTATACTGACGTGTACACTGTTTGTGGTCACAGATTCAGTTACTTTGGTAACTTATCTTCAACATGAAATTCTAGAAACAGCTCTAGATACTCAACAGTATATAACTGGTAGTTAGTTGGCGTGTGTTTGGCTGCAACAGGAAGCCTCACTAATGGTGGCTTAAACAGTAGATGTATCCAGTTATGTTATATTCAAAGAAAACTGGGAATCGGATGATCTCTGGAGAAGTGCCCTAAAGACCAAGATACTGTCATATTGTTCCATGTGTTGGTTTTTTGACCTCGTGTATTTTTACTTGTAACTACAAAATGACAGCCTCCGCTGCCAGGAATCCCATCCATGTTCATGTTCAAGATAGGAAAAAGGACCAGCTGCATCTGGTCATTTTTATCAGAAAGCTTCCCAGAATAACTCCTTTTTATCTCACTACCCAGAACTAGATTTCATGGCCAGCCCAAACCGCAAACAAAGACAGGGAAATAAGTACCTCAGTTTTTCAGCTTGATGGGAGATGGATAAGGGGGATGGAGGTTAAGAATGGCCCCTTTGTTGCCTTTTGTGTCTGCCTCTCTTGGCGTAGAAGTAGCTTTACTCTACAAATGAAAGTTAACCTTATTATCTAATAGCATTATTACCCATGGGCTATCTTACGACCTTTTCTCATGTTTTATCTTTCAGAGTGGTTGGTGATGGTGGCAGTATTTCCAAAGGGAAAATTTGTTCTTTAAAAGCACGTGTAAGTTGTATACACTTGGATTCTTATATTGCATGTGTTTTTAAAATAACTGTACTTCTGTAACTATCGTTAGAATAAAATTTTACTTTAACTTCTCAACTTTTAAGAAAGTATTTGCAAGCCACATTTAATATAAATATGATTAAGCAGACATTTGTGTCTCCATGAAACTTCAGGGGAAAAATTTTGTGCTTAAAGTAAAAATGCTGCATATTTAGCATTTTTTGTCTAAATATTTTAGGGGAAATATATGTCTAGATAAATAATAAAAGCCATCTTAACTCTAAGCCTAAAATACATTCTCAGTCCAGTTGCTCAGTCATGTCTGACTCTTTGCGACCCCTTGGCCTGCAGCACACCAGGCTTCCCTGTCCATCACTGACTCCTGGAGCTTGCTCAAACTCATGTCCATCAAGTTGGTGATGCCATCCAACCATCTCATCCTCTGTCATTCCCTTCTCCTGCCTTCAGTCTTTCTTTCCCAGCAGCAGGATCTTTTCCAGTGAGTCATTTCTTCACATCAGGTGGCCAAAGTATTGGAGCTTCAGCTTCAGCATTCAGTACTTCAGTAGATATTCAGGACTGACTTCCTTTACAATTGACTGGTTTGATCTTGCAGTCCAAGGGGCTTTCAAGAGTATTCTCCAATACAACAGTTCAAAACCATCAATTCTTCAGCAGTCAGCTTTCTTTATGGTCCAACTCTCTCATCCATACATGACTACTGGAAAAACCACAGCTTTGACTAGGTGGACTTTTGTTGGCAAAGTAATGTCTCTGCTTTTTAATATGCTGTCTAGGTTTGTCATAGCTTTTCTTCCAAGGGAGCAAGTGTCTTAATTTCATGGCTGCATTCACCATCTGCAGTGATTTTGGAGCCCAAGAAAATAAAGCCTGTCACTGTTTCCATTGTTTCCCCACCTATTTGCCATGAAGTGATAGGACCTGATGCCATGATCTTCATTTTCTGAATGTTGAGTTTTAAGCTAGCTTTATAACTCTCCTCTTTGAACTTCATTAACAGGCTCTTTATTTCTCTTTGCTTTCTATCATAAGGGTGGTGTCATCTGTGTATCTAAGGTTACTGATTTCTTTCCCGGCAATCTTGATTCCAGCTTGTGCTTCATCCAGCCTGGCATTTTGCATGATATACTCTGCATATAAATTAAATAAGCAGGGTAACAATATACAGCCTTAACATACCCCTTTCCTGATTTAGAACCAGTCCAGTGTTCCATGTCTAGTTCTAACTGTTGCTTCTTGACCCACATACAGGTTTCTCAGGAGGCAGGCAAGGTGGTCTGGTATTCCCATCTCTTTCAGAATTTTCCAGTTTATTGTGATCCACACAGTCAAAGGCTTTAGCATAGTCAATGAAGCAGAAATAAATGTTTTTCTGGAATTCTCTTGCTTTTTGGATGATCCAGCAGATGTTGGCAATTTGATCCCTGGTTCCTCTGCCTTTTCTGAATCCAGCTTGAACATCTGAAAGTTCACGGTTAATGTACTGTTAAAGCCTGACTTGGAGAATTTTGAACGTTACTTTGCTAGCATGTGAGATGAGTGCAGTTGTGCAGTAACTTGAACATTCTTTGGCATTGCCTTTCTTTGGGATTGGAATGAAAACTGGCCTTTTCCAGTCCTGGCCGCTGCTGAGTTTTCCAAATTTGCTGGCATATTAAGTGCAGCACTTTCACAGCATCATCTTTCAGGATTTGAAATAGCTTAGCTGGAATTCCATTACCTCCACTTGCTTTGTTCCTAGTGATGTTTCCTAAGGCCCACTTGACTTCATATTCCAGGATGTCTGGCTCTGCCCCTAGGTGAGTGATCACACCATTGTGGTTATCGGGGTAATTAATAATTAGGATCTTTTTTGTATAGTTCTTCTGTGTATTTTTGCTGCCTCTTCTTAATATCTTCTGCTTCTGTTAGGTCCATACCATTTCTGTCCTTTATTGTGCCTATCTTTGCATGAAATGTTCCCTTGGTATCTCTCATTTTCTTGAAGAGATCTCTGGTCTTTCCCATTCTATTGTTTTCCTCTATTTCTTTGCACTGATTACTGAGGAAGGCTTTCTTATCTCTCCTTGCTATTCTTTTGAACTTTGCATTCAGATGGATATAGCTTTCATTTTCTCCCTTGCCTTTCACTTCTCGTCTTTTCTCAGCTACTTGTAAAGCCATCCCAGACAACCATTTTGCATTTTTGCATTTCCTTTTCTTGGGGATGATTTGGATCACCGCCTCCTGTGCAGTGTTACAAATCTCCATCCATAGTTCTTCAGGCAGTCTGTCTGTCAGATCTAATCCCTTGAATCTATTTGTCACTTCCACTGTTTAATTGTAAGGGATTTGATTTAGGTCATACCTGAATAGTCTAGTGATTTTCCCTACTTTTCAGGTTAAGGCTGAAGTTTGCAACAAGGAGTTCATGATCTGAGCCACAGTCAGCTCCCAGTCTTGATTTTACTGACTATATAGAGCTTCTCCATATTCAGTTGCAAAGAATATAATGAATCTGCTTTCGGTATTGACCATCTGGTGATGTCCAAGTGTAGAGTCATCTCTTACGTTTTAGAAGAGGGTTTTACTATGACCACTGTGTTCTCTTGGCAAAACTGTTAGCCTTTGCCCCACTTCATTTTGTACTCCAAGGCCAAACTTGCCTGTTACTCCAAGTATATCTCTTGACTTCCTACTTTTGCTTTCCAGCGCCCTACATAACATCCATCAGCAGACACATCCACTACTGGGCGTTGTTTTCACTTTGGCTCAGCCTCTTCATTCTTTCTACAGCTGTTTCTCCACTCTTTTTCAGTAGTCTGTTGGGCATCTACCAACCTGGGGAGTTCACCTTTCAGTGTTGTGTGTTTTTGCTTTTTCATACTCTTCATGGGGTTCTTAAGACAAGAATACTGAAGTGGTTTGCCATTCCCTTTTCCAAAATACATTCTCATGGAGGTTAATTTTCATTTGAATATGGTGAAAAATTTCTTCTCATCTTAGTTATTGCTCCCAATACAAAGCATGGATTCAGCCATATTGTAGTGAATACAAACCATAACCATGTAAAAACTCCTGAACAAAAATAATTCTAGTCAATACCTTGTGTTTAGTCTTAGGCTAATTCTAACAACACTTCTCTTCTATGATTGTGTCTCTGCAACAAACTGCTTTTTCCAACTGTTGATCAGTAATATTTGATTATGACAAAAATAAAGGTAGTTTAGATGCTATGGAAATAATTGAGATGATAAGGATCAGACCTGGAGGAGTGGCTGAAAGAGTAGAGAACAGTAGTGTTGTGGTATCTGGGTACCATCTCCTTGTGTTTTAGGAGACCATGTGCTTGTTAGGATAATTGATTAACCTAATTAGATTAATTGATTAACCTTTGGTATAGTTTATGCCTTAGGGAATATGTTAATCCCTACCAGATCTTACTCAGAGATAAAGAAATGTTGACTTTTCCTAGTCCACTCCCAGTTTGAGCTCTATCCCACCACCATTCAGTTCACTTGAGTTCAGTCACTCAGTTGTGTCCAACTCTTTGAGACCCCATGAATCGCAGCACGCCAGGCCTCCCTGTCCATCACCAACTTCCGGAGTTCACTCAAACTCAGGTCCATCGAGTCAGTGATGCCATCCAGGCATCTCATCCTCGGTCGTCCCCTTTTCCTCCTGCCCCCAATCCCTCCCAGCATCAAAGTCTTTTCCAATGAGTCAACTCTTCGCATGAGGTGGCCAAAGTATTGGAGTTTCAGCTTTAGCATCGTTCCTTCCAAAGAAATCCCAGGGCTGATCTCCTTCAGAATGGACTGGTTGGATCTCCTTGCAGTCCAGGGGACTCTCAAGAGTCTTCTCCAACACCACAGTTCAAAAGCATCAATTCTTCAGTGCTCAGCTTTCTTTACAGTCCAACTCTCACATCCATACATGACCACTGGAAAAACCATAGCCTTGACTAGACAGACCTTTGTTGGCAGAGTAATGTCTCTGCTTTTCAATATGCTGTCTAGGTTGGTCATAACTTTTCTTCCAAGGAGTAAGTATCTTTTAATTTCATGGCTGCAGTCACCATCTGTAGTGATTTCAGAGCCCAGAAACATAAAGTCTGACACTGTTTGCACTGTTTCCCCATCTGTTTGCCATGAAGTGATGGGACCAGATGCCATGATGTTCGTTTTCTGAATGTTGAGCTTTAAGCCAACTTTTTCAGTCTCTTCTTTCACTTTCACCAAGAGGCTTTTTAGCTCCTCTTCACTTTCTGCCATAAGGGTGGTGTCATCTGCATATCTGAGGTTATTGATATTTCTCCCGGCAATCTTGATTCCAGCTTGTGCTTCTTCCAGCCCAGGGTTTCTCATGATGTACTTTGCCTATAAGTTAAATAAACAGAGTGACAGTATACAGCCTTGACCACCACCATACCAGTGAGCAAGTTGGGAAACGGAGGAAACACTGTTGGGAAAGGGTAAATCAGCATGTTTCTGTAGACTTTGACTTTTTTCCTACAAAGTTTTCTTCCATTTCTCCTTAGTCGTCTTGGTATCATGTGGCTACGATCACTGAAGAGTCTAAACTTTAAACGACAACTTGGTAGTTGGGTTCCTCCCCTGTGTCCAATATCTTAGGTTAACAGGCAAACACTCAGAATTTGGTAAATCCTGTATTACAATTAGGGAAGGCTGAAAGGCCTGATAGCTATCACCAGGTAGCTCTGAAATAAAATAGTAAACATCAAATCTTAAAAGCTATGACTCCAGACCTAGGCTAACTAAGTGAGGAATCCAGAATAATTCCTTCCAATTGTTATTAACTTCCAAGGGAGAAACAATGGTCTGATATGACAAAGGAAAGATCGAAAGAGTTATAGACTGTCAGGGTTTAGTGCTAAGTGACTATGAAAAGGGTGATTCTCTCAAGACTGACTTCAGGAGGTTCTCGTTTTCTTTTTAGTAGTAGATGTCATCTCCCTGTCAGTAAAGCTTGTGGCATTTATGAGTTTGTGAGTTTTTATTGTGAATTACTGGCAGGGAGGGACACTGTCATCATCTTTTGACATCTGTCCAGTACCTTGGCTTTGCACATATAAGTAGTTTACTGATTTGAACTGGACAGTTTTCAGCTGTGATTTCATAAAGAGTAGCATGGTTGTACCTAGTGAGCAAATACGTTAATGCACCCTACATTCATTTAGAATTTTTTCTGGTTAAGGTTACCACCTAGACTTCTGAGACCTTGTTCTCAAGAAATTTATAGTCACATAGGCACATAAATCAGACATGGCTGAGTGACTTTTACTACAGCTATTCTTACTTTCCCCTGGAGAAGGAAATGGCAACCCACTCCAGTATTCTGGCCAGGAAAACTTTATGGACAGAGGAGCCTGATGGGCTACAGTCCATGGGGTCACAAAGAGTCAGACACGACTAAGCAGCTAACACTAGGCATATGCATAAAAGAATTGTTAGAAAACCAGAGAGAATCATTCAGTTCCCTTTTTTCCTTCTTATTCTTTTGGTAAGGGTTCAGAATCCATCTTTTCATTGGATTCCACTTTTGCAGCAGGGTGAAATTAATTTTTTAATTTTTGTAACAAACTCTATATAAAAGCATCAAAGATTTGATTGGGTTTAAATTATAAAAAGAACAATGCAACTATAAGCTCAAAAATCATTTTTATTTATAGAGTGACTAAAGAAAAATATGCTGATTACATTTTATTTCTCTTTCTCAGGCTGTTTTGATTGACATGGAGGAAGGGGTAGTAAATGAAATTCTTCAGGGACCATTGAGAGATGTATTTGATAGTAAGCAGCTCATCACTGATATTTCTGGCTCAGGGAATAATTGGTGAGATTATGCTGAATGTAAAAATCAAATGTCATCTGGAAAACATGAGGAATCTTTGTTTCATTCTGTTAGGCCCTCCTGACATGAAAGCAAGATGTAATTTGCCACGCCTCACACTAGGCCTTTCAGCCCATCATCTTTTCCTTCAAGATGATAGTGTTTCACAATGCTTGGAGGCTATCTGCCTCCTAGTTGTTTCTCTCTCTCTCTTGTTTTTAAAGAAAAAGATGAATCATGAAAAATTCATTTACTAAAATTTCTCCTTGTAATTTGATTCTTTGTAAATGCTAGGTAGTGACAGAAATTGCAAGTGTAAACTGTTCTCTTACCTATTACTATAGGTAAAAGTAAAGTCTCTATCAAAGTCTTCCTATCAGTCAGATTTACTAGAAAATGATGATACAAATACCGAGATGCAAACCAGACCAGTGTCCCAGCCTATATAACTTATTCTGTAACTTTTGAGTTACACCTGACCACATGTTGTGTGGGAGTCATTCATACATTTCAGTTCACCATAATAATACTTGCAAATCTGGGCAACCAAAAAGGCTTGCAGAGCCTCATGAATATTAGTACTAGATGAAATGTGTGGCATTTCATCTAGTCCTAACATGATGTAACCAATGTTTTTCTCATATTTTAAGCCTAAGGTCCATTTAGAATTTTTTATTTTTCATGTCTTTCTAGTTGACCACAATCTGCTTTTTAATACATAACATACACCATACATAGTCAGAGATTAAGTGAAGATGAGGAAAAAAAAATCTATGTAACTAAAACCCATTTTGTTGTATTTATACCTTAAGAGAAGATAAATTTTAAAAACTGTAGTTTAATATCCATTGATAGTGAACTATCTTACGAGGTTATTTATGGATTATATTTTTAAATATATATGTGTGTGTGTGTGTTTATTTGCTCAATTTTCTACCAAGTATCTTTGAGATTATATAGTATGATTTACTGATATTAAACAGGAATAGAATTTACTTAAAATAGTAAAAATACCTTTTCAAGTTTATAGTCTTTTAAGTCAGAAATAATAAAATCTTGAAATAATAAATGCAAGATTTTGTTTTAATTTGTATTCTTTTTTCTAGGGCTGTGGGTCACAAAGTGTTTGGCAGTCTTTATCAGGAAAAGATTTTAGAGAAACTCAGAAAGTCAGCAGAGCACTGTGATTGTTTGCAGTGTTTTTTTATAATACATTCCATGGGAGGAGGTAAAATTATTCAGTCATTTGTCTATTACAGTGTGAAAATGCAAGTGGATATTCATTTTGTCAATATAAGTCTTATTTTCAGGCCTTTACTTTAAAATGATAGAACTATTAAGAATTAAGAGTGTGTTTATGAGTGCATGTACATAACAGCTTTTTATCTTAAATTTTTGTCAAATTGTGTCACTGACCATTTTTTACAAACTTAAAAAGCATTTAAAGAGCCAATAGAACTGAATCTGAAAAAACTTTTCTTCTGTCTTCAATGGAAGGTAGATTTCACTATAAGCTTTTTGAGAATGCTGCCTTTCTCCTAAGAGTTTTCTTATGTGATTCTGTATCCTAACTAGAGCTAAGTATCTGTGCATATTCATAGATGTGCTTGCAGAAGAATACCAGTACCCTTTCTTTAACCACCTTCAGGCCTTTCTTGTGTTCAATAAGAGAAATAAGTAAAAGAAATCCTCTTAGCTCCTTTAAATCATTCCTTACATGGTAATTAACCACCTAAACCTAGAATAAATGATCTGCATTGCTTTCTTTCCCAGGGAAGCCTTTACCTTGCAAGGGAAGTATTTTGCTCCTCTGTTCCATGAAGTAGAAACTGATCATAATTTGCTAATTTCAAAAGAGAATTAGCCTATTTTAAAAGAAAAATTTGCCACACTCTTTTCCTTCAAGCTGAGATTAAGATTTTTATATTCAGCAGGTTATATACAATTGACTTTCATTTTTATTCAGTATGATAGTATTTGAAAATTGCAGTGTAACCATGCCTTTAGAAGGCCTTTATAATAATTAAATTAAGAAACTAGTTTTCTTTGTAATGACATAATTAACCTGCAGATTTTGAGTAAGTTTTCCAAAAAATACCAGTTTGATTTATAGTTCTTTATGGTACCTTTCTATATCCCTTTATTACTCAGAATCTCAGTAGATTGTACTTTATTCCTAGTTCACTGAAAATGGCAAATATACTTGAAACAATATTGAAGATTAAAAATGAATTCTTTTCCCACATCTAATCCCTAATCTCTCTCCTCACAGATAATCAAGTTTGCCAGTGTCTCTCCTTCCAAATATTTTCTGTGCACATTTTGTGTGTTTTTACATAAGATTGTGCAATACATATTACTCTACCATATTTTCACCTTAAACTGTTTCTGAACATTTTTCAATATCAGCCCTGTCCAATTGTATAAATATGTAATAATTTTTGAAGTCAGTTCCTCATTAATGGATGTCAAATTGTTCATGGTTTTTAGTTACGACATAAAAATCCCCAGCGAACATTTGGTATCTCCATCTTTGTTCGTTTGTGCCACAATAGCTGTAAGCAATATTCCTCGATAGGAAAGTGGAACCAAAGTTTGTTGGTACATTTTAAGTTTTGATTGATACTACTAAATTATCTTGCCACAATACTGTGCCAATCTGTATTATTAGCAGCAATTTATAAGAGTTTATTTCCCCACACTGTCACCAACACTGCATATTATGAGACATTAATATATTCAAAATTATATTGTATTAATTTGCATGTTTAATTAGATGAAAGGTTAAGCATCTTTACATCTATTTGCAATTTGGTTTATTATTTGGTTTATTTTATTGCAATAATTATTATTACAATTTGTATCCTTAGCTCATTTTTCCATTGCATTATTCATGTTTTTTACTGTTGATTTGTAACTCTCTTTATTAAAGAAATTTAGTCCTCCATCATATGTTTTGAAGATTTTTTTCTTAGTTTGCTTTTTTTTCCATATATATGGAGAGAGGAATTTTATTTTTAATGGAATCAAAACTGTCTTTTTCTATAATGGCTTTGTTTTTTTATAATGCTTAGAAAGTCCTTATTAGGGATTAACCCAAAAAAATCTCTTTCTAACCCAAAAAATCTCCATCACTTTCATCTAATATTTTTAACATCATAACCTTTTAATATTTATTCACATGGGGTTAGAGCATTGGCTTTTAAACTTTTCTTTCATCAGAATAGCAAGAAGTACATTTTATATCACAGCTCAGCACACACACACAAACACATGCACAAACTAAAACAGAAGAGTATTTACCCACACTACATGTGACTTACTAATATTTCTTTTGTTTCATTTAAGAAAAGAGAATACTAGTCGTGGTCTTATAAATTAGGTTTATAACCCACTGACGGTTCACAAGCCATACTTTGAAAACCACCAGGATAAAGGACTCCAGTTTTCTCTCTTTAACTTCTTAAAAATATCTGAATTTGTATAAATAGAACTCTGTGTATCAGAAAGTTACCTGAATGGAATTCTTAGAGTTTCTGCTTTTAGACAGATAGTAAAAAAGTTTCCTGTTTTAAAATTATGTAAATTATAGTTGGTCATGCTTAGCTTTGAACCGTTTTAACTCCGTGTTTTAAATTGCTTCGTGTCACGATACCTTTAGATTATGTAGGTGCTACACTAAAGATGTCAAGACAGTTTGGTTTTGTTAAGTTGCTTAACATCGAGTGTAGACTGAATACTGTCTTAGGTGAATTTTTTACTCTTCGATCAGTTCTCTTGGCATCATATAGATATAATTTAAATGTAAAAAAGTATAAAGTGTAGAAAGGTCTCTTATCATCATAGCCAGACCCAGAGATTGAATTCATGTCTTTAAGTCTCACTACCTATATTGTCTTCATTTCTTTATCTGAAATTAATTAGTTAATATATATATAATCACAGGTATGAGTTGAAAATTGTCTTTAATAAATATTTTTACCAAAAATACCCGACAGAAATCCAGGTTCTTTACAATTACATTCTGAACCATTTATGCTGTTTTCTTTTTGAAATCTTAATCCTCAGGAACAGGATCTGGACTTGGCACATTTCTTTTAAAGGTGCTCGAGGATGAATTCCCAGAAGTATACAGATTCGTGACTTCGATTTATCCTTCTGGTGAGGATGATGTCATAACCTCACCTTACAATAGCATCTTGGCAATGAAGGAACTTAATGAGCATGCCGACTGTGTTTTGCCCGTTGACAACCAAGTAAGAAATAGCATTGTGATTTATGGACATATTGTGTATACATTCAGTCTTGTGTCATGCTTATGTGTTTATGTGAAACAATCTCCACTTTTCAGCCTTTCCATCTAAGAGAAAAAATAAGTTTAAATTGATTTTGGTTGTTTTTTTTGTCTTCCTGGAAGAATTGCCATCTATGTCTTCCCTTCTTAAATAGCTTCTTTCCCAATATTTTTCCTTTAAAAGTCTTTATTTGACATCATTAGCAAAATTGACCTCATGGTGAATTCTGGAAAGTTGGGTGCAGCTATAAAGCCAAAGAGTCTGGTTACTTCAAGTACTGGAGTTTTTAAAAAGCGGCAGGAGAAACCTTTCGATGCAATGAACAACATTGTGGCAAATTTGCTGCTCAATTTAACAAGGTAATTCTATTCACAGTGTAACTAAGGGCAGTTTAAAAACTTCACTGTGCTTTTGATGATGTTTTGCAGTGGCATTTTTTAGTTAGTCTAAGTTGTAGAAACTTTTTAAAATTTTTATTAAAAAAATTTTGTCTAGTATTTTCAGATCTGTGAATGATAGATCAGAATTTTACTTTCACTGACTCCAGAGCAGCATTTTCCCCAAGTACATTCCATGAAATATTAATAGGTGTTAAATGATAATAGGTTTTGTGGGAGATATACCTGAGAAACACTTTGGTTAGATAAAAGCAAATTTTTTTTCTTTTCCTTTCTGTAAATTAACCTTTTAAACCAGCTGATACATAACTTTATTAGCTGGTCCAAAATATTTCTTTGACTTTGATCTAAAAGATTACTTTGGCATTATTCCAAATTATAGCACATATAAGCAAACCCTGGGGGAATTTATTAATAGTAAGATTTATAAAATTAACTATTGAACTATATGTATTTGATTCAATCTGAAGTCTGTCTTAAAAGTAAAAATTTTATGTATATAATTAACAACTGTGGTCATGTGTCTGGTTTTACTTTAGATAATCCAGAAATAAGAATTGCTGTAGATGTTGTGTTATAATTATCTTTATGTTCATGATACTAAATTTCACTAATACAGAAAAAGCATATATTCTTTACTTAAGTACAGTGTACAAAAGTAAGAAAGTGCCTGCTGATGAAATCAAGCTTCATTAATATTTTTCATGTTTTAATGTTAATTTTTTAGCTCTGCCAGGTTTGAAGGATCCCTTAATATGGACCTAAATGAAATCAGCATGAATTTAGTTCCTTTTCCTCAACTGCATTATCTTGTTTCAAGCCTAACACCTCTGTATACACTGGCAGATGTTAACATTCCTCCTCGAAGGTAAGATGTAGTAACTGTATTTCAATTACTTGAGGATTCAGATTGCTTTAAAAACAAACACGTTTTTAAGAGATAAGTGTATAATAACTAGTTGTTTCTACATATCATCATCTTTGTGAGAAGTATATAAAATAGTTGATGACAGCCTTTTTCTATTCAGTGAATGCTGCTTCAGAGGTCAGTTTAAAATAAAAAATAAAAATTTAAAAAATAAAAGTTTTTAAAAATCTCAATATTAAGTTGTTTGAAATTAAATCTAATAACTGAATTTTACAGATATAATTTTTACTGAAAAAGATTTAACAGCTTTGAAGTCTGACACATAAGTATGAATGCTAGCTCTGTCACTTACTCATTACAGGACCTTGGGCAGGAGATGAACTTTTAGTTTTCTCATCTTTAAAAATGAGAGTCAAAGTGCCTACCTCATATGCGTTTTGGGTATATTAAATAAGAGTATCTTTTAGAGCTCTTACCACAGTCTAGCACCATAGAAGGCTTACAGATACTGCTCTATTCAGTTCAATTCAGTCGCTCAGTCGTGCCCGACTCTTTGTGACCCCATGGACTGCAGCACGCCAGGCCTCCCTGTCCATCACCAACTCCCAGAGTTGACTCAAACTCATGTCCATTGAGTCAGTGATGCCATCCAACCATCTCATCCTCTGTCGTCCCTTTCTCCTCCTGCCTTCAATCTTTGCCAGCATCAGGATCTTTTCAAGAGAGTCAGTTCTTCATATCAGGTGGCCAAAGGATTGGAGTTTCAGCTTCAGCATCAGTCCCTCCAATGACTATAAAGGACTGTTTCCCTTTAGAATGGACTGGTTGGATCTCCTTGCAGTCCAAGGGACTCTCAAGAGTCTTCTCCAACACCACAGTTCAAAAGCATTAATTCTTTGACACTCAGCTTTCTTTATAGTCCAACTCTCACATCCATACATGACTACTGGAAAAACCATAGCGCTAAATGTACGGACTTTTGTTGGCAAAGTAATGTCTCTGCCTTTTAATATGCTGTCTAAAGTCTCTTAGTTTCCATTGTTTCCCCATCTATTTGCCGTGAAATGATGGGATCAGATCCCATGATCTTAGTTTTCTGAATGTTGAGCTTTAAGCCAACTTTTTCACTCTCCTCTTTCACTTTCATCAAGAGGCTTTTTAGTTCCTCTTCACTTTCTGCCATAAGGGTGGTGTCATCTGCACATCTGAGGTTATTGATATTTCTCCCAGCAATCTTGATTCTAGCTTGTGCTTCATCCAGTCCAGCATTTCTCATGATGTAGTCTGCATACAAGTTAAATAAGCAGGGTGACAATATACAGCCTTGACGTACTCCTTTCCCGATTTTCTATAAAGCCAAAGAGTCTGGTTACTTCAAGTACTGGAGTTTTTAAAAAGCGGCAGGAGAAACCTTTCGATGCAATGAACAACATTGTGGCAAATGTGCTGCTCAATTTAACAAGGTAATTCTATTCACAGTGTACCTAAGGGCAGTTTAAAAACTTCACTTGAGTTGCAGCAAGGGTGTGAAGGACCCTTTCGAAGTTCAAGAGGGAAGGTGTGATTAGCCTTATATGTCATCTCCAGAATACCTTGTTTTATAATTTAAGCATAAAAGTTATATCAATTTACTTAACAAAAAATGTATTCTTAGTATAGACAGTGATGATGAACTTGATAAGGTCACGCTGACATTCACAGTTGGCTGAGGAAAAAGGTCTTGTCAGACTTGTTAGAGGAAAATTGGAATTCCCTGGCAGTCCAGTGGTTAGGGCTCCGAGCTTCCACTGCAGACAGCCTGGGTTCCATCCCTATTAGGAGAACTAAGATCCCTCATGCCTCCCTGCCAGCACCGCCCCCCCCCCCCCCCAAAAAAACCTCTTTTAGAGGAAAGTTTGTAAATGATAAAATGAAAACTAGATTACAGATCTTTTTTTAAGAGTTTAAATTTTGTCAAGCTAATTCTATATTGTGGAATGTCACAGTGATATTGATTAAATTTTATTTGAGCAAATAGCCAACTGTGCCAACTAGTAGGCACAGTCTCTTTTTCTGTGTGAGATGCTAATGAGCTTAAGCAACTTGCACAATTTGTTTTATTGAACATGGGAGTCAACCATAAATGTTTGCTTTTATTATCAGCCCAGCATATTAAAAATGAGTATACTGGTGAAAGATACACCTTCACTGTAGACACAGAATGTAAAGTGGTGCAGACTATTTATTGTACAGTAGTGATGATCCAGACATTTAAAGTTAATCCTTAAAAGCTAAAGACATGTAATTTCTAATTAAGTTCAGCATAATCCTCCTTGGTATATTTTGATAAAAATACCATGTCAACATTTAAAATGTTTACTTATATAACTTGTTAAAGGTTTGTTTTTAATTAAAACATGTTAGGAAAATCTGTAGAGAACTTTAAAAATGTTAGACTCTTAAGAAACTAATCACAATGCTCTTTCTAGCTTTGTGTTCTCCTTTTTGCCTCTGCTATACTAGAGGTATTTCAAAGGCCGCCATATCTACATACAAACATATTTATCCTTAAGCAAATAATAAATTGTTTTAAAATTATACTGTTAAAAGGCATAGTTTTAAAACTTTAATGTATTAGTAGTCTCGAACAACTAAGAATGATTTTTGGTTGTGCTTTTGTATTAATAAATGTCATCTAGTCCATTTTTATCAATGAAAATAGAAAAACACATATTGGAATGTGTTTGCTGCTGCTGCCGCTAAGTCGCTTCAGTCGTGTCTGACTCTCTGCGACCCCAGAGACGGCAGCCCACCAGGCTCCCCTGTCCCTGGGATTCTCCAGGCAAGAACACTGGAGTAGGTTGCTATTTCCTTCTCCAGTGCATGAAAGTGAAAAGTGAAAGTGAAGTCACTCAGTCGTGTCCAACTCTTAGTGACCCCGTGGACTGCAGCCTGCCAGGCTCCTCAGTCCATGGGATTTTCCAGGCGAGAGTGCTGGAGTGGGGTGCCATTGTGGAATGTGTATATGCTCCTTTAAATTCCTTATTTCTAATGTAAATATAAACATGCCAAGAACTTTAAATAGCCCCTTACTAATTGTTAAGTTTTTTTTTTTTTAGACTGGCGATTCAATTCTTACATGATAGTATACATGATAGAATGCCATTCTCCCAAATCATCCCACCCTCTCCCACTGAGTCCCAAAGTCCGTTATACACAGCTGTGTCTTTTTTCCTGTCTTGCATACAGGGTCGTCATTGCCATCTTTCTAAATTCCATATATATGTGTTAGTATACTGTATTGGTGTTTTTCTTTCTGGCTTACTTCACTCTGTATAATCGGCTCCAGTTTCATCCATCTCATCAGAACTGATTCAAATGAATTCTTTTTAACGGCTGAGTAATACTCCATTGTGTATATGTACCACAGCTTTCTTATCCATTCATCTGCTGATGGACATCTAGGTTGTTTCCATGTCCTGGCTATTATAAACAGTGCTGCGATGAACATTGGGGTACATGTGTCTCTTTCAATTCTGGTTTCCTCGGTGTGTATGCCCAGCAGTGGGATTGCTGGGTCATAAGGTAGTTCTATTTGCAATTTTTTAAGGAATCTCCACACTGTTCTCCATAGTGGCTGTACTAGTTTGCATTTCCACCAACAGTGTAGGAGGGTTCCCTTTTCTCCACACCCTCTCCAGCATTTATTGCTTGCAGATTTTTGGGTCGCAGCCATTCTGACTGGTGTGAAGTGGTACCTCATTGTGGTTTTGATTTGCATTTCTCTGATAATGAGTGATGTTGAGCATCTTTTCATGTGTTTGTTAGCCATCTGTATGTCTTCTTTGGAGAAATGTCTGTTTAGTTCTTTGGCCCATTTTTTGATTGGGTCGTTTATTTTTCTGGAATTGAGCTGCATAAGTTGCTTGTATATTTTTGAGATTAGTTGTTTGTCAGTTGCTTCATTTGCTATTATTTTCTCCCATTCAGAAGGCTGTCTTTTCACCTTGCTTATATTTTCCTTTGTTGTGCAGAAGCTTTTAATTTTAATTAGATCCCATTTGTTTATTTTTGCTTTTATTTCCAGAATTCTGGGAGGTGGATCATAGAGGATCCTGCTGTGATTTATGTCTGAGAGTGTTTTGCCTATGTTCTCCTCTAGGAGTTTTGTAGTTTCTGGTCTTACATTTAGATCTTTAATCCATTTTGAGTTTATTTTTGTGTGCGGTGTTAGAAAGTAATCTAGTTTCATTCTTTTACAAGTGGTTGACCAGTTTTCCCAGCACCACTTGTTAAAGAGATTGTCTTTACTCCATTGTATATTCTTGCCTCCTTTGTCAAAGATAAGATGTCCATATGTGTGTGGATTTATCTCTGGGCTTTCTATTTTGTTCCATTGATCTATATGTCTGTCTTTGTGCCAGTACCATACTGTTTTGATGACTGTGGCTTTGTAGTAGAGCCTGAAGTCAGGCAAGTTGATTCCTCCAGTTCCATTCTTCTTTCTCAAGATTGCTTTGGCAATTCGAGGTTTTTTGTATTTCCATACAAATCTTGAAATTACTTGTTCTAGTTCTGTGAAAAATATGGCTGGTAGCTTGATAGGGATTGCATTGAATTTGTAAACTGCTTTGGGTAGTATACTCATTTTCACTATATTGATTCTTCCGATCCATGAACATGGTATATTTCTCCATCTATTAGTGTCCTCTTTGATTTCTTTCATCAGTGCTTTATAGTTTTTTATATATAGGTCTTTAGTTTCTTTGGGTAGATATATTCCTAAGTATTTTATTCTTTTCGTTGCAATGGTGAATGGAATTGTTTCCTTAATTTCTTTTTCTACTTTCTCATTATTAGTGTATGGGAATGCAAGGGATTTCTGTGTGTTGATTTTATATCCTGCAACTTTACTATATTCATTGATTAGCTCTAGTAATTTTCTGGTGGAGTCTTTAGGATTTTCTATGTAGAGGATCATGTCATCTGCAAACAGTGAGAGTTTTACTTCTTCTTTTCCAATTTGGATTCCTTTTATTTCTTTTTCTGCTCTGATTGCTGTGGCCAAAACTTCCAGAACTATGTTGAATAGTAGCGGTGAAAGTGGACACCCTTGTCTTGTTCCTGACTTTAGGGGAAATGCTTTCAATTTTTCACCATTGAGGATAATGTTTGCTGTGGGTTTGTCATATATAGCTTTTATTATGTTGAGGTATGTTCCTTCTATTCCTGCTTTCTGGAGAGTTTTTATCATAAATGGATGTTGAATTTTGTCCAAGGCCTTCTCTGCATCTATTGAGATAATCATATGGTTTTTATTTTTCAATTTGTTAATGTGGTGAATTACATTGATTGATTTGCGGATATTGAAGAATCCTTGCATCCCTGGGATAAAGCCCACTTGGTCATGGTGTATGATCTTTTTAATGTGTTGTTGGATTCTGATTGCTAGAATTTTGTTGAGGATTTTTGCATCTATGTTCATCAGTGATATTGGCCTGTAGTTTTCTTTTTTTGTGACATCTTTGTCAGGTTTTGGTATTAGGGTGATGGTGGCCTCATAGAATGAGTTTGGAAGTTTCCCTTCCTCTGCAGTTTTCTGGAAGAGTTTGAGTAGGATAGGTGTTAGCTCTTCTCGAAATTTTTGGTAGAATTCAGCTGTGAAGCCATCTGGACCTGGGCTTTTGTTTGCTGGAAGATTTCTAATTACAGTTTCAATTTCCGTGCTTGTGATGGGTCTGTTAAGATTTTCTATTTCTTCCTGGTTCAGTTTTGGAAAATTGTACTTTTCTAAGAATTTGTCCATTTCTTCCACGTTGTCCATTTTATTGGCATACAACTGCTGATAGTAGTCTCTTATGATCCTTTGTATTTCTGTGTTGTCTGTTGTGATCTCTCCATTTTCATTTCTAATTTTATTGATTTGATTTTTCTCTCTTTGCTTCTTGATGAGTCTGGCTAGTGGTTTGTCAATTTTATTTATCCTTTCAAAGAACCAGCTTTTGGCCTTGTTGATTTTTGCTATGGTCTCTTTTGTTTCTTTAGCATTTATTTCTGCCCTAATTTTTAAGATTTCTTTCCTTCTACTAACTCTGGGGTTCTCCAATTCTTCCTTTTCTAGTTGCTTTAGTTGTAGAGTTAGGTTATTTATTTGACTTTTTTCTTGTTTCTTGAGGTATGCCTGTATTGCTATGAACTTTCCTCTTAGCACTGCTTTTATAGTGTCCCACAGGTTTTGGGTTGTTGTGTTTTCATTTTCATTAGTTTCTATGCATATTTTGATTTCTTTTTTGATTTCTTCTGTGATTTGTTGGTTATTCAGAAGCGTGTTGTTCAACCTCCATATGTTGGAATTTTTAGTAGTTTTTCTCCTGTAATTGAGATCTAATCTTAATGCATTATGGTCAGAAAAGATGCTTGGAATGATTTCGATTTTTTTGAATTTATCAAGTTTAGATTTATGGCCCAGGATGTGATCTATCCTGGAGAAGGTTCCATGAGCACTTGAAAAAAAGGTGAAATTCATTGTTTTGGGGTGAAATGTCCTATAGATATCAATTAGGTCTAATTGATCTAATGTATCATTTAAAGTTTGCGTTTCTTTGTTAATTTTCTGTTTAGTTGATCTGTCCATAGGTGTGAGTGGGGTATTAAAGTCTCCCACTATTATTGTGTTATTGTTGATTTCCCCTTTCATACTTGTTAGCATTTGTCTTACATATTGCGGTGCTCCTATGTTGGGTGCATATATATTTATAATTGTTATATCTTCTTCTTGGATTGATCCTTTGATCATTATGTAGTGGCCTTCTTTGTCTCTTTTCACAGCCTTTGTTTTAAAGTCTATTTTATCAGATATGAGTATTGCCACTCCTGCTTTCTTTTGGTCTCTATTTGCATGGTATATCTTTTTCCAGCCCTTCACTTTCAGTCTGTATGTGTCCCTTGTTTTGAGGTGGGTCTCTTGTAAGCAGCATATAGAGGGGTCTTGTTTTTGTATCCATTCGGCCAGTCTTGGCCTTTTGGTTGGGGCGTTCAACCCATTTACGTTTAAGGTAATTATTGATAAGTATGATCCAGTTACCATTTACTTTATTGTTTTGGGTTCGGGTTTATACACCCTTTTCGTGTTTCCTGTCTAGAGAATATCCTTTAGAATTTGTTGGAGAGCTGGTTTGGTGGTGCTGAATTCTCTCAGCTTTTGCTTGTCTGTAAAGCTTTTGATTTCTCCTTCGTATTTGAATGAGATCCTTGCTGGGTACAGTAATCTGGGCTGTAGGTTATTGTCTTTCATCACTTTAAGTATGTCTTGCCATTCCCTCCTGGCCTGAAGAGTTTCTATTGAAAGATCTGCAGTTATCCTTATGGGAATCCCCTTGTGTGTTATTTGTTGTTTTTCCCTTGCTGCTTTTAATATTTGTTCTTTGTGTTTGATCTTTGTTAATTTGATTAATACGTGTCTTGGGGTGTTTCGCCTTGGGTTTATCCTATTTGGAACTCTCTGTGTTTCTTGGACTTGGGTGATTATTTCCTTCCCCATTTTAGGGAAGTTTTCAACTATTATCTCCTCAAGGATTTTCTCATGATCTTTCTTTCTGTCTTCTTCTTCTGGGACTCCTATAATTCGAATGTTGAAGCGTTTCATATCGTCCTGGAGGTCTCTGAGATTGTCCTCATTTCTTTTAATTCGTTTTTCTTGTTTCCTCTCTGATTCATTTATTTCTACCATTCTATCTTCTATTTCACTAATCCTATCTTCTGCCTCCGTTATTCTACTATTTGTTGCCTCCAGAGTGTTTCTGATCTCATTTATTGTGTTATTCATTATATTTTGACTCTTTTATTTCTTCTAGGTCCTTGTTAAACCTTTCTTGCATCTTCTCAATCCTTGTCTCTAGGCTATTTATCTGTGATTCCACTTTGATTTCAAGATTTTGGATCATTTTCACTATCAATATTCGGAATTCCTTCTCAGGTAGAGTCCCTACTTCTTCCTCTTTTGTTTGGTTTGGTGGGCAACTCTCCTGTTCCTTTACCTGCTGAGTATTCCTCTGTCTCTTCATCTTGGTTATATTGCTGCGTTTGGGGTGGTCTTTTTATATTCTGGTAATTTGTGGAGTTCTCTTTATTATGGAGCTTCCTCACTGTGGGTGGGGTTCTATCAGTGGCTTGTCAAGGTTTCCTGGTTAGGGAGGCTTGTGTTGGAGTTCTGGTGGGTGGAGCTGGGTTTCTTCTCTGTTTTTGAAGACAATGGTCTGCTTTTCTGATTGCCTGATGTCCTCTGCCAGCCTACAGAAGTTGTTTGGTGGAGTTTGCTCAGCGTTGAAATGTTCTTTTGAGGAATTTGTGAGGGAGAAAGTGGTCTTCCCGTCCTATTCCTCCGCCATCTTTATGCTCGGTCTCACATTCCCATTCTCAAACAGACCATCTGGCTGCAGAGCTCTCGGTGGAGACAGTCAGGAAGATAGACTCCCGTCGCCGCCCAGCGTCCACCCCTTGTTAAGTTTTTTGACAAATGGTAAATCAAGAATGAGTTTGCCTGCTTATTGTATAGTGGTTCTTAACCTTTTCTGGATTAAAATGTCCAAAAGCACATACCAAAATTTTGAACACAGTAGAGGAATCATAAGTCCCCCAGAGCTCACCATCCACTAAGAGAGTCCTCTATCCTTCTTACTATAGAAGAATGAGGATAGAATATAGGCTCCACTAGAGTAGGGAATTTTTGTTGTGGTTCACTGCTGGGTCTCTTGCACCTAGAATGGTGCTTGGCATTTAGTAAATATCTACTGAATGAAATCGCAGCATAGTGCAATTTCTGTGGCTCTTCCTAGACAGTCTGCAGATTCAACACACAGAGTTCTGGCTAGAGTTATCAAAGGAACTTAATCATACTTGTATTGAGTTAAATGGGATTTCAGAATCAGACTGGGGCCATATTAAAGGCCTAGGAGCCTGTATTATTATATAAACTTCATCAGTCACTTTTATCTTCCTCTCTTTAAAGAATAAAAGAAGTTAAAAGACTTCATTCACTTAAAAGTATCCGTTTTCAGGAACAATAGTAGAAAGTTATGTTTCTTTTAGAGAACTTAGTATTGTCCTTTGATAGTTTCCTCTTAATTATTCCAAACTAATTTGTGATATATTTTATAGACAGTAGTCTAATAGGTTTTTAATTAGTTTTGATAGTTCTGATATCATGAAGTAGATAAACATATTGAACTAAGTAATAATGACATAAGTTTTAGACATTAGTACCACATAGTTAACTGATGATTTAGTCAACATTTTGTAGCTATCTGAAATCACCAGTATATTGCAGAAGCTCTATCAGCCCCCTCAAAATTGCTTGATTTCCTCTCTTCATATTTACCCAGATTGCTTTGAGAAAATGATAGCAGAGATTCAGAATATAATTGTGGGTGGTTTATTTACCTATAGATGACTGTCTTTTCATCTTATAGTTACAGATAGAAGAATGATGTAATATTTGTATAAACAGTGACTCTTCCATTGTTCTAGGCTGGATCAGATGTTTTCAGATGCCTTTAGTAAAGATCACCAGCTAATTCGAGCTGACCCCAGACATAGTCTCTACCTCGCCTGTGCCCTCATGGTTAGAGGAAATGTACAGATTTCTGATCTTCGCAGAAACATTGAAAGGTTCGATTTTATACTTCTCAAGATAATGTGTTATGTGCACTGTTTGCAACGGTGGAGCGTGCAGTTGAGTAGCACTGTGAACTTCAATTGAAGTGTGACCTTGAGCAAGCTCCTTAGCCATTCTGAGCCTTATTTTTCCTCAAATTAGAAAAGAATAATAGTACCAAGTTGTTAATTATGTTAGGCACGTTAAATGATGAGATGGTATCTTCTGTAAGTGTTCAGAAAGTTTAACTATTGTGTTTATTACCACCACCACTACTACACTGCTTCTTAGTTTCTTTCACTATTTATTGACAGTCTGTTTTTTAGGGAAGTTGCTTTATTGAATTTCAAAGCAAGGAAAATTAGAATACCTTTATTTCTTTTCATCCCCAGATTTCTAATGTTAAAGAATATGTTTCTAGCTTCTTGAATCACCATTACAGCCAATCTAACATCCCTTAGTTCACTGTCAGACTATACCTTGATACTGCTGGTATTAAAAATTAGATAACCTATATTATAATTTAAGCACTTAGAATGGTACCATTAGTAACGTCCTAGTTTAACTAATGTGGGTGGCCATAATATGGCAGACATTTTAGCACTTTAATTCTTACTTTGAGTTTTTGCATCTCAGATTAAAACCTTCTCTACAGTTTGTCTCCTGGAATCAAGAAGGCTGGAAGACCAGCTTGTGTTCAGTACCTCCGGTGGGCCATTCCCATTCATTATTAGCATTGGCAAACAACACGTGCGTGAAGCCTACCTTCGTAGAACTGAAAGAGAGATTCATAAGGCTCTACAAGAAAAAGGTAACCATCAGTACACCTTTCAACTGTGTGTTTATTTTGGCTATTTACAGTCCATGGAGTCACAGAGTCATACACGACTGAGCGACTAAGCACACGCAAGGGGTATTCTCAAGAATTACACTAATATAAATCAGGCGTGATCCTGTTTGCTATATCAGTGTATTGATTATAACTGAAGAGGAGAGGCTTACTCACATTCTAAATGAGAAATCTCATGGGTTTATAGGATTTGGGTTCTCATTTCTCTTGTAAAGCTGAGTGAACTATCATTTTAATAAGAATATTTTACATTATAGGATAGTTTTCTGTATTAAATTCCTAAAACTGGTCAGCATTGGTTTTTTTATTTATAGGCTCATCTTCATCACTATCTACAAATTGAAGGGATGGAGGAAAGCTGTTTCTCAGAAGCCGTGTCATCTTTATCAGCACTTATACAGGAATATAACCAACTGGATGCCACAAAAAGCATGCCTGTGGAAGATTTACCTAGACTAAACGTAGCTATGTGAAAAAGAAACCCAAAGATAAAACTTTTTTTAATTTCACATTTTTTACCCCCTTACCTTTCTGTTTCAGAATTTTTGTGATTCAGAAAGCCTAATGTGTTTTTCATATTGAGAAGACTGTCTTTAGAATGGTTTCCATTTAATTACAATTTGTTGATGATACCATTGTGTGAAATTAGCCAAGTACTAGTGCCTTAACGTCAAACATTTGTCTTCCAAAAAAGTCTTGTTTTCTAAAATTGAGAATAGAGCTCAACATTTTACTTTATCGTCTCATATTTAGCCATTTATACAGAGATAATCATGGCTGCAATAAAATCTTGTACAGATATTTTTATATTTATAACTTGTTTTCATAGTCTGTTTAAATTCTGACTCTTTAAAAGTAAATACAGGAGCAGAACATAATATAAATATTTCTTTTGTAACAGCCACTAACTTCAGGAATAGATTTTATTACAATTTAAGGAGGTTTTATTTCTTCTTTGGGTAACCACTTGTTTGCACTCAAAAGAATCACAGTTTACAATTAACTTGTATTAAGTTATTATAAAATGTTTTTTTAATCAAACCAGTTGATTTTGTAATAATAAATGTTCACCTTTTAAAACTGTTCCTTGTTACCAGTTTTGATTGTCACTATTTATATAGAAAACAGAATATTAACTAAGCTTGATACATTTACTGCAAAGTTTCAAAGAAAGTAACAGTCTAGTGAAAGTGTTCCAATTACTATAAATCTCCAGTTTTAGTCTTCAGCATTAATTTATTATATATTTCAAACTCACTGATGGACTTACCATTTAAGGAAGTAATTTTGAGAAAATTTATTTTCAAGCCAAAAAAAATCTTGTGTGCTTTCTTTAGTGTTATTTTAATTTATTTCCTTTTCAAAGTAAGTATACTGCTCTTGGTTTTTACCTTGGAAGTCAAATTTTTTACAGTTTGGTATAAAAATTTAGGTAACTGTCAACAGTGGTCAAAGAAGTTCCATTTTTTCCTTCCAAAAGAAATCTTAATTGATATTCAGGATAGGGCAATGAAAATAATAAATATATTTACAGCTTAATCTTACTCCTGTTTAAGATTTAATCTAGAAAATCTTATAGGATAAAATGTTCTCGTGAATTGTATAATTTTTTATTTCATGGAATATGTAGACAGAACCAACTATTACATAATTGTACATTTTAAGAGCTCAATTTTAAGGTTTTTCATATTTTACATATATTTTTGTGAGAACCTTTTTTTAAGCTTCTAATGCCTTAAATACAGTTATCTGAGAACATCCAGGCATTCTTTCTTACTGTTTGAAACTAATAAGGCAAATTTGCCACCCTCTTAAAACCATTTTAAATTTTGATGTAATAACATGATTAACCTTAACTTTTCCTCCTTGTGCTTCATTTTATAGAATCTTGAGCTCAGAAAATATATCCCCTGGATCTCTGCAGTTTCTCTGACACACACAAGATGTAATCCACAGCATCTTCCATTTAAATGACCCTTCATTGGGGCAGTCAAATTGAATGGTAATCATTTTAGACTTGTTAGGCACACAGCATCTCTTATCCAAGCATATTCCACAGAAAGTGGGTCTATAACTCTGAGTGCTTGAGCATCCAGAAAAGACAAATTTCTCAGCTTTGACAGGTTGGAAAGTAGGTTGGCACGTTTTTCCTTTGGGAATCTGAAAAGATATATAACATTAAGTAGTCACTCTTTAAACTTGATTATAATAGTTCAGAAAAGTGATACTTCATAGAATATAGACTATTATACATACACACAGAAAATAGTTGCATTTAGGGCATTAATAGTTGCATTTTATTAAAACTAATATTAATATTAATAGGGCATTAATAGTTGCATTCAGTCATGTCCAGCCCTTTTCGACCTTTAAAATCCCCTCCCACAAGAGGACTTTGAAAGTCTTCCCTGTGCATCCTCCACCCACTCCCCAATGTGTTTTCTTGTCCGCCTTTCACTTCATTCCACAATAAATGAAAATCTTTGTTTTATTTAATGTCCAGGGCCAAGACTTAGAGAATTAACTAACACAGTTTAAGTAAATAGATAGATGAATAAACATCTTAATCCCTTTGAAACTGTCAACTTTCTGATGGGGAATAACTTGGGGATAAGACTGGTTTTGTAGCATTTCTAAAAATTAGTCTCGAGACAGTCATCTTGCTTAATTCCAGAAATAGGACCAGCTCTAGTTATACCAAGCAGCCTTAGAGTGTGTATTATGACATTACAGTCCTTTGGGAAGCAGTAACTAAGCAAAGCATTCTGGAAATGGTGTGGTTCCCTCTCCAAGCTGGTGATATATAACTTAAGATCAGAACTGCTCTGCTGTTCATATGTTTGTTTTCCTAATTACAGGGTAGCAACCAAGATCTTTTATTGATGGCTCTGATTCCACTACATATAATTAATATAGGAAAAAGAATCTGAAAAAGATCTTCTCCTAAACAGTATACATGGTGGGGTACCACAACAAATCATACTGATCGAGACCCGACTATTACGTTGTTAGAATATTCTAGAATCCACAGGTTAACATTTTCTCTCTGCTCAATGAAAATTTTTCCCACAAAGTGCAGCTAGTTAATATTTGCTTTCCTTCAAGATAGTTTGACTCTAAGAGTTTCATGAAGTGGTTCTATTAACAAACACCTCCAGAACACACACATACACATACTCACACTTTTCAGGAGTCTCAATATTGAATTATAATGAAAAATATAATTAAACTTTACCTTTGCTGTCTTTGAGATATCACTGTCACAAGGCTGAATGTAACACAGTCTTCTCTCTCTTCTCATTTCACAGTTGGCGTTCTCATTGGTCACTCTGTTAGATATTCCCATCCCACATGTTCTGGAGCAAGGGGTCCACTTCGTTGCTTGCACAAGACATTTTCTTTTCCAAATCAGTGGGAGATTCCTATATGCTAAAATAGAGGAAGGGGAGTACATGTACTTAAATATGCATGTACTCATGCAGATAATTTTTAATCCTGACTTTTAAGCTAATAATTTACAGATCTGAACTTGATAAAATGTAACTCTGAATGAAATAAGCTTATGGTCTAATTATTCTATTTTCCCTACTCCCCAAATTACCTTTTGACCAAATATTATAGTCCACTAGCTTAGGAATAAAAATGCATTATCTTTGAGAAACTGGGTAAAATGCCCATTTGCCTGTTTCTGCTTAGCCCACCCCCTGAGTACTCAACAAGCGTATGCTTTGATGGACAGCCACCTTTTCTCCGGTTCTTGGCTTATGCTTGATGTTATTTTCAACAGATGTTGAGACAGACATGAGTAGGATTAGGGAATTCAGGATATTAATCAGACAATGTGGTCTTACTATTAAATTTCATGGTTATATTAAAATCTAAAATACAAAAGTTAAATCTGAGAATTCAGCTATCAATGAGACCAGTTATTTTTCTCACCACTTAAAAATCTAGTGCTTTAGAAGATTCTCTACACTAAATAATCATATACTAAGTAATGAAAAATGTGCCATCTATTTTATTCAGTTTAATTGTTAACATTCCCCGTGGTATCAGGCCTAACCCTTCCATTGTCTAGACATTTCATGCCACTTCAGAATGAATGGAAAGCATTTCCTTCAGGTTAATATTACATCCTAAAGTGGGTGCTTCAGAAGTAAGGTAGAGATTTGAGTCTGCAATTGAACACAGCAAAATTCTGGCTACATTACTTTAAAATGTCAATTTAAAAAGGACTGCTCCCCATGCTTTCTTGATAGAAAACATCAGTCACTTGGAAGTATGTGCTATCTTCAAATACAATGATACTTTGATAACTGTTGTCAGTTTTATTACAGTAGGATCTTCCAACTGCACACAGAACTGAGGGAGGGGAAGCAGAAAAATGGAGATACCTGGAAGGCAGGCAGCAGTTTAAAGACATCAGGGCAGGAAGCAGGGTAAAAGCTTGGCGCATCTGCAATAAATAAAGGTAGTTTAGATTGTCGTGTTACCAGTAATCCCCCTCAGAGTTAAGCCAAGAGCTGCAGTTCAGGAAATTTGCTTAGCATTCATTTAAGGGCAAGAAAACTGGAAGAAATTGTAAAAGTTTAGTGTCGAATGAGCAGTGAGTTAAGCATAGAGGCGTTAAGTCATTGCATGCTTCCTGCTGTCCAAGTAAAAGCTAGATTCCAACCATGGACTCTGGAATTAACTAAGTTACTAGACAAATACATCTTAAAGTGTGTATGTGTCCTTGTGCTTCATTTTAAAAGCCAAACTTGTCTGGGCCCATAAGTACAGTTTTAAAGGTAAGCAAGAGATATTACACTGAACGTATACTTCCTCTGAAACAAATCTAGGTCCGTATATTCATAAACAGCACTTGAGAGAGTCTAATTTTTTGTAGCAAAGTATTAACCACTAAGAATGACCATCTGACGTGTCCTCCACCAGGTTTCAAGTGAATCCACTGAAGCCACTCTAACTCAACAAATGAGACCAACTTGACTTTGATCCAAAGGCCTTTACCTGGGGACAACTGCTGCTCTAAGTTGGTCTCATCAGGGAAGTTCACACATGGGTCCTAAGAACTTAAGTCACGCAGATTCAATGCAGAAAATCAACTGATCTTGTCCATTTGGAAAAAAAAAATTTTGGCTTATAATTTTAAAAAGTTTTAGAGCATTAGTAGTATCAGGCTGTTAGCTGAAAAGCCACATACGGTAAATGCCAATTTGCCATTGCCTGTTAAATTTTTTTGAATTAACAGTGATAATTGGAATCCCAGAGAATGTTCCCCCTTCAAGGATTAGGTTTTAAAGATCTAAAACTTATTTCTCTGATTATGGTTGCTTTTATTAACTATTCCCATAACACAAGTGCATTTAGGAGTCTTTAGCATATATAAATACTCCATATTTCCATGGCACCTTTCAGTTACTAAAGCTTTAAATTTCAAGAAAAAGCCAGTCTTGATTTCCGTATGAAAACACGGATGTGAATAATAACAGGCGTGAGTATTACCCCCTTTTGAGTCCTTCACCTGTGCTTCAGCTGCTGGCAATTTTGAAAACCCTGTCCCCCAAAAAACCCCAGCACCTAAATAAGGTGCTAACTCAGAGCGGACCAAATACAAGGGTCATGAATACAGTGACACCAACTATAAATGGCCAGGTGCTCCATCTGAGTAATACAGAATCTCACTATAAGTTTCTGACTACTCACATACCTGGGCAACCTACTTAAAGATGCCTGTGTGCACATTTATTTAGAGGCTGGTAATTATTAAGCTTCACTTTCAGAGTGAAGGAAAGGGTAATTTTATCTATTTTTAGAAATATTTACAAATTCAACACATACCCTCTAATATTTTTAATCAGTAGCCTTTCATTTCTGCTTTTACCATACGGAAGAGTTGTATTGGAACTGGATAGCTCATACTTCTTGCCCATAATAATACAAATAAAAGTTTTTCCAGGCTAGGGTACATGTCAACAATATTTGGGCAGTTTTCCTATGCATGAGCATGCTAAGTCACGTCAGTTGTGTCCAATTCTTTGCAACCCTATGGACTGTAGCCTGCCAGGCTCCTCTGCCTGTGGGATTCTCCAGGCAAGAATACTGGAGTGAGTTGCCATGCCCTCCACCAGGGGATCTTCCTGACCCAGGGACTGAGCCCATGTCTGTTAACGTCTCCTGTACTGGCAGGCGAGTTCTTTACCATGAGCACCATCTGGAAAGCCCTGAGAGGTTGAATGGAAATAAAGAGAGGTAGTAATTTAGGATTTCCTGACCTAGCAGAAAACTGGAATAGTATGGGAGTTCTCTAGTGGTTAAGATTCAGTACTCTCACTGCCATGGCCTGGGTTCAATTCCTGGTTGGGGAACCGAGCTCCTTCCTGCAAAGCCACGTGATCAAAGAAAAAAGGAAAAAAACCTAAAACACTATAAAATTCCCTTTTCAGATACTTAAAGCATACCTGCCTGAGGCAAAGACCAAGTACAATGGCACTAAATCTCACACTGACCACCAATCAATAAGTCGTACTGAGCCCCTTGGTACGTAAAAGGAACAGGAAAGAAAACCAGGCAAAGTCGTCTGTGAGAAATAGTTCTACATAACAAGTACCTGGCATTGTTTTGTAGTTTGTTGATAGCTGTTTCTGTGACGACTCCAGGCCACATTTTGACTGATCAGTCTTCTCTCCACCTTTAGCCCCAGAGCAGTGCCTGCTGGCCAGCTTTGGTATGAACAGAGGTGTGCATCCAATGGCCCCGCCGACACACAGGCAGCTGAACAGGGGACTGGGCTGAAACGCCTGGCCATTTTGATAATGCACCCCGTTGAACTCACACCCCACAGCAATGAGATCTGAAAGGAGAAAAGAACAAAATCACCAAAGAACTGTAACTGCTAGTCTAGACCTCCAGCTATAAACCCTAGAGCAAACTGTTCTCCCCTTTATGTAGTTCTCAATTTCCTTGGTCCCATCTGGAGCCTCCTTCACAGAACATCTGTAAAAAGTGAACATGAGACATTTTCATTAGATTTGGAGATACTCTGCCCCAAGTGATCACCTTCAAAATTCAGACCCTGTTCTGCAGCAAATTAAAAAAACAAAAAACCACCGCTATGAATACAGCACTGTGTGCGTGCTGCATGCTAAGTCACTTCAGTCATGTCCGATTCTGCAACCCCACAAACTGTAGCCCACCAGGCTCCTCTGTCCATGGGATTTCCCAGACAAGAATACTGGAATGGGTTGCCATTTCCTTTTCCAGGGGATCTTCCCAACCCAGGATCAAACACACATCTCTTACACCTCCTGCACTGGTGGGCCAGTTCTTTACCACCAGTGCCATCTGGAAACCCCCATAATATAGCACCGGGATGACTGTAAACCTCAGAGCCGAGCTGATGGCTGGTGAGACACATATCCCCAGATGTTCAATAATAGGCTGGGATATGGTCCTAGGAAGTTGGGGTAAGTGAATGGATGAAGAAATCATAATCTGTTTACAATACTGCACAGTAACTGATTTTGTTTTTAAGAGAACTGGAAGAAAACTTTTACTTCCTCTGAGGGTTATCTTGACCTGAATCAGCAGTTCTCACAAAGTGTGGTCCATGGGCCCCTTGGCAGTACCTGAGGCCCTTTCACAGAACTGGAAAGTCAGAACTTTTTCGGAGTACCAAGATGTGACCGACTTTGCTCACTCAGCTGATATTTGCACCGAACGTGCAAAAGGAGGGGTGGCTAAAATAGCTGCTGGCACCTTAGAATGAATCAGACTGTACATGTTAGCCATTGTATTTTTCCTTGCCATGCATTTGTACGTAAGCATACTTTTTTTAAAAAAGAGTTCTTAATTTTACTAAGAAAGTCTTTAACAACACAGATTTTATTAAATCTTCATGATCAAAACATCTTTTTAATATTCCATGTGAAAAAAACAGAAGTATGCATAGGGCTTTCCTGTAAATACTGTACCAAAGTACGATAAGTTATCTTGAGGAAAAGCACCTGTGTTACTATTTCAGTTGTGGGCCTAACTAGCCACATTTTTAGTGGTAATTTCCCCTAAAGAAGTGACTGACCGATACATCACGGTTACTCAGACTTGGGTATTTGGCAGATATTTTCTTAAAAATCAACAAGGTGAGCCTATCACTTCAAGGAAAACAACTGACAGTACTTGTTGCCAATGACAGAATTTAAGGCTGTCGAGCAAAAATTAGAATTCTGGAAAACTTGTGTCCACCACTGAGATCTCTATAGCTACCCAAGATGTAGGCTTTTCTGATGAGTTTGGTACTAAATAATGTGATTTAAAAAAGAAAAAAGTCTCCATAAACCATTGTTCCAAACTGGTATTTTCCAAATAACTAGTGTATGCTATTACTATAAAATTATGCAGGAGGAAAAACCCTATTCCAAGTGGGTCTTTGACTAAACCAATGTATTTTAATGTCACAGAGTCTGGTAAGTTCATCGACGTGTTTTCAGAGTCCACATGATTAGCAGTGATGCAGCTAATTTTTAGAAACTCCACAAGTTATAATATGAAAAAAATATAATTATTTGAAAAGTTAAAACATTCCTTCCTTTTCCAGCAATATATCTGTGTGAGGATGGAATCCCTTCATATATTCCAATCTAAAACAACATATAGTAATATACTGAATGCAGAAGCAGATGTAAGAATCTATCTTCTGTTAAGCTAGACATTAGAGAGATTTGCAAAAAATGTCAAACAATTCCACTTTCACTTGTCTCTAAATTTTTGTTTTTAAAGTAAGTTCTTTCACAAATAATATATTATTTCTATTAATTTGCAATGGGAAGGTTATTTCATTTCAAATGAATTAGTAAATAGTTTTAAATTTCTAATCCATTAAATTCCAATAAATAATTCATAAACAGAACCTCTTTGGGTCCTTATTAATTTATAAGACTAAAGGGATCCTCAGACCAAAAAAAAAGGTTGAAAACCATTGTTCTGTATGATGAATCAGCACATTCTCTGTAAAGTTATATAGCCTTTATAGACTATTTGGTCTCTGTTGCAACTACTAGATACTGCTATTATAAAGCAGTCACAGACTATATGTAACTGAACCGGCATGGTGGTTCTCTGATGAGACATCATTTACAGAAACAGACTGTGGGCCAGATTTGGTCCCAGAGTCACCCCCTTTCTCATGGCTGTGCTCTGTTACGATACTCATCATACTGTACATGGAATTACATTTTTGAGAATTTACTACACACCAGATATTGTGATACCAGATATTTTGGGTTTTGTGTCATCATTTCATTTGACCTTCCTAAGAACTCTATAATATAGAAAGTACATATGATATAACTGAGCCACAGAGAGGTTAGGCAACTTGTTCAAGGTCACTCCATAGACAGAGTTCAGAATCTGAACCCAGAGATAATCAATATAATAAACCATGAAATTAAAAGATGCTTACTCCTTGGAAGGAAAGTTATGACCAACCTAGACAGCATATTAAAAAGCAGAGACATTACTTTGCCAACAAAGGTCCGTCTAGTCAAGCCTATGGTTTTTCCAGTGCTCATGTATGGATATGAGAGTTGGACTATAAAGAAAGCTGAGCACCAAATAATTGATGCTTTTGAACCGTGGTGTTGGAGAAGACGTTTGAGAGTCCCTTGGACGGTGTGGAGATCCAACCAGTCCATCCTAAAGGAGACCAGTCCCGGGTGTTCGTTGGAAGGACTGATGTTGAAGCTGAAACTCCAATACTTTGGCCACCTGATGCGAAGAGCTGACTCATTTGAAAAGACCCTGATGCTGGGAAAGACTGAGGGCAGGAGGAGAAGGGGACGACAGAGGATGAGATGGTTGGATGGCATCACTGACTCAATGGACATGGGTTTGGGTGGACTCTGAGAGTTGGTGATGGACAGGGAGGCCTGGCATGCTGCGGTCATGGGGTCGCAAAGAATCGGACATGGCTGAGTGACTGAACTGGACAGAGGCATCAGGCTACTGAACTTGAATGATTCCACACATTCACCCCAGCTCCAGAGATGTGCTCTCACCCCACACTCACAACCTAACTTCTGCTAGTAATTAATCTTCCCACTTAGACTGTTCTACAGAGGAACTTAACCACTCAGTTGACATGAATATTTCCCCTTCCCTTAAAAATTTTACTTTTTATTTCTAAATAAATCAGCATCTTTGATTATTGTCAAGGCATAGGTTTAGTAGGTCTTGAGCAGTCTCCCCAGGTGGCATTAGTGGTTAAGAAACCGCCTGCCAATGCAGGAGACATAAGAAACACGGGTTTGATCCCTGGGTCAGGAAGGTCCTCTGGAGGACAGCATGACAACCCACTCCAGTATTCTTGCCTGGAGAATCCCAGTGGACAGAGGAGCCTGGCGAGCTACAGTCTATAAGGTCACAAAGAGTCAGACATGACTGAAGCAACTGAGCACACTCCAGTCTCCAGAGCTAAGACCCTCCCTTCATAAAGCTGAGGGCCCAACTGAGATTTGGGGTGCCCCTCCCTCTTTCTTACAAATCTGCCTCAGTGAAAAGTACAGAAACTTGATGGTTAGTTTGGAAGGCTGAGATTAAAGCAGTATATCTGAATACTAGAGATATATCCTTACATATTAAGAAAGAATATTTTTCAGGTACACAAAAGGCTGAATTCAGATTGCATTTGATAGTATAACAAAAACTGTCCTTTTTGCCACTTTAATAAGTCAGACTGTTCACATAATTTCTCCTATTTTTATCACTAAAAGCAATTACCTGAGAAGAACTTCAAGATCATTTCAATGCAAGAAAACAACGGGTTTCTGAACGTGTGCGTAACATCTGCTCAGTTCAGATGTGTTCAATGTGACAAGGCCAGTCTCACTGGTGCATGAAACCTAAACCCACCTCAGATTTAGTCAAATGAAGATGATTATTCCAATGTAAAACCTGCAGAAAAAAGTCCTGTCTAGACTCCACATTTTCCAGCCGGTCCAGAAGGAAACACTTACGTGCACACACTCCGGTCTCGTACCTAGGCCTGTCTGCTGAGTAGTCACAGTACAGCCCTTTGTGGGGGTCACAGAGGTCAGCTTCATTGCAGGTGTCCCCTGGCTGCCTGGCACAGATTTTGCAGCATCCACAGCCATCTCTCACCAGGCTCACTCCAGGAGGGCAGCTGGGCTTCCGACCGGGGCACTGACAGGGCCAGTGGCAAAACTGCTTACGATGGTGCCCTTCTGCCACTTCTCCAGGACTTCCTTCGCCTGTGTCTGACAGCCCAGCTCCCTGGGCCCTGCAGCAGAACTTCATCAGACAATAAAGGTGGTGTTAGAAATGGTTCCTCAAACCAATTTCAGAGGTTTTCTAGAAATAGATTTCACCCAAATTATTAATATTAGAATACAGCATGGTAAGTTGTAATAATATCTATCAGTATTTGACATGACCGTGCATGCACGCTCAGTCGTGTCAGACTCTTTGTGACCCCATGGACTGTGGCCCACCAGGCCCCTCTGTCCATGGGTCCATGCAATTTCCCAGGCAAGACTACCGGAGCAGGTTGCCATTTCCTTCTCCAGGGGACCTTCCCAACCCAGCAATCGAATCCCATCTCCTGCATCGCCTGCTCTGATGGCAGCTTTCTTTGTCACTGAGCCACCTGGGAAGCCCAATTGACATGATCAGTCTCTCCTTAAACTTTTCTGCACTCAGCTTCCAACACATGACTCTTTCTTACTCCTCCTTTCTCACCAATGGCTCCTTCTCAGTCTCCTCTGCTGGTTTCTTCTGGTCTCTGAGCACTGGAGCTCCCTGTGGGCAAGTGCTCTAAAGTAACATTCCTCATTGTATCTCCTATCTCGTATCTCGTATCTCCACCCAGGCTTCTCTTCTGAGCTCAGACTCAAACTGCCTACTTAACAGATCTCCACTTAGACATGCAATAAGCATAGCAAACTTTACAAGATCAGACACATCCTCCCAATTCTTCCCTACAATCTGCTCTCCCTTTAAGGGAAAGAGAGAGGCAGGTGCATCAGAGGAGATGTGATGCTAGAACGAGAGGGAACATGAGGCCGCTGCTGAAGGGAAGTCACAGGCCAAGGAATGCAGGTAGCTTATGAAAGCTAGAAGAGGCAAAGGACAGATTCCCCCTAGATGCCCCAGATGGAACACAGCCCTGCTTTGATTTTAGCTCTGATTTTAGACTACAGAGGCCAGAACTGCAAAAGAATAAATCTGTACTGTTTGAGCCACTGAGATTGTAGCCATTTGTTTCAGTAGCAACAGGAAATAATGCGCTCTATGTAACAAAGGAAGACTATGGGGCTCAGACTGCTTAAGATACTCCAGGTCACACATCAAGTAAATAGAAGAAAAGGTACTTAAACCAGGCAGGCAGCTTCCAGAACCTTCCCACCTCCCTTCCCTAGGCTGGGTCTTGCCACAAATCAGATTGGATATTGAACAGATCACTGAATCTCTGCATCTGGTTCTCCTCTCCAGCCCAGACTCTCCCCATGGGCTCACAACTAGCTCAATCCTTTCTGCAGGATTTCTCCCACTTTGATGTCCCACAAGGACCTCACTTTCTCTCTCCCCCCAAGAAACGGCTCTCAGCTGGTCCCCATTTTAGTGAATGGTGTGACACCGTCCGCTGAGTTTCCCAGCCTTACCTGCTCCATCTCCTTCCTCCCTCACACCTGAAGGTCACGGACCTGCAGGGAGGTCCAAGCTCCTGAGCACAGCATTCAGGGCCCTCCTGTCTCCTGAGTTCTTTACATCCCTTAGCTTCCAGCAAACGAAAATGCCTGCAGTTCCCTGCATATCTGAGGCTGTTCAATCTTCCTACAAACTTCTTCAGCCCCCCACACTCCCTCACTGAGTTACCACCTTTTCCAGAAGAGTTTCTGTAACCTCTCCATGCTCCCTTTTATGTGTGTACTGAAACTGTGAATAAGAGCCTGTCTTCACCACTTGCCATAAAGCTACCCAACCACAGGAACCTGAGGTTCACTTACTGGTGCATCACTGGCCCTTAGCACAGAGCCTGGCAAGTAATGTCTGTAATTCTCAACTTTTATTTGATGGAACTAAAGGCAGTTAGATTGATCCAGAGATCCAAACCTCTTTCCAACTCAAAAACCCTACATTTTAAAGTATCTGTTTGAAATTCCACCATTAAATCTTCAGCCTTTTTTTTTTTCCTTACCACTGATGAAATATGTATTCCCCAGAGTAACACTTTCAGCTACTATTTGAGTTGAATGTACAATGTGAGAATAGACTTTTTGAGGGTACAGTGCTGGGCTTCTGGAGGATGAGGAGGGGCAATGGAAATTCAAAATGTGAAAGGAGTAGAAATAGCAAGGGTAGAAACAGTGAGTGCCTGCTTCTCATTCTTGCCCAGGTTCAGCCGTGGTTACCAGGGACACCTTGCCAGGCTCAGTGGCCTCTCAGCTGGGCTCATGCTCCTGAACTCTCTGTCCCCACCTGACCCCCTCTCATTCTCCACTCTCCCTTGACTTTCATGACACCAGCCCCTCCCTGTCACCCCAACCCAATTCTATCCCTACCTCTGGACATATTTTGTCAATCTCCTTTGCAGGCTCCTGTAACCCTAAATTTGCCTTAGATTTAGGCTCATGGGCGCTTGATGACTTTAATGGATTGCTGATCTCACTGTCCCCACTCTCACTCACCCTCTTGCCTTCATTTTTAACCCTATGCAGCTTCAAATATAAATTTCCATCCAGGATGACTCCACTGAGCTCAGACCCACAGAGCTGACTGCCTACTGGACATCTCCACTAGCATCTCCTACAGGAAAACTCACATAACAAACTCATCATTGGCCCACCCACCTGAGACAGTGTTTCCATACTCTGGAGGCAGGAAGTTGGGAGTCATCCAGGTCATCTTCCTCTCCCGCACCTCCTACAGTCATTTAGCAACTAATCCTCTTACCATCCTCATATCCCTAAAACTAGTCATTCTTCCCTCATTTTCACTGCTACTGAGTACTGCTGCAGTAAGCTCCTAACTCGTCTCCTCCTCTCAAGAAGGACTTCAATGAATCTCCCACTTTTTAAGGATCTCTTTAAAAAATATCTGTTGGTCCCCAGCATCTCCACCAACAAACAAACAAAAACGTATCTTAGTTTACTTCTCATCTTAAAACCCATCAATGGCTCCCTACTGTCAAGAGTATACAGTCCAAACTTCTGAGCAGGGTATCTAAACCCCATGTGTGCTGATTCCCGCCTTCCTCTCTAGCTGCATTGCTCAATGCACTCTCCTCCCATGCCATGCACTTGACAAGAGGGGCCAGGCTGGCTTCTCCTCCATGCTTTTCCTCATGTTGCTTCCTCTAATGAAGTGCCCACTCCCCAAACTTCCCACCTAGGAACACATGTTTATCTTTCTACTTCTTGTAGCATTTCTATACAGTCTCCAAGGTGACAAGGTAACGCTGTTGAAAACCAAGGATAGAGAGCAAATCCTGGAATCAGTCTAAGAAAGAGAGAGTATTACATACAAGAGAAAAAACAATAAATATGTGATCTGACTTCTCATTAAAAGAAGGAAACCAAGATGTCCTTTAGTAGGTAACTGGATAAACTGTAGCACATCCAGACAATGGAGTAATATTTCCGTGCTAAAAGGAACTGAGCCATCAAGCCCTGAAAAGACAGGCATACCACTAAGTGAAAGACGTCAACTGGAAAATTCTACATATTGTATGATTCCAACTACATTACATTCTGGAAAGGGCAAAATGATGAAGACAGTAAAAAGACCAGTGGTTGTCAGGGGTTGAGGGAAGCGATAAACAGGTAGAACACAAAGGATTTGGGGGAAAGTGAAAATACTCTGTATGATAACTACAGTAGTGGATACACATTATCATGCATTTGCCCAAACTCACAGAAGGTACGACACCAAGAGTGAAAGCTAATGTAAGTAATGACAATGAATGGTTACGATGTGTCAAGGTAGGTTCATTAGGTTCATGCAGAACTACTACTACAATGCAGTTCATTCGTTGTAGCAAAGGTGTTACTGTCGTGGGGGACATTGACAATCAGGGAGTGGAGGGGGGAGGCTATGCACGTGTGGCAGCAGGCGGTACACAGGGAATCTCTGAAACCTTCCTCTCAAATTTGCTGTGACCCTAAAAAACACCAGGATATTATGTCTTTAAAAAAGGAGAAGGAAAATAAGAACAAGACACCCTGAGACAATGCCAAGAGTTAGGGGTGGAAAAACTGTCAACCTGGGATTCTCTCTCCAGTAGAACTATCTCTCAAAAATGAAGGTGAAATTAAAGACATTTCCAGATCAACAAAAACTGAGAGCAACTGTTGCTAACATGTCTGCCTCACAAGAAGTAGTAAAGGAAGCTCTTCCACCTGAAAGATTACAACAGATAGTATGCTAGAAATATAAGAAGAAATCAGGGGTGCTAGAAATGGTAAATATGTGGGTAAATACAAAGAATTACATATAACTTTCTCTTCTCTTCAGATATTTTGATTGTTTTCAAAATCGAAATATTAAGACAACGAAAGAATCATCAGGATAATACAACAGAAAGAATGAGGGCTTTGACCACAGAGCTACGCTCATCTTAGATAACATTCATTTATTTGATCTTTGAGCTTCGATCCTCCTCTGTAAAGCAGGATCAAGAATACCCACTTTGCAAGGTTATTTTGAGTTATTAATCACTAAAGTGTGAAGTACAGTTCTTGGCACATATTAGATTTTCTATACATGGTAGGTACTATCAAACCCTTCAAAACTTCAGACCCTTAACTTTGCCATTAAGCATAATATTTTCTTGTTGCTCTATCTATAACCTCTTTTTGTGTTTGTTTTTTTTATTTTGGGCACATCTCTCTCGGTTGGAATACTTGCTGCTTAGGGATATGCTGTCGTTCTCAATCTGCAAAAGTGTTAGGCGTTTTCCTTAACGGCAGTGGACTAGGCAATAGACAGCCCCCTCTCACTCCTACTGGGGAAAAGCATCTCTCCGTCTGTCCACATAATGGTACCGCTGACATTCTTGTTATGACCCTTTTAAGCTCATAAATCTCTCCATATAAAACAATTTTCAACCCCCTGTTTTCTAAAATACATCTGCTGCTTAACTACCTCAATCAAATTAACTCACACACACATCCCTGTATTCTAAAACACAGTTTCAAAAGCTCTGTCCTCTGAGCTAGCAAAAACCTCCACCATGTAGATAAATCCATAAAATAAGCCACTCACTCCGTTTCAATCGTCTAATCAAAAAAAAATGCTAAAGCAAAGAATCGCTCATATTGAATTAAACTTCCCTTTGGTCTGCTGCTCAAAATATTTAAAAATCTTGTGGACTGATTCTGTCTCATGAAAAGTGAAAAACACATGAGTTAAGAAAAGACCAAAAAATATATATAATGTTTTAAAAATATTAAGTGTTTGCTCCGAAGTGTTCTCAAACAAGCAGAGGCTTAGCTGAAGAGAGCCGCCAGGGTCAGTTTTTCCAGCAGCTCTGTGCAGTCCGCCCGCCTGGCGCCGGCAGAGCGGCACCGCCACCCACCCCGCCCGCAGGGCAGCCAGCTCCCGGCAGACTCCAGTTAAAAAAAGGAAAAAATACATTTTATGAAAACCTGGGGGCTGTTCAAACATATCAGAAGCAGGATTAAGTACCCTACCCCGAGAGGGAGCAACGTTTTCCACTCTTCCCGGAAGCTCACGAACTAAAACAGGACTTGATTAGAAGAAGAACATGGCTCCCTGCTCGTCTGGAGCTCTTTCCACAAGGAACGCACCCCTCCAGTTCCCCCGTCTTCTCTTCCTTTTTGATTTCTGACCTGAGGGAATGAGGGCCACCGCAGCCCCCGGCGGGACGGAGCGGCGGGAGAGCCAGGACGTACCTGCGACAGCGAGGCCAGGAGAAGCGTGGAGAGCAGAGGCCCCCGCATGGCCCCGGGCCGGCCTCGCGCAGCGGAGATGCTGCGAGGCCGGCGCACAAAGCTCCCCTCTGTCTCCTGGAGGAAGGACCCACGCCTCCACCTCCCAGCTCTCAGACTCTGCTTCCGCTTCCCCAGATCCCTTTTAATACCCTGTTTACTTTCAGGCGACTCTTCTCATATTTACCTTCGCGGAGGCCTGGAGCGCGCTTCTCCCGGGACTGAGAGGGGTCAGACCAAGGGTGACTTCTGGAGATCAGAGCCAGCCTTGAGCAAAATGGTGATGCTAGACGCAGTTACCCGCCTTAACCCTCAGCCTCTCCTCTGGGTTTGCCGCCCCAGGCCCTCTCTCTGCTGCTTGCTTATTCCCCTGGGGCCCTCAAAACACAGGGGACAAGTCTGGCCTCTGACCACCCCGTCACAGCCTGCCCCTGCCCAGTTCTCCCACCACATTGTAACAGGTCTGCCCCACCTTCCCTCACTCTGCAGCTTCTTATCACAGTGCCAGGTGCCTACCTCTGTTAGAGCACATTTCTCCTACCAGGTGGATTAGGTTTGGAAATACTGTAGATGGAACCCAGGTGGACGCCTACAGTCTGGGGACTGAGAGAAGCCGCTTTCTGTGGCCACAGCCCCGTGACAGACCGAAGTTACCCCCCATCTTTTAGGGCTAAGACAAAACAGTTACACTAGTGGCAATCATTCATTTAACAAATCAAGAATTTTTTTAAAGTTATTACAGATTTGTACGCCCCTTCCCTTCTAATTCGCACCTCCCCAGCATGTGTGGTCAGCAGCCCATCTCCTCCTGGGTCCAGTGGTTTGTGGCTTTTTTACCCAGCTTTCAACTATGGTCTTTGTCTGTATATCTTGGGGTGCACCTCCGATGGGGTTTTGTCTTCTTGTAGATCCAGTGTCTGGCCTATCTTCCTGCCCCCATTCTAGGGCCAATTTCTATTCCCTGTGATCCATCACCTGCCTTCGATTTACCTGTTAGCTCTCCTGGGCTCACTGCTCACCTCTCTTTCTGTGTATAAAGACACAGTGACTGAAGGCCCAAGACCTGGAGAAAAACTGGGCTTCCTGCCAACAACAAGGACTCTGAGATCCTCAGAGAGCCAGGGACTCCATAAAATATGCAAACATACCCCTCATGGTTTACTAAGTAGTTAATTACACCATAATCACACACACACCAAACAACACGGAATACCCAGCGTAGGTATGATGTCAACTCCTCATCTTCCTGCCTGAGAAATAGGATAAAACCTGTGTAACAGGGGAAAGCCTTTGTATTCTATTACAAGTTAATCACTAAAGGGATGTTGCCTATAAGCTAAAGTTAAACATCATGGCCCATCTCTGGGAACCCTGCCTCCCAGGTAATGAGAGTAAAGCTATATCAATAGAATACCTTTGTTTAGCTCACAGGAAGCACCTGGACCAGACCCTCCTGTGAATAACTGCAGGAAGGAAGATATTAACACATCCCCTCTGGAGGCTGACGGATCAGGAAATGTTTGACTTTCCTCCCTTCCCTTTTAGTATAAAATAAGCCTGAATTCTAACTCTGGGAAGATGGTTCTTTGGGGCATGGTTCCACCATCTTCTTGGCTTGCTGACTTTCCAAATAAAGCTATGTTCCTTGCCCAAAGAGTTCGTCTCTAGATTGATTGGCCTGTCGTACAGGGAGCAGGATAAGCTTGGTCTCCCTAACACCTGAAAACAGCCTAATGAAGGAAGATGGGTCTGCGTTAGTCCAATCTGACCCATTATTTTCATGTCTCTGGTTTAACACCATCTGATCTTTGGGTTCCCAGCCTCAGGGTTTCATGCACCACAGTGGTCATGAGAAAGGATCAGCTCTCATTTCCTCACTGGTTCATCGAAGGCAGAAGAATCTAAGCCCAGGATTAGCGTACTCATGAACAACATCCCTCCTGTTCTGAATGTGATACTGCACCTATCTGTTCAGTGTCTGAACTTAAGGAGACTCGCCCCTTCCACGTGTTCTCTGTAAATGCTGACGGCAGCAGCCATTCTTCTGGAAATGGCTTTCCTCCCTCTACAGTCTCTCTGCCACGGGGCAGGGGAAGGGGTCAAACTCCATCCTTGGCTCTTGGTAGGAAAGGAACATCTTAGTTGAGAATGAACCTGTGAGTCCTCTCCCCCAGTGTACAAGACGGAGGGGCTCTGGGCTACTCACTGCAGCTTGTGTTTAGACATCTCCAGCCATGGGTGTGCTCCTATTCAACAACTTCAAGCCCACTATGGATGGACTGAATGAATATGGCTTTTCTGCCATCTTCTACTTTGGACACCAGGAGCCGTCCTTGTGTGTGTCTTGCTCTGAACACATTCCTCTGTTATCTCATTTAACAAAATGCTAATCTGCCTAGGCGTCCATTTCACAAGCGTTCAGTTTGTGATGTACATTCAAATAGACATGTACCTTGAGCATAACTAATATTTGCATCATGTTTCATGATTTACAAGGAAGTTCACATGTATTATCTTTTTTAATTTCACAGCTCAGTGAGGTAGGCAAAAGCAGTATTTAAAACCATCTTCATTTAGCAGATTAAAAAGTTGAGGTTAAGTGATTGTACTTGGTCCACAAAACACACTTAATCCCTGCCCCGTAGAGCTATATAATCTACTGAGAGAAAAGATGCTGAACAAATAAACATGCAAAGTATCCCTGAGGAAAAACTGAATAAAGGCTAAAGGCTAATAATAAAGAACAAAAAACTACAGGGGAGAACGACAGGTAGGAGCTAAGTTAAATCAGCGGCAGGGGGAACTAAGAATTGAGACGGGAAGCCAGAGGGAGAGTGGGGAAGAGTCCTGGTGCAGGGCTGTCTCCACTGGCAAAACACACACAGACACAGCATCACAGCGAGGACAGTCCCTTCTCCTGTGTCACCTGGGCAGGCAGAGATCAGCCCCCACAGCTCTGTCAGTGCCCCGAGCAGGGGAGGAGTCCCCTCTGCTCACCCCCTCAACAGTCCCTCCCTCTCCTGCATGTGGCGGAGAGAGAAGCATTGTCTGTCCCAGAAAAGAGACCAATATTGTTGGTGCGATCATGCCCTCAATGTGTGCATCAGGGAAACAGAGCTTCCCAGGTGGCTCAGAGGTAAAGAATCTGCCCGCCAATGCAGGAGACGCAGGAAATGCAGGTTTGATCCCTGGGTGGGGAAGATTCTCCTGGAGAAGGAAATGACAACCCACTCCAGTATTCCTGCCTGGGAAAACCCTTGGACAGAGGAGCTTGGTGGTCCACAATCCAAGGGGTCGCAAACAGTCAGACACAGACACAACTTAGTGACTAAACAACAACAACAAAAAATAATAATAACCACGGCAAACAATGATCAAGTGCTCAAGGTGCCCCATCCCTATTGTGCTGCACCTGTGTGGACCCAGCTGCTTCTCCCAGCATCACTGCCGGGAGGTTCAGTTATTACCATCTATGAGGAAACTGAGGCAAGTCCATGTGAATAGCAAGAGGTAGGACCGAGATCCCAAGCATTTAGCCCCCTGCTCTGCTGCCCTCTGCATGGCCTCTATGTTACAGAACAACCTGCAGCAGGATGATTCCATGAGACTATTGCTCTGCATTGCATTCTCTATGATTTCTTCCTGCTCCTACTCCCCTCCGTAGTTTTAAGAAGTTAGTGAGATCATTTAGAGTTCCCTCTAAGCAGAAGGATTCCCTGGTGGCTCAGACAATAAAGAATCCGCCTGCAATGCATGAGACCTGGGTTGGATCCCTGGGTTGGGAAGATGCCCTGGAGGAGAGCATGGCAACCCATTCCAGTATTCTTGCCTGGAGAATCCCATTGACAGAGGAGCCTGGCGGGCTACTCTTTGGGGCCCCAAAGAGTCGGACATGACTGAAGCGACTAACCTTGCCCTTGTACTTGTCCAGGCAGAAAGGAGCTGCCACAGTGCTTTGTCTCTTGGGGAAACTGGATCTCATGGAAGAGGTGATGCTGCGAGAGGAAAGAAGAGGGAGTCTGGGGCAGCCAAGGGGATGAGGAAGCTCAGGAAGCCCCTGAGTGGGGGTTGGGGTGTGGGGAGGTGAGAGCAGGATGCTTCAGCCATTCTGCACAAGTTCCCCGAGGACCTCTGTGTCCTTGCAAGAGCCTTCACTGCCCATTCGGATGTGAACCATCAAGGTGTGGGCAGGAACTTCAGAAAGAGAAGGCCAATGGCCTGGCCTCTTCTCCAGGCACCAGCTAGGCCTCCTGCATTGCTGTTCAACCTCTCATGATGGTGGTGGTAGCCCTGGGAGGAGCCCACTGATGGTGGCTTAGAATAATACTACATTTATCTCCAGATGGAGATGGGGGAGGTTGGTTTGGAGCCAACGTTAATTTAAATTTCAACTTTAATTAAAATTAATTGAATTGAATTAATTAAAACTTTAATTTGAGGAAAATGAAGAAACGGATCCTCCTACACCCCTGGATCTGTGGCTTCACATTCATCCTTGCTACAAATACTGTAAGTCTCACAAAATCGCCATCCGCCTGGAGTGTGTACTCTCTCCTGAAGACTCACAGGCCTTGAAACCAAAACCGGTGCCAAGAGCCTCCACAGCATCTCCTCCGGCTCTCTGTCAGCTCCGCCTGGGTCAGCAGCTCGGTCTCGAATCGGGGATTCTTCCAGTCTGGTTGCTCCTGTGGACCCAATGGTGCTGAAGGACATTCACGTGGCAGATGTCCAATGAAACCTTGTTGCTTATTTAAAAGGACTCATCAAAATCACCCTGAAGCTACTGAAGTAGTTATGCATGTCTCTAATCTTGCATAATTTATCCACTGTACCCTTCCGTGCCCTTTTCTAACTAATAATCGCCAGTCTCACTGGCAATCTTCTGTTAAATGCATCCCATTTTTTTCCCTCACAAAACTCTGCCCCTAAGATTCTGACATGAATCTCACGAAACATGCCTGGAAGGGCAGGTGTACATTCCTCCACTAACCGACAAGCCTAGTTCACCAACACCTGTGTGTGCTCTGAGGGGCTGCAGTGTGTGTGCTAGGGTCCTTCAATGCTGCCACCTTGGAGGGCAGGCTGGAAGGGTTGCCAGGCTCTGCTTGGCCTCCCGTCCAGCTTTTAGTAAACCAGGTCCAAGAAGGAGCCGCCAGAAATCAGCGGCCCTGGCATCTGCATGGGCCTCGAAGCAGAGTCTCCTTGAAAAGAGGCAGGTGCCCTCGTTCCCAGGGCATCAGAAAGTCAGGCTGTGGCCCAAGGAAAATAAGGCCAAATGGCTCGGAGGATCTAATTCACTTTGTCACTTGGCTCTGGTTTGCAACTGGTTTGCAAAAGGAGCCCTGTGTGGGAAAGAGGGCCGAGGCAATCAGACACAGGTGCTGAGGGGCCTCCTGAAAAGTTGGAAGGGAGAGGAGACGTAGTTCCCGTATTTTGAAATGTGGGTGGGGCTCATCTTTCAGGAAGGAAAATATGCATAATGTGGTGTCATTCCTGAGCCTGAAAATGACCGCATGTGTGAATCATAACCCTATTAGATGGGCAGGCCCATTGGCAGACTTGGAGCCAGTGGACTCCTTCACAATCCAAGTCCTGCTACGTACCAGCTCGCTGACCTCGGACAGTCTCCACCACACCTCCCCACCTCTGGGCTTCTTTACCTGCCAGATACTGCTGCAGATTTATCTTCCTTCAGCACAGATTTGACCACGTCACCCTCCTACTCAATACCCTTCTTCTACTCCCTCTTTCGAATTGATGCCTTCAGATTGTGATGCTGCAGAAGACTCCTGAGAGTCCCTTGCACTGCAAGGAGATCAAACTAGTCAATTCTAAAGGAAATCAACCCTGAATTTTCATTGGAAGGACTGTTGCTGAAGCTGAAGCTCCAATACTTTGACCACTTGATGCAAAGAACTGATTCATTGGAAAAGTCCCTGAGGCTGGGAAAGATTAAAGGCAGGGAAAGATTGAAGGCAAAAGGAGAAGGAGGCGGCAGAGGATCATCACCGAGCCAATGGACATGAATTTGAGCAAATTCCAGGAGACGGTGGAGGACAGAGGAGCCTGATATGCTGCAGTTCATGGGCTGGCAGAGTCAGACACGACTTAGCGACTGAAAAACACCACCACCTCCCCTTTCACCCAGGATAAAACCCTACTCCTGGGTAGCACAGTGAATGGCCATCTGTGATACAGGAACCTGCTCCTGGGCCTCTCCCGTCCTCACCCCCGCACTTATGCAGCACAGAACTGCACTATGCTATGTGTTTCCCCAGCCTCCTGCCTTTGTTTGTGAGGTTCTGCCCAGAGAACCCTCCTCGCCATTCACTCACTTGGTTATGTCCGAGAGCCCCCCCGAGAAGCCTTCCTAACCAGCACCTCTGAGCTCCTCAGTCCCTTCGTGTACCACTGATGGCCTTATAAAACCTGTATTGCAATTTCTGTGTTTCCATGGAGGGTTGTGAGATTTAGCTAATAATAAGAATGGTAATAATAATGATAGGATGCCCAGTTAAAATTTTAATATATATGAGACACATTTATACTAAAAATTTATTCACTGTTAACGTGAACCTCAAATTTAGCTGAACATATGTTTATATGGATTTTCCCTACTGGACTGAGTCACATGAGGGTGGAGGCTGATGAGACTGTATTCGTATGGCACCCACTCCAGTACTCTTGCCTGGAGAATCCCATGGACGGACGAGCCTCGTGGGCTGCAGTCCATGGGGTCGCAGAGTCAGACACAACTGAAGGACTTCACTTTCTTTTTTCTTTCTAGGTAAGCGCCAAAGCCTTTGACTGTATGGATCACAATAAACTGTGGAAAATTCTGAAAGAGATGGGAATACCAGACCACCTGACCTGCCTCTTGAGAAACCTATATGCAGGTCAGGAAGCAACAGTTAGAACTGGACATGGAACAACAGACTGGTTCCAAATAGGAAAAGGAGTATGTCAAGGCTGTATATTGTCACCCTGCTTATTTAACTTATATGCAGAGTACATCATGAGAAACACTGGGCTGGAAGAAGCACAAGCTGAAATCAAGATTGGCGGGAGAAATATCAATCACCTCAGATATGCAGATGACACCACCCTTATGGCAAAAACTGAAGAGGAGCTAAAAAGCCTCTTGATGAAAGTGAAAGAGGAGAGTGAAAAAGTTGGTTTAAAGCTCAACATTCAGAAAACGAAGATCATGGCATCTGGTCCCATCACTTCATGGGAAATAGATGGGGAAACAGTGGAAACAGTGGCAGACTTTATGTTTTTGGGCTCCAAAATCACTGTAGATGGTGTCTGCAGCCATGAAATTAAAAGACGCTTACTCCTTGGAAGAAAAGTTGTGACCAACCTAGAAAGCATATTTCAAAACAGAGACATTACTTTGCCAACAAAGGTCCATCTAGTCAAGGCTATTGTTTTTTCAGTGGTCATGTATGGATGTGAGAGTTGGACTGTGAAGAAAGCTGAGCACCGAAGAATTGATGCTTTTGAACTGTGGTGTTGGAGAAGACTCTTGAGAGTCCCTTGGACTGCAAGGAGATCCAACCAATCCATCCTAAAGGAGATCAGCCCTGGGATTTCTTTGGAAGGAATGATGCTGAAGCTGAAACTCCAGTACTTTGGCCACCTCATGCAGAGTTGACTCCTTGGAAAAGACTCTGATGCTGGGAGGGATTGGGGGCAGGAGGAGAAGGGGACGACCGAGGATGAGATGGCTGGATGGCATCACGGACTCGATGGACATGAGTCTGAGTGAACTCCGGGAATTGGTGATGAACAGGGAGGCCTGGCGTGCTGCGATTCATGGGGTCGCAGAGTCGAACACGACTCAGCGACTGAACTGAACTGAACTGAAGCACAAAATGACTGGCTTAAAACCTTTATTTACTTTACATGATTGACACCTGGAGTTTCTAATCTCAAGTTATTCATTTTACAAGCAAGTGAATAAACACGACAGTCACTTTTTGTCTTTGCCTTTTCTTAGCCTTTTGAAGATTAAGCGGTGGTGTCCCAAGCACAATTTAAGACTGCAGTTTCTGATTTTCCAGATCCAACCTGCAGTGGACACTGATGGACGCTAGATGGCGCAATGGACCAACGTTCGTCCTACGCCCCGGTGCGGGACCAGGTTAAGAAAGAAGGCGCGGCGCTGCCGCAGAGCCCTGCATTATTGATTGTAAGGCTGCCGCAGAGGTGGGAGGAGCCCGCCGCCATCTCGCCAGGTCTCCCGCAGCATCCGGGACGGCCCTTCAAGATGCTTTCCCCTCCCTGCCAAGTCCCTTGATGTGGGAGGAGAGAGCTCTGTGTTGCAGTTTTCTCATTCATAGGAATACCGGATCTCTTCAATAGTCAGAATTATTTTTGTTTCACGTTGTCATTGTGAACAACGGCTCCAAAGAATAGCAACTGTACTTCTTGAAGACCACCGCCTTTTAAATATTATCGAGTATAATTAAAAGGCATTAAAATCATGTAGGGGTGGGACGAGGGTGTTCATCAGCCAATTACAAAAGATTCTTTTATAAATGAAACGGATGAAAAGAAATAGATGAAAATAGTTTGGATGTAAAATAACTTCATTATATTGTTATACTGATGCGAGTACGTTTTCATCCCGCCTTGTAACTGGAAATCTGCACATTCTAACGGAAAAGATGCTCTGAAACTAAACCGTGGGTGGGGCCGCCATGTGATCCATGGTTGGCAGCCTTCACTAACGACCAGTAGAGGGCGATAATCCATTCAGACAAAAAGGACCAAGGGCATAAATTTATGCAGCCAACCTTTTATTGTAAAAGGGAACTCAAAATGTATATTCACTCACTAGTCCTTTTATCTAGCCAATGCCTTTTCTTGAAATATGGATTACCGATTAGAGTGCCGTGTTATTTCCTTTCTTTGCAAACCACACACACACACACAAAGCCCATCCTCTGCATTGTTTCACTGGGTTTCCTCAGTGAAATGAGAATGTAAATGAGAGTGTAAAGACGGTTCAAAGCACCTGGACTCAAGAATCCTTCTAGATACTGTAACTGATGATCATCAAACGTAATTCAACAATGCTTTTTATATCAACTTTCCTTCACTGAGTCTTTCCTAAGCATTTAGTAGAATTTTCACTGGCAACCCATCCCTTTCTTTGTGTACCAAGGTATCACTAGTTTTAATAGTATCTGGTCAAACTGTGTAATTATTGGAAAACAATCAATTGGAATTAACAGGTTAGGAAAGAAGCAAGCAATGCCCTGTGGACCCTAAGCAGTAGCCTCTGCTGTACCACCAGCCCTCAGTGAGCTGTGGGCATCAGTCAGCATCTTAGCTCACACTACTGCAACAGAACACCGCAGACTGGGTGGCTTACCCGTGACAGAAATTTATTTCTCATAGCTCGGGAGACTGAAAGTCTGAGATCAGGACATGGTCGGATTCTGGTGCAGGCCCACTTCCTGGCAGAAAAACAGCAGTCTTCTCTCTACAGGCTGATGTGGGGAAAAGACAGGGAGAGAGCTCTCTGGGCTCCCTAATATCATCACAAAGGAGGCTGGATTTCAACATACAAATTTTGGAGGAAGGCAAACACTCAGTCATTACAGTCACTACATTTCACAAAGGAAGTGGAGAGCTAGTTAATCTGGCCAATCAGTTACGTGGAAGTCATTTAAAGAGCTTCTCCTTAAATTCAGACAAGGAATCATTGTTTTTCAAAAGACCAATGAAAAATATATCCTAGTCTACCGCTTTACCAAATCCACTTGCAACGTAATTGAGTCAATTGCAAAATCACATGCTACCCTAACTTAAGATCCGGCAGAACAAAATGGGGCTCACTCTCACCCCCAACAGGGCTGTCAGTCAATGAGGCTCATCCACAAAGTCCTCCCCAAAGTGAGTCTCATGTCAGATTTTCAGTGTGGAGAGCAAGTCTTCAGTTCTGGAGGCTGGAATGCCATCTGTGTCCCCTGCCAGTCACACAGACACTGTTCTTAACAGCCCCTCAGATTTTATGCCCAAACTTAGTATATCCAACTGCAGCAAGCAAGAATTTTAGTCCTGAAACTCAGACGCATGAAAAATATCCTGTATTTTTAGGATCCCTTACATCAAGTTAAATGTGACTCCAAGTCCCCTTCCACTAAGCTGAGGGGCAGTTGAATCATAACCATCACTGGACACCTGCTCGTCCTGATCTGTGCCAGGGTTGCAGGTTCCTGCAGCCCACAGGCCACGCTGTCCCTGTCTCTGCGGTTCCTCGGGCTCTGAAGACCTGGCTGTTTCTGTGCCTCTCTTGGGGCATGACGACCCCTGGTGAGCTGGAAGCTCCTGCATCTGGGGTCCAATCTCTCTGGCTAGGTACACTCTGGGAATGTCCTGACCCCTTCTCAGCACACAGACACCCAGCTACCTCCAAAGACACACCTCCAGGGCAGAATTTACTGTAAACAGGAGCAACTGGGACCCCCCGACACACACACACCACCCTTAGCATCAAAGGGTGGTAGAAACAGTTTGTGGATTGGCACTGCATGGAAATGAGTTCTTTTTTAATGAGGAAAGAAACAATTTTAATGATTCAAAGCAGCTTTCATCAAGAATACCTTGTCTTTCCCGAACAGTTATAAAAAGAGGAAGGATGGAAACTTCCCCGCCATGGAGAACACAGGGCCCCTGCTGTTGGACTCTGGAAGCATCTCCATATGCAAACATTTCATCTTGTTAACCAGCAGCTCCAGCTCAGACATCACTTCCATCCCACCTCTAATTAAGCAAGTGCATTACATTTCAGTATTAGCAATAAATGTTCCTCCAGCCCAAGATATCTCTACTATAGTTGCACACTGATTCTACTATAGAAAAGAAAAAAAAACTCACGTTTATGTGATTCTAGTGTTGGGTTTGAGAAAACAAGTATGGGAGCAAGTCAGAAAGGAATTGGCCGGAGGTATAGTGATGAGAAGGCAAACTAGAATTCACAGCCCCTGGAACAGAAGGGTTGGTCTGGGTCAGTGAACCACTCTGTTAGGGACCGCTTCCCTTAAGGAACTCCATTAGGGAAACTTTCTGATGGAAAGACTCTGTAATATAGAGTTTGCTATGATAGTGTGCTTGCTACTAGGTACTTAGAATATGGCTTAGTATAACTGAGAAACTGAATTTTAAATTTTCAGTTCAGTTCAGTTCAGTCGCTCAGTCATGTCCAACTCCTTGCAACCCCATGAATCGCAGCATGCCAGGCCTCCCTGTCCATAACCATATCCTGGAGTTCACTCAGATTCATGTTCATCGAGTCAGTGATGCCAGCCAGCCATCTCATCCTCTGTCGTCCCCTTTTCCTCCTGCTCCCAATCCCTCCCAGCATCAAAGTCTTTTCCAATGAGTCAGCTCTTCGAATGAGGTGGCCAAAGTACTGGAGTTTCAGCTTTAGCTTAATTAAATTTAAATAGCCATACGTGGCTATGTTTTGTTGGTTGTTGCTGGACAGCACAATGCTCTGGTCTTTTTTGCTTTTAATCTATGACGTGTACATCACCTACTTTCATAAAAGTTCCAAAAAGGATTACCAAAAAAAAAAAAAAAATCAAGTGTAGCATGAAATGGAAAAATTGAAAAAAAAATTTAATAATAAAAGAAGAAAGCAATTCTGTGAGAGAGAGAAATAGATGTTCCCAGACATATGGAATGAGTTAGTCCTTGCCTTTGAAAATTAAATTTATTTCTAAATTGCTGGAAAGTGAGACAAACATGAAGAGTCACCAGGAGGCACGGTGGAAATGTATAGTTAATGAGTGTTTGTCTGCCAGCAACCCTTAGTTTTTGAGAACGGTTGCCGTGTCTCTGAAGCCCCCAGCCATTGCCCACGACATCTGCTAGGTTATGACACAGTGGCTCGGGGTGACGCCAATCACAGTGGTCCAGCTGAAAGACTGGACTTGGGACACAGGGGAGAGTGACGTCTCCCTGGGCCAGTGGACCCGAGCGGGAAACTTGGGGTCTGTGGAGCTGGGTGCAGAGCACGGTGGTCTGCACTGAGGAGCCAGGAGGACACGTGTGCTGAGGGTCGTGTGCACGGGTTCCCAGGTCACCAGCTCTTACCCACCGGCTGTACTAGGTACTGTACCTAGTAGCTTACGCTGGCCGTAAGCCCTAACTTCTCCAGGCTTCATCTTCTGTAAGATGGGAGTGATTTTAGTTCAGACTTCACAGAGTTGTTGTAAAAAAAAATAATAATAAATGTAAGGACATAAGTGCTTCACAAATATTATGATTAATTATAATAGTATTCGGTCAGGATCCTGACAGCATTCAAGTCATTGGACTGTGTTGTCGCCACCGTCTTAACGATTACCAGCCCCTGGGCTCCAAGAAACACATGCCTCCTCGTACTCTTAAAATAATATTCTGTTTCAAGTCAGCGAATTCAGATTGGGTTTCTAGTCACTGTACCCAGCAGAGTTCTAACTTGTGTGCCATCTTCTGGAGTGCTGCCTGTCATCTTCCCTGTGCAGATGGCCGGGTGGACCTAAGCTTCCTCAGATGCTTAGGCAGGGTGTGTGGGACAGGAGAGCTCGGATAGACTCAGCTTTAAAGGTATGACCTTTGGTGGACTTGTGCCATATTTTTGGCTGCCCAGTAACCACACCCGCTTATTTGGGAATAAGCCCTCCAGCAGATGTGCCTTGCAGGGAGATAGGGTCCCATTTCCTACTACAGGAGCTGGGAGTTGCCAGGTGACCCTTTTCTCCTCTCCCGTGGCAGATACAGTGTGGACACAGGACCTGGGCTGGGGTCATTGAATGCTCAAAATCGGGACTCTGGAAGGAGCGACACAGGTGTGACTTGTGGCCGTCATGGTGACGGTGGTGCTGACGTCCAGACTCCAATCCGGAGGGGCTGGCACTGATGCCATGGGCTGCCCTGATTATTCCTGAGATCTGACCATCACGGGCTCGCCCTGCCCAGCCTCCCAATTTCCAAGTCTAGTTCTGCAATCTTCCTGTCCCTTCTGTGAGGTACCCAATGTGTTGCCAGTGAACTATCCTGCCTTTGGTCTGTACCCAAGAACCTTGCTTTTCCCTTTCACCTCTTTGAGTAACTAAATGACCAAAAATAAACACATCTTCCTCTCTGGGCTCTTGCTGGACCACCTTCAATCTACATTCCTGCTACAGCCCCCAAGGTGGGCACATTTCTATCAGTTCAGTTCAGTTCAGTTCAGTCACTCAGTCGTATCCGACTCTTTGCGACCCCATGAACCACAGCACACCAGGCCTCCCTGTCCATCACCAACTCCCAGAGTCCACCCAAACCCATGTCCATTGTATCAGTGATGCCATCCAGCCATCTCATCCTCTGTCATCCCCTCTCCTCCTGCCCTCAATCTTTCCCAGCATCAGGGTCTTTTCCAAGGAGTCAGCTCTTTGCATCAGGTGGCCAAAGGATTGGAGTTTCAGCTTCAACATCAGTCCTTCCAATGAACACCCAGGACTGATCTCCTTTAGGATGGACTGGTTGGATCTCCTTGCAGTCCAAGGCACTCTCAAGAGTCTTCTCCAATACCACAGTTCAGGAGCATCAATTCTTTGCCATTCAGCTTTCTTCATAGTCCAACTCTCACATCCATACATGACCACTGGAAAAACCATAGCCTTGACTAGACGGACCTTCGTTGGCAAAGTAATGTCTCTGCTTTTTAATATGCTGTCTAGGTTGGTCCAAGGAGCAAGTGTCTTTTAATTTCATGGCTGCAATCACCATCTGCAGTGATTTTGGAGCCCAGAAAAATAAAGTCAGCTTAACTCATGCACAATCCTACAGTGCTTAGACTGCCACCGGGCCATATTTGACCTGACTATTGTACCACAGCCCAGCCTGTGATGGAAGAGGTCAGAAGGACCGAGCAGGTACCAGACACGCTGCTCTGCTTCCAAAGTTACCAGTTTGAGGGCTCACGTCACATTCTGGAGAGAGGAAAAGAAGTTGTCTTCAGAATGAGTGAAAGAAGTGAAAGTCACTCAGTCGTGCCCAACTCGTTGCCACCCCATGGACTGTAGGCCACCAGGTTCCTCTGTCCTTGGAATTCTCTAGTCAAGAATACTGGAGTGGGTTGCCATTCCCTTCTCCAGAGGATCATCCCAACCCAGGGATCAAACCCACATCTCCGGCATTGGCAGGCAGTTTCTTTACTGTCTGAGCCACTAGGGAAGCCTAGAGTGACTGAATGTATACACAAATGGTCAGCTTTTATTTGAAGTGTATGTGCCAGAACACCTCTAATAATGATCTTATCCTTTAGGTTAATAAATTAGTATTCTCTCTTGGTGGAGTAGAGTTTATAGTTTCACCTGACATATAGTTTTCACCTAACAGCCCAGAAACTTTTCGTTCAATGCCAGGGTCCAGCCCCAGTGGATCCAGGGTGATTTGAAGGTGGGGACAGAGTCGGTGTCCTGGAAAAAACTTATTTAATTACAGATATAGAGGGAGATTAGAAACAGATAGTGTAGTAGGAGAATTAGTGGAGAAAAGAGGCTGAATAACTGGTTTACATGGAATACCAATCACCACCTACGTAGGCCACAGGCGTCTTTCCATTCTCCCAAAGGAGAGGAGGCACTGAGGCCTCCCCGCTCCGATCTCAGAAGCCCAGGCAGAATTAGCAGGCTTGGTGAGTACCCACATTTCAGATGGGAATTCAGCCAGGAAAACGGGGAGCGAGAAAGAAACGACACGGGGGAATCAGTCTTTCCAGAAACTGATCCGATTTCTTTATTTTTCAGGTTTGTTTATATACCTTTTTGTTATACATAGGGATGAATACAGAGTCACAAAGGGGTCAGCAGACCTGACCCTTGTCACAATCAGGTGCTTCATATAAAATTATACAAAGGTCTTATGAGTTTCATCATCTTTTAGCCATGAGGTCTGCTGACATTTTATGGCCCTTTCTGATACTGGTCAGTTAACCAGAAAACTTATTTTTCCAGGGGTGATTTTTTCTTAAATCAGGCACCACCCTCCAAATAAAGTTGCATTCCTATAGGGTGGGGGTGTAGTGAGTTACAATCAAGAAAGGAATTTACTTAACCTAAGGTTTAACATGATTAATCTTAAAGGTTAATACTTACTTCTCCTTATGCTAGTTATATTCATTATAAGGATAGGAATATAGAGATTTAGCAGCAAATATTGGCTCAACAAATGTAAACCCTTCACCAATGTTCCCCTTAAGATCTATTTTGTTTTAAGATAGTGATAAAGTTACATTTTTGCATAGCAAGGGCACAGTGATTTATAGTGATTTATAACAAAGTACAGTGATCTATAACAAAAGAGAAGATTCATTAACTCAAAAAGTCTAGTATTGCTAACATCAAAAAACTACTATATTTCCTTTTCTATATTCCAAATACATTGATTAATATATTTCCAGGTGCCTAAGGATATGGAGGCCTGATGGCAATCATTGACTCATCAATGAAAAAAGCTCTATGCTAATACTCCACACTCTCTGTGCTGTTTATGGTTGAGAGGTTGTCACACAAGCTAGTCTGTCAGCAGAGAGGTTTGACCTGAGACATCCTTGTCACACCCAGGGCAGGGAATTAGCAGTAATTATTGGCAGGATAAATGAAAAAACCCTTCACCAATATAATTCCTAATCAACCCACTATATTATACTAATGATCTTCTAACTTCTCAAAAGAGTCTGTATTTAGAAAGTTTTAAAACATCCCATGCCTCTCACAGTTGGGAGGCTGTAAACAACCACATGCGGCTGGACTAGCCCGATCAGGCAGGCCAGAGAAACTTCAGAGTTCGTAAGTTGAAACACTCTGGTCACGCCCAGGAATTTTTATTAACTGGAGCTGCAAGTTAACTCCTTCTCTGAGAGAAATGGTTATGGGGGAGAGCTCCCCGTAAAGTACTCTGGTTTTGGGGTAGATGCTCGGGAACAGGGGGTCTCCTGAGGCTTGATCACGCCTTTGCGTATGCCAAGCTTCCTTCCTCATGACCTTTGCCATGGGCGGAGTTCCGCACGCTGGCTCCCAACAGTTCAACACTGTCCACAGGTGTGCTTTCTCTGAGTTCTGGGTAGACATGAGCATATGTATTGCTCTTCACAATAAACACTAGATAATAAACCATTGTTGAACAAATGAACAAGCAAGCTAATTCACGAGGGAAGGAGTAGAATGAGGAGCCTGCCGTTCGTGTTGGCCCTGGAAGGACAGACCTTCCGTGAGTTTGGTAATGGAGAAGGAAGAGGACAGCTGATGATCCAGAATATCAGCTCACTACAGAAGTATGAGGCTGTTTGGGTCTCAACTCACTACAGAAGTATGAGGCTGTTTGGGTCTGTTTGTTTTGCATCGCGAGGAGAACTGACAATTAAATCCTTCTGTGAAGGTAGAAAGCACACAGAGCAGGAGACGTGGGCTCAGGCTGTGGGACAGTCACTCATGGGGCCACAAGTGGTTCACCTCTGTCTCGGGGTGGGGGAGCGGTGTTCCACTAAGCTCCCCATCTTTGCCCACCTGGCTCAGCCCCATGAAGCTCCTGGGGCAACAGACTCTTCTTTCCTGACTCAGACCAATTTGGATGACTTGGCTGATCTCTTATGGCCTAGATTTCTGATTTTCCCCCATTCTTTATTTAACCCAAAGCTTAAAGAACCATTTTGGACACCCTTTGTCATCTCTGTAAATCTAACTACATTTCTGTGTTTGTTTGTTTGTTTTACCGTATCAGGGGAACACAACTAGACAAGTTTCCACCAATTTAGGATTGGATAACTCAAACTACTGACTTTGAAAATTTTAATCTGGGGACCCTGGAGGCTCCTTCGAGAGCCAGGCAGTCAGGCCTCCTGGGTAGCAGACCTGAGGTCTAGGAGGCTAGTGACTATGGACCAGGAGAGACGTGCCTTCCAACCCAAGATGAATGAAGAGCCCACAGGCGACCTCTCTGGATGGCATCACGCTGAGTGGAGCGGCTGTGCTGGCTCAGTGCCTCTGGGCCAAATACAGATCTCACAGAGATCACCATTCAGGACCTGGAGTTTTGCCCCTCTGACTGGCCCCCAGGTGGAGTCAGTGCTGGTGGCCTGTGGACCCCCACCTGAAGCAGGAAGCTCAGGTCCACAGTGAGCAGCATGGCCGTTACTTACGCAGCAGAGGTTGACAGCCTCCCAGAGCAACTTCTGATACAGCAGACACACTCAGTAAAGGAACCCCAGCATGCAGAAGAGCCGATCCTTTTCAACATTTCTATTCCCTTTCCCCTAAAGCAGTGGCTCTCAACTTGAGCTGCCACTGGGATGACTTGGGGAACTTGAAACCTCCCAGTGCCTAGGACTCACCTCAGACCAGTGGCATCAACATTTTGCAGGGTGAGACCCAGGCGTCTGGATGTTTCCAAGCTCCCCCAGGTGATGCCAGTTGGCAGCCAGAGCTGAGCTTGGCTGCCCAAAGCGAGCCCTCCCCGGGAGTCGTTGGTGTGAACTGCAGCCCGGCCTCCTGCTGGTCCTGCTATTGTCCCCCTGCCTGTGGACCCTGTTCCCCATCTGAGCTTGGGAATAGCGCTCATCGGCCCATTTGCTGATGTCTCTGCCTTCAGGCCTACCTGAGCTCTCAGCGCTGACACCCCCTCTGTCCTCTGCTGGGTTATGGCTCCCAGAGTGTGTTCTATACAAACTCCATGGGGGATACTAATAGATGCTATGGAAAAATGGAAAATGAATGTATTTTTTTACATTAAAGTAGTTTGGGTTAAAGTCAACCAGATTTGTTTACTCTAGGATTTCTCGGATCCTTTACTATTTGATAGGCCAGTGTGCCCATCTCCAGTAGGAAGACCCTAGAGGCAAAATTTTCCAAATGAATTTGACTGCAAAAACTATCTTAAACAACAAATTCAAGAAGTGGGCTTTGGAACACACTGCTTCAGGGTATGATTTAAAATTTAAACTTTCCTGGATGCATTTCCTAATATTTTCAATATTGATATCATCATCCATGTCTTTTATTCAGTTGACTAGTGTTTTATGCTACTGCTGCTGCTAAGTCGCTTCAGTCGTGTCCGACTCTGTGCGACCCCATAGACGGCAGCCCACCAGGCTCCCCTGTCCCTGGGATTCTCCAGGCAAGAACACTGGAGTGGGTTGCCATTTCCTCCTCCAATATATGAACATGAAAAGTGAAACGGAAGTCGCTCAGTCATGTCCAACTCTTAGTGACCCCATGGACTGCAGCCTACCAGGCTCCTCCATCCATGGGATTTTCCAGGCAAGAGTACTGGAGTGGGGTGCCATCGCCTTCTCCATTTTATGGGTGTCTACCTAATGCTCTGGACTATATCAGGTACTAGGAAGTATGAATTTGGTATCTGCTTCACATGAAACAAGTTAAGAATAACAGTGCCTAATTGAGCTGTATTATTAAAATACAATAAAGTGTAATTCAATTTAAAAAATAAAGGAATAACAAGAGAGAGCTACTTGAGGCAAGGAGGCCTTCATGGAGGAAGTGGTACCTTCCTTGAAGACCTTGAATGAGTAGGATTTACACAGACATGCAAGAGAGCAGAAGGAAGGGCATTTATAGTGGTGGGAACAGCATAAGACAAAACCTAAGAGCAGGAATGAGGGGGGTGGGGTGCGGTCCAGGGAGCAGAATGCAGCGTGGAGGACATGGCGTGGACGGGCCTGAATACAACACTGCTGCGGGGCGGGGGCAGCTGCTGCTAAGTCACTCAGTTGTGTCTGACTCTGTGTGACCCCATGGACTGCAGCCCACCAGGCTCCTCTGTCCCTGGGATTCTCCAGGCAAGAACACTGGAGCGCGCTGCCATTTCCTGGGGGGCGGAGGGGGTAGTGCTGAGGGTATGCAAATAAAAACATTTGCTCGTAAGGTAAAATCCAATTTCCCGATGAGATGAATTTTTTAATAGCCGACCTGAATGTATAGGCTTGTCAGGCTACAGATGAACTGGCCAGTGTCTTCCTGTAATGTTTGTTAATGTGGTAATCTTACTGTCCCAGAGCAAGTTCCCTGCAAGCAGATGCTGAGAGGGAGTGTGGGGTGCACAATGTTCAACAGAGATCAACACCCACGAAAGGACGAGATGGGGAAGGGACTTGAGCATTTATGGATTTTGCTATCCACAAGAGGTTCTGGAACCAACCCCTCATGGATACCGAGGGAAAACTGCCCATGACTGGTGTATTCCTAAGGAGTGGTTTTGTAACCATTGTATAACTACAGACTCTGGTTGACAGCTCTCTGGAAGAGGTTTCAAGCCACAACAGGACACAGTGCCTACCTTCATGCCCTCCCACCTGTCCCAACAGTTTGCTTTTTGTCAAAAACGAAAACCAGAGTTTTTCTCTCTGTTGTCACTTTGACCGCTCACTATGATGGAATCATGATTAGCCAAAGTTGCATCCCGACCTCCGTGTTTGCAGGAACCACAGACTTACCAAATGCCTCCCACTTACTACTACTTCCTTGGACCTAGTTATTGTCCTTGATCCTGCTACCATTGTGATGAAAGTTTTTACTCGGGAAACACGAGGACTGCACTTTTTTGCTACTTTGATCTCTGTATTGGTTATCATGCTAGACATGGTAGGTGTTCTATAAGAAATGTAGGCATTGACTGGCTGGTTAATTGGTTGGTATATAAAAATCTATAAAGAGAACCTGCAACTAAAACAGAGCCAAGAGGCCCAAAGGGGGAACTCTCAACCCCCTCCCACCAGAGCAGAGCTCAAAAGGAAGAAGAAAGACCTCCTTTTCTTGCCTGGCAAGAGCTTGGCCAACGAGAGACTGTCACACTCAGCCAATGAAAAACCACTATACTTTGAACTCTCAGTTCCTCCAATGGCCACCCCCACCCTAGCTTCCTCTCCGCATCTTCAGAAGAGTTCTCCTCTCTTTGCTGTGATGGGACTAGCATAGAGTTCACCAAGGTTGCAAAACTCCAGTTGTAATTCTTTGCTGACCTTGGAATAAACCCAATTTTTGTTGGAGAAATAACCTGCAGTCTATTTGTTTTAGGTCAGCAGTTGGTTGAGCCTCCACATATTAATCGAATTCTAGACTGCCTCTAGAAGGCAATGGCAGCCCACTCCAGTACTCTTGCCTGGAAAATCCCATGGACAGAGGAGCCTGGTGGGCTGTAGTCCATGGGGTCGCGAAGTGAGACACAACTGAGTGACTTCACTTTCACTTTCCACGTTCATGCATTGGAGAAGGAAATGGCAACCCACTCCAGTGTTCTTGCCTGGAGAATCCCAGGGATGGGGGAGCCTGGTGGGCTGCTGTCAATGGGGTCACACAGAGTCGGACACGACTGAAGTGACTTAGCAGCAGCAGCAGACTGCCTCTGAGTTGCTCCTAGGTTTCAACCCCAGTACTTTTCTAACTTCACTGTGCACACAGATCACCTGAGTATCTTATTAAAATGCAGGTTCTGATCTGGTGGGGCTAAGATGGGCCCTGACAGTCTGCATTGCTAACAAGCTCCCATGCTGACCACTTTTTGTAGAAGGCTCTTGGCTATGAAGGTGGCCCTGGGCCACTGTAGACTGACCTCTTCTGGGAATTTAGACACATACTATAGATGATGAGACAGCCACTGCAGTTCAGAAAAGCAAGGAAGCTCAACACAACACGGCTTCAGGACAGTTCAAAACATCCGTAAACCTCACCTGACAGGGCCTAATGGCGAGGGGTGGATACTATATCGACAGCAAGGTTCTAGGACTTGGAGAAGCTGTGGCGCTTCTGTCAGTCAGCCCCTTCTCAGAGGAGGCTGTGGAGGAGGGGGCACCAATTTCGGCAAGAATGAGGACTATTTTCTTACGAAGAACTCCCTAATTATGCAGTTAGAGAACCATGTGAGGCACATTCCTGGGCCTACACTGCTCTCATAAGGATTTCACTGTTAATTTTAAGAAGAGAAACAGCAATGCAACTTTCTCAACTCCCACGCCATTCACACACTGACTTTGTGTGCCAACTCAAAGCATACCCACTGGAAGTGAAAACAGAGTTAAAGCCAGCCCGTATACTGAAGCTTGTCAAGCTACAGAGCTACGCACGGGGGAGGACTTGGTTTTCTTTCTCTCATTTCAAAACAAAATTTTCCTTCTGCTGTTTCTTAAATTTACACCAGACTTAGATTTGTTAAATCAAAAATGTCAGAGCGCCAGTCGCCTAACACAGGCCGCTTCACATAGTAGGCGCTTGATCCACATTTGTTTATCGTCGGTCTGGTCTTTCCCACACTTCACAACTGACCTACGGACACGGCCTCTGATAAGAGCCCCTTGTGAACGAATCCACGTACCCACACTCTGGATGCTGCCCAAGCAAGTCGGTCAGTGAGGGACTCTCCTGCTGGAAATGAGTGGGCAGCATGGAGGGAGCTATTAGGCGACCAGCAGCAATGAGACTGCAGATCCAGCCAGCTTAGTCCCAGTGGAGCAGCGAACTCTAGATGGCAAAGGCTTTCAGAGTCTCTTGACTGTGACTCTTCATAAGAAAAATAGTTTATCGCATCCCAGCACACACTCACAATTGAAACAAGAGTTTTATAAAATCATCATCACGCCTGTTTTTGAATGATGGTCTCTTCTAATGCATCATTCAGACAACTCCCTAAACCACATTCTTTTCATGAATTTTTTTGATGTTTTTTGTTTTGCTGAATCGGCAGCATGTTCTTAGTTCTCCCTTAGTTCGATCGAACTGGTGCCCCTGCAATGGAAGCTGGGAGTCTTAACCACTGGACCACCAGGGATGTCCCATGAATTTTTCTTTAACAACAGCAAAAAGCTACAGGGCAGCCTTCTTCCTGATCTCACAGTTTCAAAGTACTATTTTAATAATTTCTTTTTCCTTCATCATCCGCACTCAGTGCATTGCTCCTATGGTTTTTCTTCCTATCGGTGAGTTTTATTCTCCTCTTTTAAAACCTGGGGGAGCCATAGGAGCATAGAGTCTGGAGCCAGGCTAACCTCCACGACTATGTGACCTGGGGGGAAGTTACTTAACCTCTCTGTTTCTCGTCTATAAAAGGAAGATACTAACAAGGCTACTTCATAAAGCTGTTCCACGGATTTAGTGTTGATACAGGAAAAGCACTTAGAGCTGTGTGGAGCACAGATGAAGACCCCTGCTACCACAAAAGCGGCTACCCCTCACATCCTCTCTTCTGGGAAGGGACGCCCTCTGTGACCAGCCTCGGCTTGCCCTTCTCAGCACTCACACACGCAACCCAGACAGTGCCCTTCCGCATCTGGGGACACAGCCACGCTACACTTTCCCTGCGCTCTTCTGATTTTAAGCACGCAAATTTCTTTTCTTTCTGACATTTCTTAAATGTCTTATTTAGCTTGAATGATTTCAGGAAGTACTAAATCTACTTGAGGCTTTGCCTGCTTACAAACGGCCGTCATTAAAAACACCAAATTATGACATGAGGGTCGATCACGGTGATGCCTCCTGGGCCTGTGACAAGTTTCCTTTAGCCAGATGTTCCCATCTTTCGTTTGCTCCAAAATGTTTCTGTGAGGTTGGGAGCCCAGAGAAGCATGTTGTTCGAAGAACAAACAAAATTGTGAGAACAAATTGGCTCTGTCTGAAGACCGCCTTAGTGAGTAAAGGGCACGTGTTTTGGTGCATGTGTTCAGGAATATTTATTCTGGCTGACCTGGGGACACTGGTCTTCAACTATGTTCTCAATAATTGCTGCTGCCCAAAACGCGTGTCTCAGTTAGTGAGGTATCGTTAGACACTGTTCTCGTGGTATATCATGGGTGAGTGTAACCTCTTCCCAACCTGATTCTGTGGTTCAGACTTTGGGTTTTATTTAATTAATTAATTCTTTCTTTCTTTCAACCAAAATGTGCTAAAGTGCCAGGCTTTCCACTTGATGGAAAATAACAGCAAGCATGTACATGAGTTTTTATAGTTGTCAAAGTGCTTTGGGTAGATGACTTCACTTATTCCTCTGAAAAGCTCCATGAGATAAGTGATCTTATTCCCATTTTACAGGCAAAAAGAAAAGGAAATAAAGCAAAGAAAAAGTAAAGGGAAACGAAAAGAAGTTATTTATTAACTGACCAAAGATGCTAAACATGGAAAGGCAATACAACCGAGCGGCGTAGACCTCAATCCCTGAACTTATCTGCTGCTTTGCCCAGCACAGCACTGAGTGCAAAGAGTCACTGAAGAAACACCTTATATGAAGACAATTCTGATGTTGGTAAGATTTCAGGTTATGTCTGCGTAAGTGGGAAAGGATGGTAATGAATTCCAGGAGCCTAAAAAAAAGGAGGAGATTAACGATTCTGGTCCAGCCGAATGTGTGTGTGTGTGTGTGTGTGTGTGTGTGTGTGTGTGTGTGTGTGTGTGTGTGTGTGTGTGTGTGTGGCAGGGGATGCTGGGAAGGACAGGCAAGCCTTAAAGGAAACTAATGAGGGTGAGGTTGATTTCAGCCTGGGGGAGAGGACAACCTTTCCAGAATGTTACAAACTGACCTCAGGAAAAAGGAAACACTCTCCATGCCTTCACCAACAACTTGCAGCCAGCAAAGTGGTTCCAGATTTTTGGCAGCCTTTTAAATTAGCTTCAGTCCCAAATTCAAAGCAGAAGTTGCCCTAGATTCCTTGGTTTCTCAAAATTTCCCTTTTCAGTTGCACCAGGCAACTCCAGATACCCCTCAGTGATGAGTTCAAAGACAGTGGCTTCACAGATGAACCGATGAGTCTAGTATTTACTGGAGGCCAGCTGCAGGCTCCTCTCGGTGAACCGTGCTGTGATGAGGATGAGCAGTATCACAGATGGCACGCTGGCCAGCAGCAACGCTGCGTGCTGGCAGTGAGCTTGTGGTACACCCTCGTGGTTGTATGTACTCAGCCAAAGAGGTTCCAAATGAGTGGGAAGTAGGATCAGATAGGTGGCATGGGGCCACATCACAGAAAGCCTAAAGAGGGAGGAGGTTAAGTCGGAGGATTTCATTAAAGTCTAGTGACATAGTAGGTAGGTGTCCAGATGTGCTGAATACACACAGGCGCGCATGATTTATTTATTTGTTTGCATGATTTAAATCGAGCATTTTGTCCCAGACCCAGGACACAGTCATTTCCTTTAAATTTAGGGGGTCCTGGGTGTCAAATTGTGTTAAAACACTTATATGATAGGCACAGCTCTGTAGAATTATTCTGAGATTAGAGAAGGATGGAGGGCTACACGTTCCCTCAGTAACTTTTGACTCCCTAAATCCGATCCCTGGGAAACAGGGGAGAAGCTGAAAGAGAAGAATGCTTGCACATAATGCACCCTGCAGATTGCCGAATAACAGAGAGACGGCGCGTGGAAGAGAAAAGAAGCCACTGCTGTCACCAGATTCTCCTCCTGCCCAAGTGTGGCCCCGGGAGAGCAGCCGCAGGGAACACAGAGAAGCAGGTTCACCATCGCCTCTGCTGCAGTCCTGCTCAACAGCCATTTCCGCAATAGTTCACACCGTCCAATGACCAGATCTTAAGTGCCACGACTCCTTGTGCCCTCCCAACTCCCGTCCTTCCTAATATTTCTTGTTTATCGTTAGTGCCGAAGACAGAATGTGCAGAAATCTGCATAGTGAGGACTGACTTTAGGTGGTCTCTGCATCTCCAGCAGAAAGTCTTGCAGATGAAGACTGTACTGGTCCACAGAGGATGCCTTCAGAAGCCAGTCAACAGATCCGATCTCACCAGAATCCTCCTGGGATAGAACTGTGGGCTCCTAGTTTTCTCTTGTCACTCCGCCTGCCTTCTGTCTGTACACAAATCACAGCACTTTCATCTGACCCTCAGACCAGTCTTAGGGCAACTGCCATACAGCTTTGTACTCTAGCCCAACCTTAATACCTTGAACATGAGAAAATCTATTAGGGCAAGTTCATTGTCTCAGTGTACAAGGAATCTGTGATGAGTACCAGCAGGGGGCCTCGTCCTAGAGGGAGCTGGCGAGTGAAGCCTACAGCAATACAGGGGTAGAATGATTCCTGGCCTAGATTTCTTTCCCTTAAATTTGCCTGAACAGCTCTTAGAGCAATTAAGAACAGCAAGATATTTCTTCAACAGTCCTTTTCTTTCCCACAATGTGAGGCCCGAGCAGCAAGAAGCTGGGCCCTTCCGTGAAGGCCGTCTGCTCTTGGGTTTTCTCTGTGCCACTTGACTGAACCATCATTTACCACCGGTGCAAGCCTAGGGTTTCTCTGGATGCCATACTTCTTAGCTGTATCAGTTGATTTGCATTTCGTTAGGCCAATAAAAAGGAGGAAGTTAGCAATAGAGACTTCTAGGTATACCTATTGAGTTCAAACCCAAAACCCATTACTCTGTCCAGGTTTCACTGACTCTGCTACTCAGGTAGATAACCCAGAGGTCATCGACCTCATAAGCCCACACTTCTGTAAAGTGTGTTCCTAGGGCTGCATGGAATGGAGGAGGGAATGAGGAAGAACAGAAGCCAGATTTCTCTGTCTTTACCTTTTGGAGGGCAATAATCACCCCACCACCTGGGAATTCACAACCCGGACACATGATGCTAAAAGCTCCTGCGAGGAGACTGGCTGCCCTCTGACCCTTTCACCAGGAATTAAACTCTACAGCTTAACTTGTAGCTGTGTCCTTCAACTGGGCATATTTACTCTGTGTATCAGATATCTTGCCTCACAAGATGAGAGATCCTGTTTAAAGATCAACTGGAATGCTGAGAGTTTTTTTCTATGGACCCTGCCCTCTTTGATATTCAGGAAAGATCATCTCAGCTCACATCTGATTAACAAACAGTAATGGCAGTGGGTCTACTACTCTTGGAGGCACTTATCCAACGTCACCATCAGTAATCTTTCATCACTTTAGATTAGTAGAGTCAACTGCTTTGACAAGTGCTTGGGTGGCAAGTACCTGTGCACAACAGGATGTGGTTAGACAGTCAAAACTCACATGTCTTAGCAGCCCTATGGGGCTGGATGACACAGAGAGCCTGGAAACCCCAGCCCAAAATGTGTAGTGTTGACTGAAACTGTCAGAACATGTAGTTTATTTCAACATATGTTCAGATATATATATATATATATATACACACACATATACATATATATGTATATTTATTTAATGCCTGCCACATGTAGTGCTTGGTGCTATGGGAAGTAAAAAATCAAGACACAGTCCCTGTTGTGTAATGAGGGTGTAAGGTACAACAGACTGAGATAAGCCATGTTTTAGCTCCATTCTGGAAGCTGTATGATTTTCTAAGTTTTCCCCCTCTGGCCACGGAAAAGATTTGAATACTCCATACAGATAACCATCTAAAGTGACACCTGAGAGGGTTCTTGGATCAGGGATTTTTAAGGACATGCTAGAAGCATTTATTGGGAGAAGCTGGACCAATACCCTGGACTGAGAGCCAGATGCATGTTACACAGAGCGCACTTAGACATCTCTGCACACACAACTTCAGATGATGGTGTGCGTTGGGATCCAAGACATAATTCCACCTCTTTATCATTCGGGAACTGATAAAGGAGTTTGCTGCCAACTGGCTTGAGTTCTGATGTGTTCAGGCGCCTCTTCTCCTGGGCCGCCCCTCCTCTGTTGGTTGCTGCCTGACTTGGCCTCTCTCCAGGCTGAGTTGCAGCTCTGTGCCTCCCACGCACTGGGCACCATGCTGCCTGCCAGCTGAATCTTACCCTCTCTCTGCCCCATGGGCTGTCATGAGTGTGTTCTCTGCCCCATGTTCTCTGGGCTTTTGAGTAAAATGGTAGAAGGGAAGCACGTGATGGAAAGAGTGATTTCCAGTGTTCAGAGAAAGATAAAAATGCATCCTGCCTGGAGCAGAAATAAGACTCCTGACATTGTCTGTTGTTAGCTGTCCTGCGGCTGGTTTTCCAGCTTGGTCTTTGACACCAACAATCATGTGGGCTGGGTAGGGGTGGAAGTATGAAAGGCTTGACATAGAAAATCACAATCATGGGGTGCAGAAAACCAGCCACTGCGACTTTACCTCACTCCACCCTCTTTCCATCCGCCACATGGCTCAGTAATAGGAAAGCAATCTAAATGCTGTGCACGTGTATCCATGGTATTGCTTCCTCTAAGATATGAAAGTATCCTCAGGATTTTTCATGAACTGTACTTGTTGTTCACCAACATGAAAAGCTTACCACTGCCTTCCTTGCATGGTTTTTGATTCATGGACCTGCGCTTCACCCGAAATCCACAGCCTCTGTCATAACTGCCCACCCCCTATGAGCCTGCAGTCTCTGAGAGGGCAGGCCTGAAGTCCAACATGGTCTCAGGTTATCTCCATGACTAGCATGCTGCCCAGCACAATAGGAGGGCTCAATAATTATTTACTGATTAAATAATGCAAAGATAAATCATTAGCTCTCAGTCTAGTCCCAGGGTAGGGGAATCATGTTCGCTCACCCCCATCCTTTACTCCATGATGTCTCACTCTAACATCCTAAATCCCAGTGGAAAACCATCAGCGTTGTCAGAAAGGCAACAGAACAGTCAAAAGTAGGCAAAAACTTATTATAAAACGTGTGAGACATCAGCCATGGTTCTATTTTTTTTTTTTCATGGAAGTAGAAGGTGAGGGCAAATGAACATCCTGAGCACCGTACAAAGACAATGACTCCAAGCACCACAGCCGCGGATCTGGTCCCCACCCTCTCTGCAGCACCACCATTGTCCCTGCACTCTGTCCAGGCACGGGTCATAGACCATCATGGTGTCAACAGCAGACAACTGAGTTCAAGTCCTGGCTCTGCCGTTTGCTAACTGGTGGGCGACTGCGGTTGCGTGCTCCCAGAATTCGTATGTTGAAGTCCTACTTCCCCGGGGACTTCAGAATGTGACCTTATTTGGAAACTGGGGTGTTGGCAGATGTGATCAGTTAAAATGAGATCATGTTACAGAAAGGTGGGCCTCTAGTCCAATATGACTGGTGTCCTTATATTAATAAAAAGAAGAAATGTGGACGCAGAGACACACAGAGGGAGAATGCTCTGTGAAGACACGCGCAGGGCCAGGGACAGCCACAGCTAGGGGAGAGGCCTGGAGCAGAGGGGGCACGGCCCTGCCGGCACCTTGATTCAGACTTCTGGCTTCCAAAACCGTGAAAAATGATTTCTATTGTTTAAGCCAGCCAGTCTGTAGAGCTTTGTTACGTAGGGTAGCCATGGGAAAAGTAATACAGTGACTTTTGGCAAATTAATTTCTTTGTGCCAGAGTTTCATTGTTTTTTAAAGAAAAGATTAGTAATGGTCCCTATCTCAAGAAAATTCAGTCCGTGGTTGGTTGAATTCCAAGGCATGGAATCTGAGAATACAGAAGGCTGTCTGTACTTTCATTTACTAGGCACTAACTTTGCACCTTCCCTGTGCTAGAGGAGAGCTAAGGAACTCGCGTGTTCAGGTGTGACCTGCCAGGGAAGAATATATTATATTATTTTATTATTTCTGATACAAAACCATTAAAAGTAAAATGATCCTAGATTTTCATCAGTTTCTTCTCTACATTTCTAACTTTCTCATAATTTACATAACCTCAGAAACTCAAGAGACTAGGAGAACTTTAAAAGACGCTATGAATGAAGGATTGAAATAGCTAACAGCCTAGTGGGTGAGGACAAAGAAAATTAAGGAATTACTATTCTCTTTTCATTTTAAACAAAAGATTCTTTCCTAAACAAAGGATCTCTTATACTTCACACCACTAGTGAAACTTAATTACGATGTGGGAGTGTTGTAGTTTCTTTGGGAAAGGAGTGTTGAATATCTCTACTCCCTTGGCTAAAATGGCCACCAAGAAATTAATTCATCATTCATTCATCTATCAACCATTCAACAAGTATTTATTGAGCATTTAATATGCGCTAGGGCTTCCCTAGTGGCTCAGACAGTAAAGAATCTGCTTTTAATGTAGAAGACCTGGGTTGAATACTTGGGTAAGAAAGATGCCCTGGAGAAGGGAACAGCAGTCCATTCCAGTATTCTTGCCTGGAAGATTCCATGGTCTGAGGAGCCAGGTGGGCTATAGTCAACGAGGTCGCAAAGAGTCGGACATGACTGAGCGACTAATACTTTCAATATGTATTAGGTGCTACTTTAGGCACTGGGCATATGGCAATGGGTAGAACTTTTTTTTTAATTGAAATGTGTTTTTATCTGTTTTTGGGTGCACGGGGTCTTCATCACTGCACGTGGGCTCTCTCTAGTTGTGGTGTGCAGGCTTCTCACTGCAGAGGCCTCTCTTGTTGCCGAGCGCAGGCTCTAGCATGCGCCAGCTTCAGTAGCTGTGGCACATGGGCTTAGTTGCCCTGTGGCATGTGGGATCCTCCCAGACCAGGGATCAAACCCGTGTCCTCTGCATTGGCAGGCAGATTCTTAACCACTGGACCACCAGGGAAGCCCTGGACAGAACTTTGAAGAAAAACTATTTCTTCATAAACTTCATATTCTGGTGCAGGCAAAGGATAATCAACACAATAAGTATATAAAATATATAATATGAATACGTACGTCAGATCGTCATAAGCTCTAAAGAGAAAATGAAATCAGGGGCATAGTGGAGTGAAGGGTTTCCATTAGGGGAGAAATTTTAAATAGAATGACCAGGAAGACCTCATGAGGAAGGTGGCATTTGAAAGCGAGGGGGGTTCATGTTTGGGAACGCATGTACACCCATGGTGGATTCATGTCAATGTATGGCAAAACCAATACAGTATTGTAAAGTAAAATAAAGTAAAAATAGAAATTAAAAAAAAAAAATGAAAGCCCTGAAAAAGGTGAGGGAGTGAGCTGTCAGATACCCTAGAGAAGAGCACTGTGGGCAGAAGGGACAGCGAGTGCAAAGGCCTCAGGGCATGAGAGTTCAGGGAACGGAAGCCAGAGCCCTGTGGCTGGAATAGAATGAGAGGTGAGAAGTGTGCGAGGGCATGAAGAGAAGGAGGTAGGCGCCGAGTCATGGGGGGCCCTGAAGTCATCCTGAGAATTTTGGCTTCTGCTTTCACAACTGAGCACACGCGTCCTCGGTGCCCCAGGGCACCATGTGGAGGATCTCTGGATGCTGTTTGGTCTCTTCTTGACTGTGTTAGGAGCAAGAGGATGAAGGGAGACATGTTAGAGGCTCTGTGATGATTCAGACAAGAGGTGGCAATGGCCTGGACAGGATGGCAGGGGCAGCAGCTGGATATATTCTGAAGGCAGAGTAAGCAGGATTCACTAAATGGGATGTGAAATATGAAATAAAGAGAGGGGTTACGACTAACTCTAGGGTTTCTGGTCTGAGCAGTTGGAAGAATTGAAGATTCATAGCAGACTTACAGGCAATCTCAGGAGTGTGATTCTGGATCCATAGGGTTGGGTTCTAGACACCTATTAAGCCTGGTATTCAATTTTTTTTATTTATTTATTTGTTTATTTATTTTTGACCACAACACATGGCATGTGGGATCTTAGTTCCCCAACCAGGGATCGAACCCATGCTCCTTGCAATGGAAGCACAGAGTCATAACTACTGGATCACCAGGGAAGTCCGTTGCCTGGTATTCGATTTCCTTCTATGACTGCCTAATGAATTACCACAAACCTGGTAGCTTGAAATAACCAAATGTATCCTCTCACAGTTCGACAGAGCAGAAGTCCGAAATTTGTTTCAGTGGATGAGATCGGGGGGTCAGCAGGGCCACCACAGGGCTCCAGGAGAGAATCGGTTCCTTGCAGCTTCGTTTCAGTGGATGAGATTGAGGGGTCAGCAGGGCCACCACAGGGCTTCAGGATAGAGTCGGTGCCTTGCAGCTTCCAGCTCCTGGTGGCTGCTGGCATTCCTGGGCTCCTGGCATTCCTGCAGCACTTCAAGCTCTGCTTCCGTGGACACGTGGTCACATGGCCTTCTCGTCTTCTGTGTGTCAGGTCTCCCTGCCCCTTCCTGTTGTAAGGTTACAGGTGATTGCATCTCACACCCACCCAGACAAACCAGGAGCATCTCCGTGTTTCAGTACCTTTAATATAATCACATAATCATCAACTGCCCTTTGCCATTTAAAGTAGCACACATAGGTGGCATGAACTATGAGGCAGATATGTTTTGGAGGTAGCCTCAGCCTACCAGACATCCAAGTGGAGATGTTGCATAAGAAATTCCATATACGAGTCTGGATTTCAGGGAAGAGGTACAAGCTGGAGGCATAAATCTACAAGTCATCAGTATTTACGGTCATGAGGCTGAACCACCCAGGGAGTGCCTGGAGAAGAAGAGGATGCCCAAAACCCAGGCCTGGGCCCATCCAGTGTTCACAAGTGTGGGATACTGGGAGAAGTCAGCAAAGGAGACTGAAAGGAGCAGATGGAGAGGCCAGAGGGAAACTGGGAGGCTTCTGAGAGGCACCCACTGGATGCTTCTGAAACAGCAGAGAGTAATCAACCATATCAAATACAGTGATGGGTCCAGTAACAGGAGATCTAGGAGTACTGGGTGTAACAACGTGGAGGTCACTGTCCATCTTAGCAAGGGCTGTTTGAATGCAGAGAAGGGGTCAAAAGTCTGATGGGAGAGGTCTCAGGAGAGAATGGAGAAAGGAACAAGAAATAGCAAGCTCTGACAACTTTTCGAGATGCTTTGCCCTGGAAGGCAATACTCAAAACAATCCCCTTACCTGTCTTCACTTTCAGAATAACTGCGAGAATGGCCATTGGAAATGTTCTAGCTGAAATTCTAGGATTCAGAAAATAGGTGGATGCTGAAGATTTCACCTGACTGTTTCATCCAAGGTCTGCCTCGTGAGTCCTTCTTTACCACGAAGGCTGACTGCATTCTGACAACTCCCCATGAAAGAGTTGTCCTGAAGTTGAAACCCTTAGTCTCTGTGGTCAGAGGGACCACACCCTCTCTCAAACCCCAAACACAAGGAGGGAGGCCCTGACTCTTAGAGATGTGCTGTGACACCCCCTCCCAGGCACTGACATATCGTTAAATAACAAAATTTCCAAGCTGGAGGGAGCCCTGCGCCACAGTTCACACAGTCTGGAGATGTTGAGCTAACTAGCCTTGAACTAGGCAACTTTCCAGGTCTCTCAGAGAAGTTTATTGGTGCCTCGTATAACTGAGGGCAATGACTACAGTCTTTGATTTTAATTCCACATTTGAGAAGGTGTGAGGCATTCCTTTAATGTTGTTGCAGAACCGCATGGGTAAATTAGCACAGGCTTGCAAGGAGTTAGTTAAGGAAAATTATACGACTCTCTCACGAGTTTCTAGAAGACACCATAGTGTACTTCTCAGAACCATGACACCTAAGGAGACAAGACCAGACTCCAACAAGGCTGGAGGTATCATACTAGTTGTTAATTGAGTGCTTATTCTATGACAAGCACAGCACCAGGTGCTTCTTGTGTTTTATTGCTTAATCCTCATAAGAGTCTTGTGAAGCAGTTGCTTCTGTTAAACTCATTTTAAACCCGGAGGAAAATGAGGTTCAGGGAAGTCACACGGCTTCAGGCCATTCCCATGGGAACTGCAGGTGAATGCAAAACCACAGCAGGTGGATCCTTGTCTATGGGGGTGAAATGCCTGCAGTTCACCAAGGAAGATGGAACCAGGGCTTCAGGGGAAAAACCAACCTGCTTCATTGTCCTACTTCCGAACACGCTTTGGCGATAGCCAACATCCTTTAAAAGTCTCCTCTGGAGAAAGAAAATGAAATTCTTCTTTTGTGAATTGAGACAGAGCCACAGGTGACCTAGAAGGTACGTGATTCGGGGTGCTCCTTATGTAAAAGAAACCTTGTAATTACAGATATTCATTTCTAGACAGAGCAGTCCTCTCAGTTTACTGAGGGAGACTGGGGTTTGGTTATCAGCCCAGTGGACTGTGCATGTTAAAGAGGGAAAGAATAAATGTAGCTTCCATTTGCTACAGCTCGTGTGCCCAATAGGATTTTCCCCCCTACAGCAGTTATTTTAATAAGGTGAAATTTAATACAACACCAGTGTTTAAATACCCCCAGAGAGTAAGCGGTGCATGTGTTTTGGCATATGGAGGAAGAACTACTGGTTTCCACAAACTTAATGGGTTACCCAAGGCCAGATTTAGGCAAAAGTTGTCAAATAAAAGTGATCTGCAATAGTTCTTTTGATCAACACCTTCTTCATTTAGGAAACCCCAGACAGCCTCAGGTGTCTGCTTCCTGCAAGTAGAAAAAGCAAGGGAATTCCAGAAAAACATTTACTTCTGCTTCATTGACTACATGAAAGACTTTGACTATGCAGATGACAACAAACTGAAAAATTCTTAAGAAAATGGGAATACCAGACCACCTTACCTGTCTCCTAAGTTACCTGTATGCAGGTCAAGAAGCAACAGTTAGAACCAGACATGGGAACAACAAACTGGTTCAAAATTGGGAAAGGAATATATCAAGGCTGTATATTGTTACCCTACTTATTTAACTTCCATGCAGAGTGCATCACACAAAATGCTGGGCTGGATGACTCACAAGCTGGAATCAAGATTACTGCGAGAAATATCAACAACCTCAGATATGCAGATGATACCACTAAAATTGAAGAGAAACTGAATAGCCTGTTGATGGAGGTGAAAAAGGAGAGTGAAAAAGCTGGCTTAAAACTCAACATTCAAAAAACAAAGATCATGGCAACTGGTTCCATCTCTTCATGGCATATAGAAAGGGAAAAAGTGGAAACAGTGACAGACTTTATTTTCTTGAGCTCCAAAATTCTGGCAGATGGTGACTGCAGCCATGAAATTAAAAGACACTTGCTCCTAGGAAGAAAAGCTATGACGAAACTAGACAGAGTATTGAAAAGCAGAAACATCACTTTGCCAACAAAGGTCCATACAGTCAGTTCAGTTCAGTTCAGTTCAGTTCAGTCGCTCAGTCGTGTCCGACTCTTTGCAACCCCATGAATCGCAGCATGCCAGGCCTCCCTGTCCATCACCAACTCCCGGAGTTCACTCAGACTCACGTCCATCGAGTCCGTGATGCCATCCAGCCATCTCATCCTCTGTCGTCCCCTTCTCCTCCTGCCCCCAATCCCTCCCAGCATCAAAGTCTTTTCCAATGAGTCAACTCTTCGCATGAGGTGGCCAAAGTACTGGAGTCTCAGCTTTAGCATCATTCCTTCCAAAGAAATCCCAGGGCTGATTTCCTTCAGAATAGACTGGTTGGATCTCCCTGCAGTCCAAGGGACTCTCAAGAGTCTTCTCCAACACCACAGTTCAAACGCATCAGTTCTTCGGCACTCAGCCTTCTTCACAGTCCAACTCTCACATCCATACAGTCAAAGCTATGGCTTTTCCAGTAGTCATGAGTGGATGTGAAAGTTGGACCATAAAGAAGGCTGAGCACCAAAGAATTGATGCTTTCTAACTGTGGTGTTGGAGAAGACTCCTGATAGTCCCTTGGGCAGCATGGAGATCAAATCAGTCAATCCTAAAGGAAATCAACCCTAGATATTCATTGGAAGTACTAATGCTGAAGCTGAAACTTCAGTACTTTGGCCACCTGATGTGAAGAGCTGGTTCACTGGAGAAGACCATGAGGCTGAGAAAGATTGAGGGCAGGAGGAGAAGGGGGTGACAGAGGATGAGATGGTTGGATGGCATCCCGACTCAATGGACATGAGTTTGAGCAAACTCCAGGAAATAATGAAGGACAGGGAAGATTGGTGTGCTGCAGTCCATGGGGTCGCAAAGAGTTGGACACAACTTACTGACTGACCGACAACAACAACCTGCAAGTAATCCCAGCTACCCAGGCCCCTCACCTGTGGAGGCCCCAGTCCTGCCCCCTCTTACTCTCATTTGAATTTGTGTCCTGGAGTCAATTTTTTGAGCTCCCTCCAAGGTGACCAGTAAACTGATTAGAACACAGGGCTGGTGTTTTCCAGGGAAAAGAAGTACTTTTAGGTGCTGTGGAAGCCACAGTCAATAGCAGTGGCTTATCTTCCTTTACCCAGCTTTGGACCCACCTCTGAAACTGGCCATACTTTCCCATGCCATGTATAATCCATTGAGCATCTAAGAGATATATGCCAAGAAAGACACGCATGCAGAGGACCCACTTTTATAAAATGATCTTCATGGATCCGGTCATTATCTAATAGGAATTAGTTTCTCAAATCCAAGTGAGAGACTAAGAAGACAAAAATTACTCTCTGAAAAGGTTGCTTTTCCTACCCAAACCTTCGCCCACACTGTAAAACAAAGGCCAAACTCATATACACACAGCCCAGCATTGTAATTCAGTGTCTATGCTTCAGTATCACACAGAACCAGGTTAGTTACCAGTTTCTGTTACTTGTTAATGGATAATTGACTGACATCAGGTGGCAAGTTTCCTCATCTACAAGACCAAGGTGGTAATAGTTCATGCCCCGAAAGAGCTTTGTGCAGGTCAGATGTACTAACTCAGTACCGTGCTTGGCTTCAGATGTTAGCCCCAGGACCATCACTTTTTGAATAATAATAGCTATACTTATCGGAGAAGGCAATGGCACCCCACTCCAGAACGCTTGCCTGGAAAATTCCATAGACAGAGGAGCCTGGTAGGCTGCAGTCCATTGGATCATGAAGAGTCAGACACAACTGAATGACTTCCCTTTCACTTTTCACTTTCATGCATTGGAGAAGGAAATGGCAACCTACTCCAGTGTTCTTGCTTAGAGAATCCCAGGGACAGGGGAATCTGGTGGGCTTCCGTCTATGGGGTTGCGCAGAGTCGGACATGACTGAAGCGACTTAGCAGCAGCAGCAGCTATACTTATTGTGTAGTTTACCCATTGGTAACCACTCTTCTAAGGAAGGAAGCTTGGAACATAGGTTAACTCATTTAATTTTCACAACCCTACAATGTATAGTAGGGAGATGGTGAAGGACAGGGCGGCCTGGCATGCTGCAGTCCATGGGGTTGCAAACAGTCAGACACGACAGAGTGACTGAACAACAACAATGTCGGTACTGTTGCCCCCATGTGAAAGAGGAGTAAAGGAAGTTAAGTGATTTACTTAGTTAAGAGGAGCACAGAGAAGTTAAGTGATTTACCAACGCAACACAGCACACAAATGGCAAAGCACAACTCAAGCCCTAGTGGTTGGGCTCCAGGGTCCGTACTCTCTACCACAGCCACCAAGCTCTATGGTACTGGATGGGGGCTTCTTGAAGGCACACCAAGTTGACCCCCATCTTATATCAAGGAAAAGTTGTGAGGCAGAGAGAAGATTATATGTGAACTCTGTCCCCAAAAGGAAACCAGAATGTAAGCAAGTCTTACGTCCACTGGGAGAATACCAACTCCACATGCCAGCTGGAAGGGAGAGGTTCTCAAATCTGCAAGTCAAGGTCTGAGTTTCTACAGTGTTGTGAGATTTAAGGGGAGGGTGTTCCTCACCAGAAATGAACACAGGTCACCATGAAGTTAGGGATGAAAGAGATATTCTATAAAAAGTGCTAAAGAAAGAAGGGCGGGGCAGGAGGGGAAAAGGAAATGGGGAGGAGGAAGGGAGTAATAGTCCTACAGCTGTAATTCACACGCAGCTTGGGATCTGGCAGCATTTATGGGGACAGCCTGTCCAATAACACACAATACACAATGCCCGAAGGAACTGTAGGATGTTGAAATATTTTCTTGAACGAGATTCACAAAGGGAATTCTTGTTGTTTGACGTTCCTTCAGGTTTGTTAGGCCACAATGACCTGTGCGAATTGCTGTGTGCCATGGGGCAGTGATTACTGTACATTGCCACTGGCTGTTTTTATTCAAGCCCAAGCCTTGTCTCTCCAATTTGGATGCTGCTATGTATGCCTCCTACTTAATTCACTCATTTGATACTTGGACAAGGAAAGGAGGAGGGGAAAGAGAATATCCTTTGTGGAGATTTTGCCTAAAATTTTCTTTTCAATAACTCTAAGGAAATTTTCCAACTTGTGGTTCTTTTCAAAAGCATCTCGTCTTCTAACAAAATCTCTTTAAATTTGCATCAAAAGAGGAGAGCTGCACTTGGGAATTCATCAAGATAAAGTCTGGGCTTCTGCACCTTTAAACAGCAGCTCCAGGGACCGAAACTATTAGCTGTTGACCCTGTGAACGTTTCCTGGCCAAGTGGACAAAGTCAGACACAGGGTCCACAGAGAGAGTAAAAGGCCTCCAAGGTGTTGGCCCCTCCGCCTTATTTCCGGGAGTACATCCTGTTGCCATGGGAATGAAAACCCTTCAACTATTGTTTCCAGTGGCTGGCTGCATGTAGGGAAATGCTGGTATTATTACTATTATTTTGCAAATAGCATCTATAATTTCCACCAACAAATTCTGAAAACCTATAACCACTTCAGAGTAGAAGGGAACAAATAAATTGCTTTTCAGTTTCTTTTCCTTGCAGTTGTCCTTTTTGAGGGAAATTAGAAATTATAAAGCAGGAGAATGGGCAATGAATTCTCATCAGTTGTGAGTTGCAAGCTAACCATCTATGCTGTATCCCTGCTATCAGGTACTCGAAGGTCTTCATTGGGCTGACGGAGTCTTTTGTAGTAGATCCAGGAATTGCCTTCCAGGCTTCTAGATCCACTTGCCTGGTGACCTCAGAGCTGAGAAGGGCCGCACGCGCTCTGTAGAGGCAGCTGCTCCACAGTCAGCTTCCTGCTCGCTGGGCAGCACGTGGCCAAGCTGCTGCACCCCCACTCCCAGCCTCTTCTTTAGTTTCCTAAAGGACTTCTTTGACCACACAGATAAATTTCATTTAAATTCAGGCACACACACCCACAGGCTGATTGACAGAGAGACCATGAATTGAATGATAAATAATACATGCAGACAAAGACAACACCAGTGCTTATTTGTGGATGAAAGAACACTACAAAGTATTTTTGATGGAAATATAAAGATTAAATTCATGCACGGGGTGGGGGAGGAAGTACTTTTTTTAAAGCTCCTGAAGAAACAACCTTATTGTTTCACTTTCCAAAAGGAGCTTTCTCTCAAGTTGGGAATTTAATGGGCACTGGTTACTCGAGCCTCAGTGAAGATGCTTGTCCACTAAGGACAGAGCCCAAGGGAGCAGAAACAGAACTTAAATCTAAGATAGGACACCTGCTGGTGGGAAGGTCTGGAATCTGTCTCTCTGCTTCCGGTGATTTTCTCTGGGGTACTATGTCTTTTCAACTTCCATGTCATACAGACAAGTGCTATTCTGTCCCACCATCCACAATGATGGGAACAGGGTTGGGAATATAACCCAAGACCCACTGAGACCCAGTTGCTGGAATTGACTCTCCTTTCACTGACGTTTCCAGCCTCTGAGACATAAGCCTGGAGCTGCTGGTGTTCATGTGGTCAGGAGATCCTGCCTTGAGAACACTGGAGGACTTTTCTGGTGGTCCAGTGATAAAGAATCCACCTGCCAATGCAGGGGACATGGGGTCGATCCCTGGTTGGGAAAGATTTCATATACCTTGGAGCAACTAAGCCCATGAGCCCCAACTACTGAAGCCCCTGCACTAGGGCCTGTACTCTGCAACAACAGAAAGAAAGGAAAGAAAGTGAAGTCACTCAGTTGTGTCCGACTCTTCGCGACCCCATGGACTGTAGCCCACCAGGTTCCTCCGTCCGTGGGATTTTCCAGGCAAGAATACTGGAGTGGGTTTCCATTTTCTTCTCCAGGAGATCTTCCTGATCCAGGGATTGAACCTGGGTCTCCTGCATTGTAGGCAGATGCTTTACCATATGAGCCACCAGGGAAGCGCCCAACAGAAGCCACTGCAATGAGAAGCAGCTAGAGAATAGACTGTGTAGTAATGAAGGTCCAGTGCAGCTATATATATGAAGAGCACAGGAAAACTGAGCCAAGAAACAGAAAGCGCCAGATTCCTCCCAGCTGTGTAGTGTGAGTGCCTGGGTTCAACCATTCCTGAAGCCAGACTGAGAAGTGAAGTGAAAGTTGCTCAGTCATGTCTGACTCTTTGCAACCCCATGGCCTGTAGCCTGCCAGGCTCCTCTGTCCATGGAACTCTCCAGGCAACAATACTGGAGTGGGTTGTCCTTCCCTTCTCCAGGGATCTTCCCATCCCAGGGATTGAACCCAGGTCTCCAGCATTGCAGGCGGATTCTTTACCATCTGAGTCACCAGGGAAGCCAGACTAACCTCAACATTTTTTACATAAGCCAATTAATTCATTTTTGTGCTTAAGTCAGTTTCAGCTGAGTTTCTGTCACTTTCAGTGAATCACTCAGCCAGATGGACTGATGATTCCTGCTCAGATAGCCTACATCACTGTGTAATAGAAACAAATCTGATTTTTAAATTATGAGCAAGAGAACATGGGGAGATTAGGACCCTATGCCTAAACAATCACAGAGCCCAGGTTGGGCAGCAGCATCTCATCCCTCTGGTATGATTCCAGTCTCACTTTCAGCTCTAGAGCTCCCACAGGGACTTGAATGAGAATTTCTATTGCTAAGGCTGAGATCTTAACTTAGGATCCTAACAGAGACTTATTCGTGGTACCCCTAACCTTGGGCTTCCAAGGCGGCAGTAGTGGTAAAGAATTTGCCTGCCAATGAAAGAGAAGTAAGAAATGCGGGTTCGATCCTTGGGTCGGGAAGATCCCTTGGAGGAGGAAATGGCATACCACTCCAGTATTCTTGCCTGGAGAATCCCATGGATAGAGAAGCCGAGCGGGTTACAGTCCATAGGGTTGCAAAGAGTTGGACACAACTGAAGCGACTTAGCATGCTCGAACACCTAACCTTAAATTTTGACAGTTTAAATAAGTAAATGTTCATAAATATATATATATATGCATAAACATATACAGATCTGGGTATACATATAGATAATTATTTATATTAACATGCAGACAGTCTTCTTATGGGTAATAGTAAGAAGGTCTATCTCTTTGATAGGTGAAACCTACAGAAGAAAATCCAGGTTCATCAATCCAATTTATCCAGGTTGATAAATTAGGGAGTAATTTATTAGCTAAAGATTACACAGGCTGTCTATAAAGAATCAAATGGCAGACAAGGCCATCACCTGAGATTAGGGTGAACAGTTCTCAGAAGGAGGGACAATGCCCTGGGAAGACACCTCAAAAGAGGTTTCATACAATATGGGAAATGCAATTTAAAGGGGGCAAATTTAAACAAGAAGAAAATCAAATCAAAACCATGGATATTATAAGAATGCATGCTGCTAAAAATAGTTGAATGAGAAAAGTGTTTTTATAAACTGCTCCAAGCAGTAGACAGGACCATTCATAAAGGAAACCATGGCTAACTTGAACCATGAAAAACCTACTATCCTTTATCTCAGGGTTAAGATGACTCCCACAAGGAGGAACCTTCTGGTCTATGGGGAGGAGCATGGCTTCCATGCTCAGAAGACGAGCCATCTTTCCTTTTCTGTGCACAGACAGCCTCCCGTCAGACTCTGTGACTCCTTACCCAGAGCTGATCTACCCAAGTCTTTTGACTTTACCTTCAAAATATATGTAGACCCTAGCTTATTCTCGCCCTTATGTCCTGGACACCATGGCTCGCATTTCGATTACTGTATCTCCTGGTTGTTTTCCCTGCTTCCACCCTCACCCTCCTGCAGTCTCTTCTCTAGACCACAGAGTGAGCCTTTAAAGACACAAGTCAACCATGGCAATATTGTTATTTGTTATGTAACTTACTTCATTAATCATCTCTCATCCAGTCTTAATTCTAAATATCATCTACATATTTTTTTGAACTTTTTATTTTGTACTAGGGTATGGCAGAGTAACAATGTAACAATGTTGTGATAGTTTCAGGCAAAGAGACTCAGCAATACATATATTTGTATGTATACATATATATGGTTAGCAAATAAACATATCTGCTATTTATTAAAGAAGATCAAAGCAAAAAAATAACAAAAAAAGAGGTGAATATATTACTTTGGAATATATTGCTGCTGCTGCTAAGTCGCTTCAGTCATGCTGAATAGACGGCAGCCCACTAGGCTCCCCCGTCCCTGGGATTCTCCAGGCAAGAACACTGGAGTGTGTTGCCATTTCCTTCTCCTTGGAATATATTATTTTTTGTTATGTATTATTTATTTTTATTTTTGAATATATTAATTTTATAAGTTAAGAGAAAACATGATACACCAGTTATTTCCAATATTCTAGGCCATATGAATATGCCTACTCATCAAGAAGTATTTTTTAGTTATTTAATGTAATCTTCTGAAGGGAAAAGTAGTAATAGCTTTGTGCTTAGTCACTCAGTTGTGTCCAACTCTTTGCTACCCCATGGACCATGGTCAACCAGGCTCCTCTGTCCATGGGGATTCTACAGGCAAGAATACTGGGGTGGATTGCCAATATTCTTGCCAGTATCTCCTCCAGGGATCAAACACAGGTCTCCCACATTGCAGGCAGATTCCTTACCAACTGAGCCACCAGGAAAGCCCAATAATAGCTTTAAAATGTTTAAAATAACAGGCATCAGCTTAAATGTTACTGTATTAATTCAATGGTCTGATTGTATATGAGTACATAATTGTAGAACAATATCTCTGATTATTATAGTTGCTATTGAAAATTATTCTTTTGATGTGAATATAACTGAAAATAAAACAAATAAGTGATAAAATGAAAGAAAATAAATGTACAAGTCAGATCACGTCATTTCTTGGCTAAAAATCTCTCCATTTCCCCCAGGAAAAGCAAGTTTGAAGGGTCAGAACAAAGAATGATTATGACACATTTCAACCAGATAAAGAAATGAAATCAAAGCGTAACATTTTGGCTTTTTTTTTTTTTTTTTTTACCTAGTTGAAAGGTGGGTAAAAATCCAGCAGAAAATACAAGAATACTGATATTCAAAGTTTCATAAGGCAAAAGCTATCAAACATTTTAAAACAAAGGAGAGGAGACCTGAAGCATCATGGGGATAAAGTAAGAAGCACTGGACTGATGTAGGATTGTCTGGATTTATACCCCAGCTCTACCACTTTAACTAGCTGTGAGATGCTGGAAAAATCACTTCCCTAAGTCTCAGTTTTCTCATCTGTGAAATGAGGGTGCTAACAGTACCTAACTTATCATTTGACAATAAAATGGTCATTTGACAATAAAATGAGATAATACATGTAATCAACTGGGTTTACCAAAAAGTTCATTTGGGTTGTATGTAAGCTGTTTTTCATAAAATTCATTCAAGCATAACCCAAATGAATTTTTGGCTAACCCCGTACTTAAAACTTGCCTAACATATTGTGGGAGTTCAGCAAATGCTGTTAGTAGATATCATGTTTATATCTATTATCTATGTGTTAAAGAAAAAATTTCAGATAATTTAGTTATGAGAAAGTATCAGCATATTACCACAATCATGCTTACAGGAAAAAAGGCCCTAGTACTCCAAACCAGAGATACTCTATTGGCAAAAAAAATGGTGCATATAACATTGTCAGATACAAAAGAAAAAGTATGCCTGATTAAAGGTCTCTGAAATCTTTTCTGACAACCAGCTGAAGTCAGCTGGGTGGGTAAGTAACTAATTTCCTAGACCAAATTTTCCTCTCATTAAAATTCAGCAAAAAATCGCATAAGCATTTCTTTTCTAGGAGGAAGCTATGGGCTTTTATCACACAGAAAGATTCTACCCCAAACCAGACTTGGAACAATTTTCTGTTACAGAAGAGAAGAGCACTGAAGCATCACGCTCTCTGTTGACTTGGAAGTTCTCTGTATTGGGAGTGTGATGGTGAGTCACATTATCATCTCAAAATAATGAGAAGGAGGCCTCACTCCCAAAGCAGACCAAGTTTATGTGGTTAGGTCATATGACATGACAGCAGAAGAGTGTGAAAGGGAATCTCATTCATAATAAAGTTCAATGGTATTAAGACCATGGAAAGAATATAGTATTTGAGTCAAACAGACTTTAGAGTCAAATCTTGGTTTAGTCAAGTTACCTAACCTCGCTTAGTCTTGTTTTACTTATCTGAAAATAAAGATGATGATCTCTGTCTCACAGGGTTATTGTGTGGATAAGTTAAGACAAAATATTTTTCAAACACCCAATGTGTTGTGTGTTATATAAACTCAAGATAATATTCATCTTCCCTTTTTCCTTCTCCTCCTTCCTGCAATGCCCACTCTAGCTAGACATTTTCACTTTAAAAATATTTATTTCTAGTTATTTATACTATTTGGATGTGCCAGGTCTTGGTTGCAGCAGCTTGGATCTTTGATCTTCACTGCAGCATGCAGGAGCTTCAGTTGCAGAATGTAGAATCTAGTTCCCCAACTCAGGATTGAACCTGGGGCCCCCTGCATTTGGAGCATAGTCTTAGCCACTGGACCACTAGGGAAGTCCTCAATTTATATATCAAATAACAACCCATTAAGTCTCCAAGCTAGCTGTCATGCTCTCATTTCCTGCTTTTGTTAGGAATTCTCAGGAAGGGAGCAAAGTTAGCGGGAATTAGACTCTCCCATGTACTCCAATGGACAGGGAGGCCTGGCGTGCTGTGATTCATGGGGTCACAAAGAGTTGGCCATGACTGAGTGACTGAACTGAACTGATGTACTCCAAATGGGTACACTTACCACAACAACCTAAAGCTTGCATCTAGGGTATTACCTTCTAATGGTCATGACGTGTCCAGTCTTCAGAGCTCAAAAACTAGGGCAGGCTCCCGATGTGTCTGGGAGAATGGCCCTTTCTCCCACCTCTGGGCCAGGCTTTGTACCTTGAGTTTATTTCCACAGTCTGAGTGGTTCCAACCAGCTCCTGACAAGATTCCTCCACCCCCGAGCATAGCACTCACCTGCTCCCTGGACTGGATGGGGACAGATATTGCAGGATCTCCTCCACCTCATCTTCTTTTCTTGCTCCCAGTTGCAAAATCAAAATTCCCACATGTTAGATTAGAAGCAAACACAGTGGTGGTGTGTACTGGGGGGAGAAGGTGGAGGAGAGGGTCACTTATTGAAAGCAGTCAGTTCACTAAGCCCAGAATAAACCTTTATTGAATATTCTGAATTTGAAGGATGTCCAAGGAGGGAAGAAAATATATACTCAATCACAATTATGTTCTTGGTCAACTGAAAGAAGGAGCCTCATCCCTAAGGCTAGAGCAGTTATGTCTCGTTCTGTGTTATATCCTCCATATACTTGCACCGAATGGAACATCAACAGTTACTGAGAGTATGAATGAATTAGTGAATATTCCTCTTTAGCCAACTTAATATATACTCATAAGATGTGCTTTTTTTTGAGTTTTATAATGTATTTTAATATCTATCTAATGAAGTAAATGCTTCATTTCCCAAAATAGATGTGGCCAGGGGATTATAAAACATTTGGTACATTTATTCTGTAATTTGGAATTCTATTCTGTGAATTTTCGGAAGATGTGATTCTTGTTAGACCAAAACATTGTTGATGAAGTATCTGAGCACTAAAAGTGATGGTTTCCTGCGTGAGTGAGGATAATAAAACATGCGCCTTGTCAAAATTAGAGACTGGGCTCAGATCAGTCAGAGACTCAGTGAAGAAAAACAAAGTGGTTTCCACATGAACAGATACGGAGCAAGCAGAGGACTGGCACTGTTGCTCTGGCTGAGCATGAGTCATAAATGGTTTGGAAGTCCATGGAGGGCCCCGAGGCAACAGCAGAGCCTGATGTATCGGGCTGGGCTGCAGGAACTTTAAGGTCAAACAGGCATGAGTTCATTATGTTTGATTTGGCCTTCACTAAGTACAAACCCGGTGGGGATACTAAGTGTATTCTTCAAGTTCCAAATCGTAGTATCAGCGTAAACCAATTAAAGAAGCTTCTGAGGAAAATGAGAACAATAAAAGTTTTGAAAAACAAGTCTTAGGAGAAAATACAAAAAAGATGGCCTATGTTTGGTTTTAAGGAGACAGATGAAGGGGAGTCATGAATCTTTAGGTGCGCAAAATTACTTTACAAAGAGAAAAAAAAATGATTGATTACTTCTTGTTTAAAAAAACACTTATTTAGTTGACTGCCCTTAGTGGCAGCATTCGAGATCTTTTGGTTGCACACGCAGATTCTTTAGTTGCAGCAAGTGAACTCTTAGTTGCAGTGTGTGGGATCTAGCTAGCTCCCTGACCAGGGATGGAACCTGGGCCCCCTGCACTGGGAGTCTGGAGTCTTAGCTACTGGATCACCAGGGAAGTGCTGATTTATTCTCTTAAGTGAAGTAAGTCAGAGAAAGACAAATCCCATATGAGGTCACTTACATGTTGACTCTAAAATATGACTCAACTGAACTCATTTACAAAAGAGAAACAGACTCACTGACCCTAGAACAGACTTATGGTTACCAAAGGGGAAAGGGGGAGAGGAGGGCTAAGCTAGGAGTATGGGATTAGCAGCTACAAACTGCTATATATGAAATAGATAAGCAACAAGGAACTACTCTATAGCACAGGGAACTATATTCACTATTCTGTGATAAACCACAATGGAAAAGAACACATATCTGTGTCTATAACTGAATCACTTTGCTGCATAGCAGAAACTAACACAACTTCCCATATACCGTGGAGACTTGAAATGATGAAGGCATGGTGTCGACTTTGCTTCATGAGCACCAGTAAAGCCATGATGTAGGCAATAAAGACAAACAGCGCAGTCTGCTCCACCTGGGACAGGAGCTGGCCCTCAGTCAACATATTACTCAAATTACATCAGGGCTGTATATCGTCACCCTGCTTATTTAAATTCCATGCAGAATACATCATGCAAAATGCCAGGCTAGATGAATCACAAGCTGGAATCAAGATTGCCAGGAGAAATATCACTAACCTCAGATGCAGTCGATTCCCCTATAATGGCAGAAAGCAAAGAGGGACTAAAGAGCCTCTTGATAAAGGTGAAAGAGAAGAGTAGGAAGGCGGCTTAAAACTCAGCATTCAAAACACTGAGATCATGGCATCTGGCCCCATCACTTCATAGCAAATAGATGGGGAAAAAGTGGAAACAGTGACAGACTTTATTTTCCTGGGTTCCAAAATCACTGCAAATGGTGACTGCAGCCATGAAACTAAAAGACACTTGCTCCTTGGAAGAAAAACTATGAACCACCTAGACAGCATATTAAAAACCAGAGACATTACTTTGCCAACAAAGGTCTGTCTAGTCAAACCTATGGTTTTTTCCAGTAGTCATGTATGGATGTGAGAGTTGGACTATAAAGAAAGCTGAGTGCCAAAGAATTGATGCTTTTGAACTGTGGTATTGGAGAAGGCTCTTGAGAGTGCCTTGGATTGCAAGGAGATCCAACCAGTCAATTCTAAAGGAAATCAACCCTGAATATTCATTGGAACAACTGATGCTAAAGCTGAAGCTCTAATATTTCAGCCACCTGATGTGAAGAATTGACTCACTGGAGAAGACCCTGAAGCTGGAAAAGATTGAGGGCAGGAGGAGAAGAGAGCATGAGATGGCTGGATGGCCTCATCAACTCAATGGACATGAGTCTGAGCAAACTCCGGGAGATAGTGAAGGACGGGGAAGCCTGGTGTGCTGCAGGCCATGGTGTCGCAAAGAGGTGACACAACTGAACGACGGAACAACAGTCAGTCAAAAGCCCTGATTTTCCTCCACCAACATAAGCAAAATCCACCTGCACAGAAACCTCAGCAGGAGGAAACAATTCTTTATCCTCTCACACAGAAGGACAGAAGGTATCAAAATAAAAATATTAATACATTCTAGGAAAAAGCAGTCGAGTGGAGAGGCTTATGTGGTCACCAGCAATGCCCGTTCCCTAATTCCTGTGTAAGTAAATTGGTAAGGCCTCTAGGGGCTGGAGCAAGTGGGGATCTCTGTCCTCTGTGAACTTACACTTTAATTTGGTTTATGCCTCCCCAGTATAGGCTGAGAACTTATACAAGTTGTTTGAGAAGCCTAAAGGAGGCTTTTTTTTTAATAGCATGCGGCACCCCACTCCAGTACTCTTGCCTGGAAAATCCCATGGATGGAGGAGTCTGGCGGGCTGCAGTCCGTAGGGTCGCTAAGAGTCAGACACGACTGAGCAACTTCACTTTCATTTTTCACTTTCATGCATTGGAGAAGGAAATGGCAACCCACTCCAGAGTTCTTGCCTGGAGAATCCCAGGGATGGTGGGAGCCTGGTGGGCTGCTGTCTATGGGGTCACACAGAGTCGGACACGACTGAAGCGACTTAGCAGCAGCAGCAGCAGCACAATATGGTCCTCCTCTGGTTGTTTAAGCTCTCATACATCACCAGGGACACAGTCATAGTCACTCTAGAAAAACCTCCTGGCTTTTCTCCCGCTCAGGCCTGCTCTCCCACCCTGGTCCCTCACCCTGGGCATGTCTGTTCTGCCCCGTGTCTGCATTCTCCGTCCAGCTGCCTCTTCCCTAGTTTGCAAGCACGCTACTGTCTCCTCAGATTAACGCTCCTTGTATTGTCTCTGCTTGACTCTCACTTCAGAATTTGCCTCAGTGCTTTCTTTTGGATTTCCTGGGACTGCATGAATGCTGCATTACCCAAGGTTACCCTGAATATTGGCTTCCCTGGTAGCTTAGTAGGTAAAGAACCTGCCTGCCATGCAGGAGAGCAGGGTTCAGTCTCTGGGTGGGGGCCCCTGGAGAAGGGAATTGCTACCCACTCCAGTATTCTTGCCTGGAAAATCTCATGGACAGAGAAGTCTGGTGGCCTACAGTCCATGAGGTCGCAAGGGGCGGACACGACTTAGTGACTAAACCCACTGTGGATATAAATGAATTCAAAATATCTTAAAGGGTCATCAAGATGCAAAGTATAGACTTTAGGCCCAGATTCAGAATCTTCAAACCCGCCACTCTGTGAGAATGTGAGGGAAGTAGATGGACGCGCCCTCCCCCAAAAGGAAAAAGCACTCTCTTTGTTCTGATAAGAACTGGGTCACAAACAATATGCCCCCAGGGGTCAGAGGGACAGTGGAAATGGCTGAAGGGGACCAGGAAGAGGAGTGGTGGGAACCGTGGCCCCCTGGAGAGCATGCTATGTTAGTCTGTTTTAGTCTGCTAGGCCTGTCATAACAAAGCGCCCCAGGATGGGTGGCTTAAACAATAGAAATGTATTTTCTCTTAGTTCTGGGGGCTAGAATTCCAAGATCAAGGAGGTGGCAGGTTCAGTTTCCTCTGCCGCCTCTCCTCTTGCAGTGCAGATGGCTGTCTTGTGCTGGGTGCTCACACGTTCTTTCCTCTGTATCTCCCTGTGTCCTAATCTCTTCTTATCGAGACACCAGTCATATTGGATTAGGGCCCACCATAGTGATCTCATTTTATAATCACCTCTTTAAAGATGCTAATTTCCATATTTAGTCACATTCTGAGGTACTGGGAGTTAGGATGTCAACATATGATTTGGGGGGACACAGTTTAGCCCATGACACCCTCTGAAAGAGGAGCCATTACTTGACTTCCACTAAAGTGGAAGTCCATCATAACGCGGGTCCAGCCAACATGGACGGTACATCTTATTCCTCAGGAGAAAGCAGAAATCTGGGATTTCACATGAAATCCTCAATTTTAAAATGTAGACAACTACGTTTTCTTTCTTGAAAAATATTATATGGAAAAAAGGACGGTAAAGCGTCTGTCTACAATGTGGGAGACCTGGGTTCGAGCCCTGGGTTGAGAAGATCCCCTGGAGAAGGAAACGGCAATCCACTCTAGTACTATTGCCTGGAAAATCCCATGGACAGAGGAGCTGGTAGGCTACAGTCTGTGGGGTTGCAAAGAGTCAGACACAACAGAACGACTTCACTTTCAAAAAAAATACATCATGTGGGCTGTAGGTGCCACCAGGCAGTCAGTTTCTGACCTCTTCAATGAGGCATGCGGCTTCCCTTGGCACCCTGCAGCAGCAACGGCCACTTGAGATGCTAGAGATTAGGCATCCTAAGCAGCTGATACCAAAGGCACGTAGGCCAGCCTTGTGGGCTCTTCTCCCAGCAACATGCTGACCTTGACCTTGCAACAGTGAGAGGGCTGAGCAAAGACCAACCTCAGCAAAGAGTGGAAAGAGAAAGAGCGTACCCTAAAACCAGGGCCCTGGGGTGTAACCTCCTGCCCCAGGCCCCCGATTCTTCTTCAGTTTTTCCAGGCCGGAGATGGCACCCCACAACAAGCAGCCAAAGAGAAAAGTGGAAACTCAACAAATGACTATGTGGAAGCCAAAGTATTTAAATGTGTTGCTTTTCACACCACAAGCCTCACCTCTAGCACCAGGGTTCAGTAATCTCACTGACCCACATCAGCACAATTGTCCTCGGGAATAGAGGGATGAAATAAGGGGTTTTTTGGTGGAGGACACAGGGATGAATGGGAGATTGGGTCCTCACAGAGCCTACTAAGAAGACCAGTTCCAAGTGCTCATCAGAAAAGCTCTCCCAATTACTCTGACCTGGATCTGTCCCCAAGAAAACCCTATAAATGGGCACAGAGGAGAAACCAGGACATTTCAGAAAAGATCTGTGATCTCTCTGGGCTTCCTTCAAACACTTGGGTAGAGAGGTTGTGGGCTAAGAGTCACATCTGACCCTGTGACATAATTCTCCTAGATTCTGTAGAGTCTTGGTAGCTGAAGTCCAACCAGCCCAGAGCTGTCTGGTGGGGACCAAGGACCAAGAAGAATGGTAGGTGGGCTTCATCTGTCAAATGGACAGGAGAAAGGTCAAGTCCAGAGAGGCAGAGGTGAAACTAGCAAACTGGATCCACGTGGGCAAGGGCCATGATCTAATTCAAGGAGGCCAAACAGGATTGCACTCATGTGCCAACTCTGATTGGTAGTGGCAGCTGGGAGTTGAACATGACCTGCAGCCTTGTGGGAATACAACAAAAGAGTGCTGTGATTGATTAGCCCTGTCTGCCCTGGGCACAGGATGGGGAGTGGCCATGACTGTGTCATCCCTGCTGTAGGAGGTCAGGCAGTACCAATCAAATACCTAGGTGTGGAGATGGGAAATATCAAAAGTGCTTCAGCTTTACAAGAAGCCAGAAGCTAGGTGAGGGATCTTAGCACAAGAAGCCAGAACAGAAACAAGACATTCTGCATTATTTGCCTAGGGAGCAAAACAAAAGCTTAGAAGCATGGAGGTCAAAGCAGAGATGTGAAAAGCTGAGGTGCTGATTTTGAGAAGCTAATTAATAATCTACAAAGCTAGGAAAATGGTAGGAACTGGTGGTTCTCAATCACCAAAATAAGTAAGGGGCCAGAACGTAGGTTTTATAAATAGGGGGAACGAATGACTGTAGTGACAGTCAGAATGCATGTGTGCCTGGAGGATGGTTCACTGGCTGGAGAAGCCAGGCAGCAAATGCTCTGTGACCAAGGCATGCAGATGTGCAGGTTTGATAGAATGCAGCTGCAGTTGGCTAAGAAAAAGCTGAGTCCTAAAATCACTTAGGACCCAGCCTAACACAGGCCAGTTTCTAGACTGTAGGCTCACTTATTCACTCAAAGGATTATTTATTCAACAGCTGCACTCTGTCAGGAGCAGAGAGAACACAAGACATACTTGGGCCCTTGAGGAGCTCAAACTGAGGCAGGAAAATCAGAAAGGCCCAAGTCACCATAATGAATGTGCTGAGCACTGTGCTAAAGGTTAAACATGGCATGCAGAACACACAGGGCACAGGGACAGCAGAAATTGATATTCAGATCTGAAAATGAGCGTGAGCTTGCTGAACACAGGAGCCAGGATAACAAACATTTACACAAAGCGACCTAACGTGTACTAGGCATCATGATCAATGCTTTATTTACATACATTAATTCATTTCCTCCTCTTAGGGAAGTATTTTGTTTTTACCATTTTAGAGATGAAGAAACTGAGGCTTAGAGATATTAAGTGACTTGCTCAAGGTCCCACAGTTAGTTAAATGCAGAGCCACAGTTAGAATCTTTGTGGTCTGCTCCCAGAGCCTGTGTCTTGCTGCTTAAGGAATTAGATCTAAAACATCGTTCTTTTTAAATTAATTAACTAATTATTTGGCTGCACTGGGTCTTGGTCATGGCATGTGAGATCTTTCATTGTAGAGCATGGACTCTCTAGTTATGGGGCAGGGGCTCCAGAGGACGTGAGGTCGGTAGTTGCAGCATGTAGACTTAGTCGGTCTGCAGCATGTGGTATCTTAGTTCCCCAACCAGGGATTGAACCCACATCTCTTGCATTGCAAGGCAGGTGCTAAACCACTGGACCACCAACAAGTCCCTAAAATGTCATTCTTGAGAGACGTTTCAGGGGTAAAATAGACCTCGGAGTGCATGTAATACAAGTCACACCCCGGACAGGGGCAGTTAAGGTGGAGCCCTCAAAATCTTGAATTCTTTGATTGTTCTGAACTCTCTGAGACTTCAGAAGCACCCCCACACTTCTCTATATCCCTAGGATAAAATTAATGGGTACCCAGCAAGGATGCTATTTAATCTGAAACAAAGATAAATCAAGAATGAATGACCAGGAAGCTAAGGGCTACCATACCAATAAGAAGCCATGATCCCTTGCCCTGTTTCCAGATATGAGCAAGTTTTGAAGACCTAATAATTGAAGGAGAGGTCAGGTCCCCAGGAGGAAGGACCCTGAAACATCACAGCAAGTGTAGCCAGGAATGATTCCTCCAGTCCTTTCCCAAAAAGAAGTGTGACTGTTTGCCACACATACACTGAGGCAAGGAAAATGCCCAAATATTCTGAGGTCTATTGAACCTAAGATCTGACTCAACATTGATAACTGGAGACTCAAAGTGTCAACGTGGCCCTTCTGTTTTGAGTGAGGACACATCAGTTCCAGGAGGCAGCCTGGCGTAGATCTGGCTTACTGAATCCATGGACCCATTCAATGGTTATTCCCAAGTCTCTAAATGTACAGTTCAATGCACATACACCCACACTATTGCCTTGGACTGTGGGGAAATCCAAGTGGAAACTTTTGAAACGGCATTTCTTACCAAACCCAGTTCAAAATAGTAATAAATCAAAGGCAATATAGTTTCTTAGGGGAATGGGAGGATACATATCCATTTACTTAACCAGTCTGGTCTCTACAAAAACCAGACAGGCCCTAAAGGATGACTGTAGATGACACCACTCAACCAAGCCCAAACACAGCTGCTGTACCAGATGTGGGATATTTGTTGAACCAGATGAACATGGCCTTGGGTACATGGAATGTAGCCACTGAACTGGCAAATACAAAAAAGAGGATCAGAAACAGAGAACAGTGTGTATAACTCCGGCCTGAGGTCTAGATCAACTCTCCCACCTGCTGTCATAATATACGTGCTGGTTGCTCAGTCATGTCTGACTCTTTGCGACCCCATGACTGCAGCCCGCCATGGAATTCTCCAGGCAAGAATGCTGGTGTGGCTATCCATTCCTTTCTCCAGGGGATCTTCCTGACCCAGGAACTGAACCTGAGTCTGCCTCACTGCAGGCAGATTCTTTACCATCTGAGCCACCAGGGAAGCATAACATAGTTCAAAATAAAACCTTGGACTGGTTAGACATCCTACAGAATATCACACTGGTTCATTATACTAGTGACATCATGCTAATTGGATTGGATGAACAAGAAGTGGCTAACACATTGCAGGCCTGGTTAAGCAACATGTACTCTAGAGGGTGGGCAATAAATCCTATGAAGATTCAGGAACATTGGTAAGACTTTTAGGTCCCCAGGGATCTGAGGAATGCCAGGGCATCCTCTCCAAAATAAGGGATAAATTATCGCATCATGTGCACGACTCCATGAAGAAAGAAGGTCAACAATACCTGTTTCCAGTAATGGGTACCTGAGACTTATTAATACTTCACACCACATATTGGATGATAAGAGCATTCCTGGAAGCCACTGCTGCTTGGAAATGGCTACCTGTAACTTAACCATACAAGAAGTGAGTGCAAAGCACTTAATACAAATGCATCCCTAGCTCACCTCCTTTTACCAGGAACCCAAAATGTCAACAACACCCAACACAAGAGGAAGTAAGAGTGCAGATCTGTTTAAAAAGTCTGTCCAGTGAACACAATGCTAGGGCACCTTCCCAGAGCCTTGAAAAGAGTCTATACATGTGAGGAGCCCTGAAGTTCAAGTGCCATTAGCTTCTAGGTAAATCCACAGATGGCAAGGAACCAAGAGAATGAGCATATAGATAAGGCTTGAGGAGTGTCAGGCCAAGGCTGGGCTGGATATGAGTGCTATTTTTTAATGCACTTTTCAGAACCTCTTTCTTATTCCTATGTATATAAATGTTTTCACTACTGTGGCAACTGCCAAAGGCTTTTCATTTATATATTTTATCAAACTAGCTTCCATCCAATACTCTCATAATTGGGAACAGTTGGTAAACTACAGGCACTGGGAGAGGAGGCGGTTTTCCACCCTCATCCAAAAAGAGGCATGGAGACCAAGAGTCTGGCCCCTTAACTGCTGCTCTGGGTGGGAATCAGAAAGAGCTGGGCATTCTTGCCACACTCTAAAATTCAGGAGTTTTAGACCCAAGCCTGAGAGCTCCTGGCTTCAGTTTTCCCCATCTGCAAATCGATGATATTTACAGCCAGTGACTGCTGAATGAGTGGCACTATTTAACAGCAAAATGTTAGTATCATTGCTTTTCCTCTTTGATATCACAGGGCAAGATAAATTTATGATATTGTAATTGTTTCCATGGCAGCAAATCGTATTGTCCCAAACAGGGGATTTTATGACTTCATGGTTGGATTAAGAAAAAGAAGAAATCAGATTGAGAGTGAGAAATTTGCTCAAGCACAAGTATCTTCAACGATAGCAAGGGGAATAGTACAAATTACAGACAGACAAAATTGCCTTCAGTTTAAACGGTCTTTTCACAAGTTCATCTTGGTGCAGAAGCCCCCTTCTCCAGGCATATAATTTGGATAATGATGCCTCTTTGCTTGAATTCACAGAAGGCTAATGGTGAAGCTCATCTATTTCGGGAATGCTGCAGCAATGCTAATACTAATTGTTTTGTAGCAGATATCTGGATTTCTGCTGTAAGCAGTTTTGTTTGGCTTTTCTAATTGTTTGGGTTTTTTTTTTTTTTTTCCTTTAACTCCTGCAAGGTCTTATCTACACAAATTTATTTGAAAAAAACCAATTTCCAGATAAAAATTGGCTTTTTGTCATCTGAAAATCTGTCAAAAGCTCCTTCTCCTCACTAGAGCATCTGCTTTGCTTTTCTCGGGTTCCTATTGACTTTATTCTCACATTTCCAGAGTCTCTCACTAGTTTCTATCAGTTTAAGAAGACAAAATTTCTTTCTAATTTTGAAGCCACTTAAATTTAACCTCAGTTTCGCTTAGCCACAGACAACAAACAGCGACTTGAAACTCTGCCCTGTCTCTCCCCTCCCTGCCTCTCCTTTCTTCCTCCTCCTCTCTCTCCCCCTCTTCTCTCTCCCTTCCTTCCCACCCCCCTTCTCTCTCTTCCCTTGCTTCTGTCTCTGCTCATTTCTCCCCAAGCCCACCCCACTCTTTTGCACTGAAATATTTCCAGCACCTTCCAAGAGTGATCTCCCCACCTCTTCCTTTTAATCCTCAAACAGCCAGAATCTTTCAAGTTCCTGCTGATTCGTAAAATTTCTTGAGAGCCAGTTGGCCAGGAGCACGGTGTAGCTTTCTGCTCTGCACACCCTAGAGTTTTGATGCATCTTGTCAAGTTCCCTCGGTGATCTTTCTCCATTCTCTCTCTGAAGACTCCACTTTGTTGAATCCTATACAATGAGTTATAGGCAGACCTCAGAGATATTGTAGGTTTGGTTCCAGACCATCACAGTCAAGCAAATATTTCAATAAAATGAGTCACACGAATTTCTTGGTCTCTCAGTGAATATAAAAGTTAACATTTACACTATACTGTGGTCATTTAGTGTGCAACAACATTATGCCAAAAAAAAGGTACATACTTTAATTTAAAAATATTGCTAAGTTGTAGTAATAGAATCAAAGATCACTGATCACAAATTATATACATATATGAGTGAAGCTGCTCAGTCGTGTCTGACTCTTTGTGACCCTGTGGACTATAACCCACCAGGTTCCCCTGTCCATGGGATTCTCTAGGCAGGAATACTGGAATGGGTTGCCATTTCCTTCTCCAGGGGATCTTCCTGACCCAGGGATCGAACCCAGGTCTCCCGCATTGCAGGCAGACACTTTAACCTCTGAGCCACCAGGAAGCCCATATATAGATAGATAGATAGATAGATAATTATTATATAATTATATTATTATTATAGCAAATATAATAATAATAAAAAGTTTGAAATATGGTGAGAATTACCAAAATGTGAAAGAGAGACATAAAATGAGCAAATGCTGTTGGAAAAATAGCACCGATAGGGTTGCTTGGCACAGGTTACCCAAAACCTCCAATGTGTTAAAACAAAAACAAACAAAAAAAAAACACACAGTGTACATGAAGCACAATAAGTGAAGTGAAAGAGAAAGTCACTCAGTCGTGTCCGACTCTTTGCGACCCCATGGACTGTATAGTCCATGGAATTCTCCAGGCCAGAATCCTGGAGTGGGTAGCCTTTCCCTTCTCCAGGGGATCTTCCCAATTCAGGGATTGAACTGGGGGCTCCTAAAGAATCCTGCAGGCAGATTCTTTACCAACTGAGCTTTCAGGGAAGCCCAAAGCACAATAAAGCAAAGTGCAAAGAAACGAGCTGTGACTGGTGCTTAAACATGCTTCCATTAACAAATGCTCTATGATGGTTAATTTTAATATATGTCAATTTGGTATCTGGTTATTCAATAAAATGCTAATCTAGGTGTTTCTGTGAAGGCATTTGGTTGATGTGGTGAACATCTACAATAGTTGACCTTAAGGAGATGACCCTAAACAATGTGGGTGAGTCTTGTTCAATCAGCTGAAGGCCTTAAGAGCAAGAACAGGCTTCTCAAAGAAGAAATGCTGTCAAGACTATAATATCTATTTCCGCCTGAGTTTCCTAGCTGCTGCCTGCCCTACAGATTTAGGACTTTCCAGAACCCCACAATCATGTGAGCCAATTCTTAAGTCTGTGTGTGTGTGTTCTCTGAAGAGCTCTGACTGACATATGCATGTAAAGAACACATTAGGTGTTCAGTGACATGCCAAGCATACACTATGAGAAATAAAGGACACGTAAGATGATTCACTCCCCTCCAAAGAGTTATAAGTCATGGGAGAACCAAAACTACCTGCGCCTGCTCCTGCAGGTAACCGGAAGGAGCATGAGATGAAGAAGGTGGTTTGGAGGTTTGAGGAAGGAGAGAAGGCCATGAGTATCTGCTGGGTCAACACGCATTTTGGATGAATGGCAACCATGCCAGGCAAAGGCAGAGGGGTGTAGAAGGGGGACAGTAAGAACTGAAAGTGAGCCTGACCTTTCTCCAGGAGGGCTCTGCTTGCAGGGTGCAGCCCTTATCTGGATCACCATCTACTTCCAGGAAAAGCCCGCCTTTCCTGAGTGCTCCCTGCATCCGTGCTACCATTTGCCTATTCCATGACCGAGAACTTCTGAGAAACCTTTGGTTCATTCCTAATCTTCATTAGTCCAATTCATTAGCAAGTCCTGCTGCCACTTTTGTCTCTTACTATTGAGTCATTCTACCTTTCTTTGTGTACCGTCACAGCCTGAGAAGAGACACTGATAAATTCCCATGGGGACAATCCTCCACCACAGACTTCTTCTCTCTAAATCTGCTACCCTCCTCCACCGACCCTTGCCACCTCAACCAGAATTATCTTCCCCTACTGGTGTCATTTTTGTTTTTTTTTTTCTTTTTATTTATTGGAGTATAGCTGCTCAACAACGTTGTGTTATTTTCTGCTGTACAACAAATGAATCAGCTATAATATACATACGGCCCCTCCCTCCCACCCATCCACGTCATCAGAGAGCGCCAAGCTGAGCTCCCTGTGTTGTGCAGCAACTTCCCACCAGCTGTGGTTTCACACATGGTGCTGTATTTACGTCAAACCTAATTTCCCGATTCATCCCACTCTCCTCTTCCCACCATGTCCACACATACATTCTTTACGTCTGTGTCTCTACTCTTGCCCTGAAACTAGGATCATCTGTACCATTTTTCTAGATTCCACATACATGTGTTAATATAGAATATTTGTTTTTCTCTTTCTGACTTACTTCGCTCTGTTTGACAGACTCCAGGTCCATCCACGCCTCTGCAGATGACCCAGTTTCATTCCTCTTTATGGCTGAGTAATATTGTTTTTATTGAGCCATCATTTTTATTTTACTTTTCTTACCCTTCTTGAGCTGGGATTCTAGCAGCTTTCCACATCACCAAAGATAGAGCCAAGGTGCTGAGCGTTTGTTTCCAAGGCCAGGGAGCTCTAGCCACCTTTCCTCTTCTCTATGTCCCTCCGCCTTGGCCTGACCTTCTTCTTGCCCCAAACCTGCTCCTAAGCTGTGCCACAGGCTTAGCCAGGCCACCTGGGAAAACTTGCTGAACCGATCCAGTACTCTCACAGGCTTCCCTGGCCCTGACTATGTGTAATTCCCACCACTCCCTTTATCTTCCTGTTCACGGGCTCACCCTCATCTGTCACTCCCGATCCTGGCATATAAGTGTGATGTTAAGGGAACACACAGAGCCAGGGACAGCCTGAGTCCAGGATCTGGTTTGTCAGCTGTAAGAATGGCTGTTACTTGAAGCATCTGCTTAGGTCCGCTATCTAAAAGTGCAGGGAGGAGGAAGCACTCCTGAAACCAGGAAGGCTCAAGCACAGTGATGTGCTCACAGCTTTAAAAACAGCAGCCAAGGAGCTTCTCTGGGGGTCCAGTGGTTGAGAATCCACCGTCCCATGCAGGGGACTCAGATTGATCCCTGGTTGAGGAACTAAGATCACAGATTCCTTGGATCAACTAAGTCCTCAGGCCACAGCTACAGAGCCCACATGCTCTGGAGCCTGCCCACAACAACAAAAGATCCCACATGCACCAACTAAGACCCAACGCAGTAAAAGATAACTGAAAAAGTAAAAGCAGTCATAAAAATGCAGCATTTCTACTTCGAAGTTTTGTTAAAAGGCAGGGGGGTTGGGGCGATGCGGGAGGCAAACCCAGTTCTTATTGTAAAAACATCCTGTGAACGTAACAGCCTTCAGTGGGTTGAAGTTACAGGGAAATATATTCCCTCTCCAAACCCCAAACCCCTATTCCCATTGCAAAACAGCAAAGTCATGGACCAGGCACTGTGATTTTAGCCTTTCTCTGAACACTCTCCTCCTGGCTCCTGACAGGAGTTTGGAGATCATCCTTTGACCTCATTGCTCAGAGGGAACGAATGCCATCAGCCTGTGAGCTAACTTGGCCTCAACATCACCCCTGAGACTCAAAACCCGGCTTCAGAAGGGTGGGAAGGGCTGGACACAAGGAAAGGAGAGAGAGAGGGCAGGAACCTCGCTGGCTATTATTGGATGGACCAGGTCAGGGGAAGGAAGTCTTCCACAGCCGATAGCCAGATGAAGAAATGGAGAGACAGCCGCCCTCGGAGAGCCGCTGCCACTGAGGAAGGCCGAGCTGGAGACCCTGAGTTTCCCCACAGACCCTGCCTGACCCCCCTCTCTGAGCATCCCCCCACCCCGATCCTCCCCTGCTCAACGCTCTCTCCAGCAGGTATACACTCCCCACAGTTAGAGAGGTTGATGCTAACCGGACTGAACTCTGAAAGCAACCAAGGCTTAAAAAAAAGAGTCCTGGTGATCTACTTGGAGGAAATCTGCTGGAGAAATAAAAAGGTAACTCTTTGAGTAGCATCTGCAGACCTGATGGCTGTGTGCTAATGCAAGTGAAACAAATCCTCCGTCCTGAGCTTGTCTACCCGGGAAAAACAAGGAGGAAACGGTCCGTCTTGCCTTTGTTTGCGGGGAATTTCAGAATTCCCATCTTTGCTCTTTTCATTCTGTGCTCTTAGCCAAACGCAAATCCTGAACCACACACTAGAGGTCGCTGCTCATTACGCTCCAACCTCATGTTCAAGGCGGGTGGGGGAAGGGCTGACCGCCTCTCTTCACACAGTGGGAGGAACCTGCAGGCTCCGGCGGCTGGGAAATCTGCTTGGTCACACCCAGGGCAGGTATGTCAGGAGGCCGGAGCCTGCAAGTGCGTTGCTCTTCCTGACACAGGCCGAAGTATAACAAAGGAAAAAAGCAAATTGCCAAAGGTACTTCCAATTGTAAAGTACTGCCTAATTGGTGACCTTTAAAACGCTTGCCCTCTCCTCCCCAACTTACCAAATGGAACCACATCCTTCCAAGTGACCCACCATGAACAGTAAGAAGGACCTGGATAAAAAGCCAAGGTTTAAACAGACGGTACCAGCAGCGAGCCACCAGCAATGACACCACTGGGTTGGTATCCTCCCCAGCTGGTTCTGTGCCCAGAATATAAAACAGCTAAGAAATAAAATGACAAGACAACAAAGCAGATAACACTGGAAGCAATTACAGCCTCTCTTGATGCTGAGATTTCTAGAACTGCCACTCAAGGAGCGGTACGATTCTAATCGCAGGCTGGCTGATTCCTATTATTCTGTTCCTAATTTTCCTAATTATGTTCACCTGTCCCTTCTTTAGTCCTGACTTTGCAAGTTGCAGTCCATTTCACACAGACCCATCTCAAAGGCAGTATAGAGGCTGGAGTTGACAAAAAAAGTCAGCAGTATCATTGTTTCCAGGCAAGTCCCAACCAAAGTGTTTCTTTATTATTCGCTGCATTTCCACTTCTGTCTGTTACTCTAGATCCAGAGTAGAATCTATTAATAGATGTTGGTGCAGAGTCTTTACACATACAGGTGCTGCTACGAGACCATGTATGTCAGTATGAAGACTGTAGCACTGACTCCATCTCTTAGGGAAATTCCTAAAAGACAGAGCCCAAAGCACCAGTGTAGACAGAGAAGGTCTCTTGCTGAAGAGTAGGGGGGCTTAAACCTTTCTGCTTGCGGGTTACAAGCAGAGGTGGGAGCATGTGGGGCCAGGAGCAGCTTGGCAAGGGCAGGGAAGTAAACAGAAGCGTGGCTTCTGTGGGGAGACCCAGGTGATGCTCTTGCCCCAGGCTGAGGTGCTGTTGCTGAGTTAGAAAGGAGCAAGAGAACCGCTGAAGGTGGCAGAGCGGGAGGAGCACAGTGTGTATCGTGGTGAGGAGTCTGGATGCACACTTTTTAATTGTGGCAAAATATACAAAACATAAAATGTACCATTTTAATCATTTTTAAGTGTACAATTCAGTTAGCATATCCACATGATTGTACACCGTTGCAGCTATCCATCTCAGGGACTTTATCATCATCTCAAACAGAAACTCTGTACCCATTAAACAATAATTCCCCACCTCCTCCTCCCCCAGTCCACGATAACCTGTAATGTCCTTTCTGTCTCTGGGACTTCATCTGATCTAGGTGTCATGTCGGAGAAGGCAATGGCACCCCATTCCAGTACTTTTGCCTGGAAAATCCCATGGACGGAGGAGCCTGGTGGGCTCGCTAGAGGCGGGGACGACTGAGCGACTTCACTTTCACTTTTCACTTTCATGATTGGAGAAGGAAATGGCAACCCACTCCAGTATTCTTGCCTGGAGAATCCCAGGGACAGAGGAGCCTGTTGGGCTGCCGTCTGTGGGGTCGCACAGAGTCGGACACAACTCACGCGACTTAGCAGCAGCAGCAGCAGCAGCAGCAGGTGTCACGTACAAGTGGACTCATAGAACCTTTGCCCTTCTGCGTCTTGCTTATCTCATGCTGTGTAGTGTCTTCAAGGTCCATCCATGCTACAGTATGTGTCAGAACCTCATTCCCCTCTAAGGCTGGATAGTATTCCATTGTGTGTATAGATTACACTGTGTGTATCTGTTCATTTGTTGATGGATACATGGGTTGCTTCTACTTTCTTTTGGCTATGGTTAGTATACTACTATGAACATTGGTTTAAAAGTATCTCTTTGGGCCCCTGCTTTCAATTCTTTGGGATATATACCTAGGATTGGAATTGCTGGCTCATTATGGTAATTCTATTTTAACTTTTTGCAGAACTACCAAATTGGTTTCCACAGCAGCTATACCACTTTATAGTCCAAATTGGTTTCCACAGCAGCAGCTATCACTTTATAGTCCGACCAGCAAAGCACAAGGTTGCAATTTCTCCATGTCCTCACCAGCACTTGTAATTTTCTAGGTTTCTGATAATGGCCATTCTAATGAGTCTAGAGGGGTATTTCACTGTGGTTTTTATTTGCACTTTCCTAATGATTAATGGTGTTGAACATCTTTTCATGTGCTTATTGACCATTGGTATATCTTTTGATGAAATGTCCATTCAAGTCCTTTACCCATTTTTGAATGACTGTACACTTTAGAGGCAGTATGTTTCTGCTTCAGCTTGGCCACTTCCTACCTATGTGACCCTGAACTGGTTACATAATTTCTCTGTGCCTCAATTCTTTCACCTGTAAGGTAGAGAAAAGATCATTTACCCCATCAGTTCAGTTCAGTTCAGTTCAGTCGCTCAGTCGTGTCCGACTCTTTGTGACCCCATGAATCACAGCATGCCAGGCCTCCCTGTCCATCACCAACTCCCAGAGTTCACCCAAACTCATGTGCATCAAGTCGGTGATGCCATCCAGCCATCTCATCCTCTGTCATCCCCTTCTCCTTCTGTCCTCAATCCCTTCCAGCATCAGGGTCTTTTCCAATGAGTCAACTCTTCGCATGAGATGGCCAAAGTATTGGAGTTTCAGCCTCAGCATCAGCTTTTCCAGTGAACACCCAGGACTGGTCTCCTTTAGGATGGACTGGTTGGATCTAATTGCAGTCCAAGGGACTCTCAGGAGTCTTCTCCACACCACAGTTCAAAAGCATCAATTCTTCAGTGTTCAACTTTCTTCACAGTCCAACTCTCACATCCATACATGACCACTGGAAAAACCATAGTCTTGACTAGATGGAACTTTGTTGACAAAGTAATGTCTCTGCTTTTTAATATGCTATCTAGGTTGGCCATAACTTTCCTTCCAAGGAGTAAGCGTCTTAATTTCATGGCTGCAATCACCATCTGCAGTGATTTTAGAGCCCCCCAAAATAAAGTCTGACACGGTTTCCAGTGTTTCCCCCCATCTATTTCCCCATAGCATTGAGCAATTTGTATCCGTTATGCATTATGAGCAGTGCTGTAGCTGACACGCAGTCAGTATTAGTCTTAGGAAGATATGAGGTGTCCGGGAGAGGAGAGAGACCCAAGGAGTAGGGAGCAGTCAGGAGACAGTGTCCTGCCACCAAGGTTGGTGGGAATAGCCTCAGTCATCTCATAGTCCAGCCTCTTTATGTAACAGGAGAGGAAAGAGACAAAAATGAAGCCCAAGAGTCCAGTGGCAAGAGAGGCTCTCAAAGCCTCCTCTCTAGAGTCCAAATCCTGGACTCTTCCCTTCTCTGCCTTTGTTTCATCCTGCAGCATTTGTTAATGTCCTTGTGGGAAATGACTCGAACACCTTCAAAACCACCCGGACCTCCTCTTACTGGTATCACAAGCTGGAATCCATGGGCCTGCAAAAGCTGTCAGTTTTGAGGCTGAAAGGGGAGCTGATGTGAGCAAGAGGTAGTGTCCAGAATTCCTCTTTGGAGAAAAGGACCCCTGGGCTCTCTCAGTGTTCAGGGTGCTCCAGTTCTCAGATGGCATCACAGCCTAGATGACCTGTTCCCAACCTTCCGCCTTACCTCCTGCATGTGTGGGAAGCCAGGTAGAGTAGAGACCAGGGGCCACGGGACCCCCACCCACACACTCCACCCAGGGTCCAAGGGTGCAGGCAGCCTCACTCTTGTCAGATGGTGGTCTCCCTGAATGGAAGACCTGCTTGACCTTGTGTAGCTCTGATTATTCTATGCCTACCTGCAAGGATGAAGATGCTGCCTCCCCACCCCCATGGTGGCAGGTGACAGAAACTGTTGGATAAATGACCAGAAAATGAGCTGAGGTCACATGGTCTGCTGAAGGTTTTTACAGCACCTCAGACACAACTCCTCGCATTACTCCTTGTGCGTCAGTATAGGCTCATCTCACAGAGCCTGAAGCTGAAGTTCAGTTCCGATTTCCTAAACCGTCCCGCCTCCAGCAGCAGAATCTGTTCATTTCAGCGTTAGGTACACCCAGCCGCCCCGCGTCTCTGTCTTAGATCCCGCCAATGTGCTTTCTCCCGCCCGCTGCCCTAACACAGCACCATGCGCTTCATCTCTGATGAAGCCACACGCCCCTCGGCGCGGTCTGTGTTCCGATGACTCACATCAAATTTCCTGTTTGGCTTCCTCTATAGACACACGGCTCCTGGTGTTTTCACTCTTCTTCTTGTGGTACATCCGGCCTAAGAACACTTATCGCACTTGTCAGTTTAGCAGCTGTACGTCTCTGCCCACACCACCCCAGGCAGAAGAAGATAGTTTCACGTTGTAAACTGTTTTGATTATTTCTTCTTTCTTATATGTTTTCCTCTCTTCTTCTAGGATTAGTAATAGTGGCTTTTTACAACCCGAGGGTCCTAAATGCATCTGTAATAGACAGTCCAACAGGCAAGAAGCACGAACTGGCACCATCACAAGGCCGCCACCAGACAGGAGGATGAGGCCAAGGGAACCCAAGGGGCCCCAGGCACTACATAGCCATGGGGAGGAACCCAGTACCACAAGGATAATTAACTCTGCCTGCAGAAGCCAGCCGTGGTATAAACCGGTGGTTGTCAAACTGTGCTCCCCAGAGGTTCCAAGACAGAGTTAGAAAGAGAACAGGGAGAGGTGGGCACTGGACCTTCTCCTGTTCAAACAGAGCAGCTCTGAAGTCCTAGGCTTCATACAAGCTTTTCCTTGGAAGAAGGCCATCTGTGGTCCCCAACATGCAAACCCAGCAGTGAACTTGGAAGTCTCCATCTCAGAAGGCAGGGCCTGGGTTCAACCTAGCTCTGCGGCCTTTGGCACAACATTGACCTTGAAGACTCCCTGCCATGGCTAGAATTGAAAGCTTTAGACAAGGAGATGGCCAAGGCCCTTCCAGTTTTGTTTTGTTTTTTTTAATTGAAGGATAATTGCTTTACAGAATTTTGTTGTTTTCTGTCAAACCTCAACATGAATCAGCCATAGATATACATATATTCCCTCCCTTTTGAACCTCTCTCCCATCTCCCACCCCATCCCACCCTTCTAGATTGATACAGAGCCCCTGTTTGAGTTTCCTAAGCCATACATCAAATTCCCATTGGCTATCTATTTTACATATGGTAATATGTTTCCGTGTTACTCTTTCTTTACATCTCACCCTCTCCTCCCCTCTCCCATGTTCATAAGTTTGATAATCTCCTCTCAAATGGTATTTGTAACCTTAAGATGGCCACATCAGTTTCAAGTCAGAAGGACTTGCAACTGAATTCCAGTTCTGTCCTTGGCAGCTGTTACCTGAGGCAAGACCTTCCCCTTGCCTGAATTTCAGGTCACCCTCCCCTGTGACCACGAAGTCAATGACTTTGCAGGTTATGGTGAGGATTAAAAGTAATACCTGGGGACTTCCCTGGTGGTCCAGTGGCTGACTCCACACTTCCAATGCAGGGGGCCCAGGTTTGATCCCTGACCAAGGAACCAGGTTCCACATGCCACAAACTAAGAATTCATGTGCCACAGCTAAAAGATCACGAATGCCACAACTGAGATCCAGCACAGACAAATTAACTAATTAATTATTAACTTTAAAAATAACATCTAGAACTTTTCTTGGCTCAAAGTAGTTGTTTAGTAAAAGGTAGCTATGACCTACCATGATTGTTACGCATTTCTATTAACTTCTTAGTGTTCAGAATTTGCCCTCTTCTATCTGAATAGGGCTTCCCTGGTAGCTCAGCTGCTAAAGAATCTGCCTGCAATGCAGGAGACCCTGGTGTGATTCCTGGGTCGGGAAGATCTGCTGGAGAAGGGATAGGCTACCCACTCCAGTATTCTTGGGCTTCCCTGGTGGCTCAGCTGGTAAAGAATCTGCCTGCAATGCGGGAGACCTGGGTTTGATCCCTGGGTTGGGAAGATCCCCTGGAGAAGGGAAAGGCTACCCACTCCAGTATTCTGGCCTAGAGAATTCCATGGACTTTATAGTCTATGGGGTCGCAAAGAGTCAGACATGACTGAGTGACTTTCACCCACTTACTCATTATCTGAATGAAAGTTCACCAAGATGTTAATACAAGGATTTTCATAGCAGCAAAATTTATAATACCAAAAACAAATGTAAGAGGTTGGGGTAGGGGGATAAACAGAATGTGTCCAGCAATCAGGAAATGAATAAATAAATCATGAATTAGGCCTTTCCATATATCTGTATTTTGTGACCATGGATAGGTTTGGTCTTTGATTTATTTTATCAAAAGAGAGATTATAGCCTATCTTTTTATTTCTCTCTTCATACTTCTCTATATTAAAGGTGAGTTCAATAAATGTTATTTTTAATGTAAAAGTTTTCTGTCCTTTATATGTATTTGGTAAGTAAGGAAATTGTTACCATACGAAGGTGATGCTGCAATGGTGGCAGATCAGTTTCAGAGGGTGGAGGAATCCTGGCATGTCTTTCAGGCCAGCTGTCAACAAGGATCAGGCCCTTCAGATGGATTTGCTCTGGCTCATCTCTTTTCTGGACCACATCTGCTACACCTGATGAGTGCCTTGCTGCTTCCTGGGATCTTCTCCAAGTGAAATAACCCTCCGACCCTTGTTTTTATTTTACTCCATTTTATAGCAGAGGAACTAGGAGAAAGAGGAGTTTACAGTTCTTACCAGGTCTCAAAACATTTAACCGAAAGCTCAGCTACATATCATCAGGGTTCTCCAAGGACACAAACTCAGCTTCTCTGGTTTCCATGTAGATTTCTCAGCAGTTGGGTTGGAGAGTGAAAAGACTTCACATCCCCAGGCAGATAATCTATTCCGCTTTCAGAAAAAACAAAACAAAACAAAACACTGCTGTCCTTATAGATAAAGCTCAGATCTTGGAGGTTTCTCGGTTTTATTCTTATGATTTCTTTGTCTAACTGCCTCCAAATAAAATGTTCATTTTTCAGGTATGCAGGTCAGTGCTGAACAAATATTCCCAACTCACAGAAACACTCTAGCCAATACTAGTTCAAAGACACAGGATCTCTGGCCTAGGAAATACTTTAGAAAGTAGGACCGTCTGGTCCCTTTGTCATCTGTGAACATCCCACACAGACATGTTGAATGTCACACTACTTCCTCTGGCTTCAGGGCCCCACTGTGACATCCTGCCACACCTGCCTTCTTCTGAAGTGTGCAAAGCTCTACACATCCTTTCCTTCACCTTCCCCACATACCCCTCCACCACCCAAACTCCCTGATTCTCACATAAACTGGAAGTTTCTCCCTCCTCATGTAAACATCAGAAGGGAAGTAGCTGATTGAGTAATTTAGCTTATAGTGTATATGACTGATAGCTTGATAATTTTCTCATGGAAAGTGCTGTTTGGTTTTTTTTTTCCAGCCACACTGCACAGCATGTGGGATTTTAGTTCCCCAACCATATCCCCTGCACTGGATCAAAACCATATCCCCTGCACTGGAAGCACAGAGTCTTAACCACTGGACTGCCAAGGCAGTTCCCAAAACAGTTTTTATCAGAGGCATTTATTGCAAACCTTTACCCAACTGAAATTATAAACCCTCCACATTTTCTTGTCTGTTTTCCTAACCGAGCACAGGTTGGATGTCGGTGTACAGTCCTATTGTGGGAAGGGTCCTCAGGGCTGCAAAGATCTCAGCTCATCAAGAGAAAGGCAGTTCTTTCCTGGTAGGCTGTTCTCCTGTGGTCCTGACTGCTTCCTGTTTGGGTATCACATAAGCTGCCCTTCCCCTCCTCTGTTTTTCCCCGTGGCCCAGATCGCAGGGGTTCACCTACTTTTACTATTAGGTCTCCGAGATGCCAACCTTCCATGGCAGACTTGGGGAGCACCGTGTAGAGAAAAGTAACTAGGATCTGGGCTAGGAGTCCCATTCATGAAATCATGATCACTGCCTGTTCAAGAGGCCCTGGGACGTCTTGAGTGTGCTTTCAGACAGCATTTACTTTTCTCCTACCTCTTCCACTTTTTACTGTCAAGATTCCCCTTGTAGGGACCCCTGCCTCCCGGCTGTCCTATAGCTCCTCTAATTACTGTGTGTTTCTCTGAATCATAGTCTAGGGGTGAGGTCTGTTTCCCACCATTGATAAAAATACCTTTCATAAACCAAAATATGAGGCAGTTGGGCCTACTGAGTGGCTTGGAGCTGCCAATGGGACCGCTTTTTTAATTTGTACAATTTTTATTTATTGTTCCCCTTCCCTTTGGAAGTTGGTTCAAATCCTCTAGACCAGGAGATATTGTGGAATGCTGAATAGCACCAAACCAAAAAATAAATGTATCACCAAAGTTTTCTTAATAAGACTGAGTATATGGCTTACAGCAGAGAAGAAGAGCCCTTTCCATCAGAGTCTTAGCAGCATATCTAAGTGGGAAGGGCTAAAGAAATATATTTACTGAGATTTTGAAGTCTAGCTTAAGACAGGTGTTTTGAAGTGGGGGTATGGTCAAGACTGAGGAAGGATCATGATACAACTTAGGACCGGTAGACAAATTACAGCAAGGATTTCAAGGCTAGAGACTCAAAGGGTCTCTTTTCACTGGATTTTTTTTTTTTAATTAAAGAGTTGATAAGTCTTGCAGAAAGTTCCTGCAATGATCAATAAAGTTATCTGCACTTTCATCTCCCTGACCAAATGTTTCCTAGAAAAATGAAGCTATGTGTTGAAGACAGTGGAAGAGTAAGGTCATGTGTGAAGAGTAAGCTGAGTAGGAGGTTTGATCCTCAGTAGTAGTAAGACCCACATAGTGCTGTCCTGACTCATCTCCCTCTATTCCCATCCTGCACAACCAGTCCCACTCTTCCTTTAAGAATCTGCAGAGCTAGAAGATTTAGTCCATCTTCTCTTGGTATAGTTCCTTTCTCATCCTGTTCACCATCTGGCAAGGTGATATTTGTCATCCCCAGATCAGCCACACACTGTCTCTCCTTGAAGCCCATCCAGATCTCATGGAAACAGAATTCCTTCCAGCCTTCTGGGAAGGCCCTGACAGGCCTGAATCCACACACATTGGCCTTGGCGGTACAACTCTCATGACACTTGAAGGTTCTGTATAAGAGGCAGGATGTGAAATTTGGACATCTAAAGTGGCACAAAGTTCAAAAGTACCACACTAATAACTTCCCAGGTGGCACTAGTAGCAAAGAACCTGCCTGCAATGCAGGAGACCTGGGTTCAATCCCAGGGTCGGGGAGATCCCCTGGAGGAGGGCATGGCAACCCACTGCAGAATTCTTGCCTGGAGAATCCCATGGACAGAGGAGCCTGGCGGTCTACAGTCCATGGGATGTCAGAGTCGGGCATGACTGAAGTGACTTAGCACACAAGCACTGAAGGAAATGGGAAAGAGATGGCTAGATGTCCTCCAACATTTTCGCGCCCCCTTTCACAGTATGGAGTTATTGTTGAGTGTCGGTTGCCCAGCCAGGGGCTCTATTTCCCAGGTTTGTTGGCCTCTTCGTGCAGTCCTGTGGCAGGTTCTCACTGAAGAATAAGCAGAAATGACTCCTATCCTTCTAAGTCACCACTTTAAGAAGTGAGTGTACCTTCTTCATATTCTACTTGCCCTTGTGCCAGCTTGATGTGGATAAGGTAAGGAAGGCCCAGGGGATATCAAGAGATAAAAGAGCGTGCAGTCTCAAGAGCATTAGATGGGGGAAAGGCACTTGCCACACAGGAAGTGAGGGAGAAATACACTGCTATTATGTTAACCGTGAAAAATGTTTGGTCTACTTGTTACAGCAGCTAATTCAGGAAGTAAAAATGACAATAACACTCCCATAAGGAGTCAAAAGAAAATGATCTCATCATTGTTTTGAACTAAAAAACCACACCACAGTGAAGAATATCCAGTTCAAGCTGTGGGTGACCTTGATGGGGAAACCAGGACAAATTAATTTGGCTTTTGGCATATTAATAAAGTGGCAGCTATTTATAGAATGTTGTTATTAGCTGATCATCCTTTGAGAACCAGTTTGCTTCTTGGGAAAGGTTTTGGCAGTTCTGAATAGGCTGCTAGTTGGCATTGTTTCCTTGTTCATGGTAATAAATTCAGATTACTCTAATTTATGTACTTAGATGCAAAGAAAGATAGACGCAAAGTCACATGTGAGCCATCCTCAGTACCTGGGCCATTCTTCCTAGAGCTAAACTTGCTGCATGATCAGGAGAATAATGTCTTTTGGCGCCCCTCTAAACACCCCCTGGGCCTGGAAAAATGAATGCCTTTGCCACAGAGGAGCCCTCACTCTGGGCGCCTGCCCTGCAATTTGCCTCTCTAAATGTGAGTGTTTAAGCTGAGTCAAAGAAAAAAATAGAACATGGCCACAAGGATAGGTGAGAGCCCTCTTTCCCCTGTGTTCCTATCACATTGTAGAGAAGGACATAGTGTTGATCAAGGTACAGTGTCCTTACTAGGTTGCTTGGGACCACATGTGTTTGAGGACTGCCATGCTGGTTCCCAGCCCGAGAATGTGGTGCTGAGAGGCACCCTGTCTAATTCTGACGCTACCCTGTACCCATATGATGGCTGCAAAGCATTTGACACCACCAAGCCTCTGTAAAATAAGGTTGATAAAATGGGCCAATCTCATGGAGGAGAGGTGGTTAGGTAGTAAATGATTACAGACAGCAGCTATGAGAGAAATACACAGGGCTAGATAACAAACACTTCAGATGCATTATGAGCCTCGGTGCTGAGAGGGTTCTATCAAGTACCACAACGCTGTTAATAGGCTATACCCCAGTACAAAATGGGCTTCCCAGGTGGCGCTAGTGGTAAAGAACTCGCCTGTCAATGCAGGAGAATAAGAGTCACAGGTTTGACCACACGGTAAGGAAGATTCCCTGGAGGAGAGCACGGCAACCCACTCCAGTGTTCTTGCCTGGAGAATCCCATGGACAGAGAAGTCTGGTGGGCTACAGACCATGGGGTCACAAAGAGTTGGACATGAAGCAACTTAGCATGCACACACAATACAAAATAAACAGCTTAAAGTTTGGGAAAAGATGAAATCATATATAGAAAAGAAAAAAAGGACAAGAGTCTAGTGGATTTTAAAAAAAACTTAAAACATTTTTTTCCTCGCTCAGTAAAACTTGATAATGGGGGGAGGGGGAATGTAGCATTTGGTTCATTTATCCTGAGTACAAAAGGATTCCAAGGTAAATAATCTCATTAGAAGAAGCTTTCCAGCTCACGCTTGTTCATTCATTCAGAAGAGCATGCGAGCTCTCTAGCAAACTGGTTTTGTGGCGTTCTCAGGTAAGGAGGTCACGTGGGCCCCTGCAGACTTTTCCAAGTGTGAGTCTGGCTTTGGTGGAGTTGTTTGTGGGCCACATGAAAGCAATGCAGGTGGCCTTTTGAGGTTCAGATGGGAGTGAGGAGAGGAGCTGGCTTCAGGCACTGGAGGGCTTGGAAACCTGACAGACTCAGCACCAGGTGCTATTTTTAGATCTCACTTCTTCAGTCTTACTGACAAGATAAATGCTGAGCAAAAGAAGACCCTAAAGGAAGGCACCCGGTTTAACCAGCAAATGCAGCAGAGAACAATAATTAAAAGCTCTTCTCCTTGAGGGCCACCTTTACTCAGTTGGTTGCACCTCTTAACTTCCAGCTAGAAATTCAACTTTTAGGACATGAGGAGCAGAGGGAGTGCCTTTGGATTTTATTATTTTTCATATTTTAAAATAAAGAGATCTAAATTTGTTTTGGGTTCAAGATTGCTTTTTATTTTAAAGTTTCCAAATTGAAATACCATAGAAATTTAGACTGCCTGGGGGCTTATGAAATCAGGGAGAAGTGCCATCTCAAATAGACGTTGTAGTATCATCCCCCCACCTCCCACGCTGAGGCGAGGGATAACCTGCTGCACACGTGGCCTTCTCTCTGAGAGGCAGCCGCAGAAGGGAAAGTGGCTGTCCTCGTGGTCTGCCTCAGTTTGAGGAATAGAGACCTATTGGAAAGAAGTCAAATAAAGGAGACTTTATTGTGGGAATACATGAGAAATGAAAAAGAAACGGAGTTCCAAGAACATCTGAGAAGAAGGGCTGTAATAGAGCTAGTTCTCAGAAGTGCTGAGGGGAGGTCCTGGCTTCAAGGACACTTAGTGGACCCCAGAGGTAAGAATTAATGGATCTGCGCTCCAAAAACCTCAAGATCGGCCAAAACCCATGTCAGATGATGTCACCCCTCTGCTCAAAATGCTCCAGGGACTCCCCATCTCACTCGGAGTGAAGACAAAGTTCTTGCCACAACCGTAGACTATAATTCTCATGCCCTGCTTCCCTCACCCATTGCTTCCCTCTCAGTCACTCTGCTGGGGCCACGCTGCCCACATTGTGGTCCTCAACACGCCAGGAACACTCCTGCCTCAAGGATACTGCCCTTGCTCTTCCCCCTGCCCGGGTGCTCAGCCCCTGACACCTGCTGCTATGTCTTTCAGATCTCTGCTCACATGTCACCTTCTCTGTGAGTCCTTCTCAAGCCCAGTACTTCCTATTCAACCTGTCTGCATTCTTTTTAAAATTTGGGGTTATGAAAGAAATTCTGTACGTTTTATTTATTTATTTTTGGCCTGGCTGGGGCTTCGTGGCTGCACTTTTAGGCTCCTCTCTAGTGGCAGTGATTGGGCTTCTCACTGAGGTGGCTTCTCTCGTTGCACCGCACTGGCGCTAGGGCTTGTGAGCTTCGGTAGTTGTGACTCATGGGCTCACTAGTCGTGGTTCCCGGGCTCAAGAGCACAGGCTCAATAGTTGTGGCACCTGGGCTTAGTTGCTCCACAGCATGTGGGATCTTCCTGGACCAGGGATCAAACCCATGTCTCCTGCATTGGCAGGCGGATTCTTTACCACTGAGGCACCAGGGAAGCCCCAAGGGTTATGAAGGATTTTAAACATACTAAAAAACTGTATAATGAATCCCACCATCAAACAGATGTCTACATTTCACTGATCTTATTTCCTGTTTACCAATCTTTCACTTTCCCCCTGCAGTATTTCTAAACCTCTCCAGCACTTGTCACCAATATGTATATTTCTTAGTCGCTTGGCTATTTTATGTCTCTCCCACCTGAACGTCAGCTCCCCGATGGCTGGGGTGTTTGTCTGCTTTGCTCATTGCTTTCTCACCAGCGCCTGCCAGAGTACCTGATGCATGGTGGATGCTCACTCACTATGGCTGGATTGTAATGAAGTAATGATGTAATGAAGCTGGCACACCACGGTGCCACCTGTTTTCTTCCCTGCAATCTCCCCCACCATCTGACCTGCACCCGAACGCCCCAGGCACCCCAACTCTGACTCCACCCAGTGTTTGTCAGCCACAGCAGCCACCTGACCCCCTCCCAGACTCTTAGGAGTTCCCAAGTCACAGAGGCAAAACCAGACTGGTAGAGCTCTCTGTGCACCACGCCACAGTATCCTGGCAAGTCTGTGAATTAACTTCCCCAGGGTCTTCTGATTACTGCTGGTCATGTGACACAAACCTGGGCCCCCAACAGGGACCCAAGGTGGGGCATTTCCCTTAGAAAGGGGTGTGAGTGAATGGCATCTCTTCCACAGTAAATTGTTACCAAGTGTGACGAGATTAGGCTAGGTTTCTTCTTATGTGAATGAATAAATCTCCTGGGCAGCCTCCGGTTATTCCAGCTACCCCTGGAGTTACTGTGCATCCCATAGAGAAGCTACTTCTCACCAAGCTCCACCTGTGAGGGGAGAAAGGCTGCAGAGAGACAGCTTGCCTCAGTTTAGTCTCTCCCATCCCTTTCGAGACTGTCAACTGGCAAAGACCTTCAGGCATCAGACACTCTCCAATTAGGCCATCAATAAAAGCCAGGGGGTGTTACCAGCCACGATGACACGTTAGGAACTGGAAGGACCGGAAATGCGCTAGTGCCCCGGCAGCCACAACTTGGATGGCTTGCCCGGTGCTCCTTGCCCCGTGTTTTCAGTCTATCTGCCAACGGGGTGTGACTTCCTCCTGGGTCAGCTCCTGTGTGAGCAGGCCAGGGCAGACCCAAAAGAGAACCTCACCACATCAAAGCATATCCCGAGACTGTTGCATTCATTTTGGAGAAGACTTTATTTTCCCCGGGGCTGGTGGCCCTGAGACCTCTCCTCCACCTGACTGCCGCTTAGGATGACTTGTATGGCCACCTGGTTTTCAAAGTCATCTTATGAGGTTGTAGAGACTCAGGAGCTGTGAGTCCCCATTCAGATTCAAAATTTTAAATTAACAGTATTGGATATTGGTATTGATATTAGTATTAACTCTATTGGATATTGGATATTTTAGCAATAGGTGTTGACTGAGACCTCACATGGGCATAGCCTTTTTCTAGATATGTTCAAGATTAGAATCTATATCCATCTGGTGCTGCCTGGAACAGCCTTCCTGCAGTTAAATTACTGAAATATTTCTGTGCCATTTAATAAGTAGCCAGTGCCCTAAGCACCCTGTCTCCAAAGTCCCCAGCCATCTCAGCCCCTTCTCCCAGACTTCTGGACCTTGGCATGACTCAAGGATGAAAGGGTTAATGCTGGCCCACAGGGATGACAGGTATCTGTAGTGATGGCTCAGCAGCTGTGCTATGCGGGCATGCATGCTAAGTCACTTCAGTTGTGTCCGACTCTTTGCGACGCTATGGACTATAGCCTGCCAGGCTCCTCTGTCCATGGAATTCTGCAGGCAAGAATACTGGAGTGAGTTGCCATGCCCTCCTCCAGGGGATCTTCCCAACCCTGAGATCGAACCCACGTCTCTTATGTTGCCTCTATGGGAAGCCCAATTGTTCTGTACCAATTGTTAAATACTCTATCAACTCTCTCCCCTCCCCCTGACTTGTACATCTCACTTCTAAGGTAAAAACAACCACCACCACCACCCTCATTTTAGACATTTTTATCCTTCCTAATCTATAGAGAGGAGGCTCAGCAGTAAAGAATCTGTCTGCAATGCAGGAGACGTGGGTTCAATCCCTGGGTTGGGAAGATCCCCTGGAGGAAGAAATGGCAACCCACTCCAGTATGCTCGCCTGGGAAATCCCATGGACAGAAGAGCCTGGCGGGCTATAGCCCATGGGGTCGAAAAAGAGTCAGACATGACTGAGCGACTGAACAACAACAAATTAATAGAGAAGGATGCAATGGGATTGGGGCTGGACCAAGTCCTAATCCCACACGGAGGCAGGGCAGCCAGGAACAGAATTGGTCATCCAAGTGGCGATGCTATAAACATTTTCCTCTGCTTTGGACATTTCTCCACCAGAAAGATATCCACAGGGAGAGGAACTTGTCTGATTTGTACACTGCTGTATCCTAGCACCCAGAACAGTGCTTGGCACACACACCCCCCCCAAAACACTCAATAAATCAATATAGCTCCTGAATGAAGGCATGGATTCCCTGCTCTGATGGTTCAGTTATTGCCTCACTTGACAAAACTGGGAGAATCTGAAGCTTTTCAGTACTTCACAATTTAGATTTTTGGGGGATTATTCGATCTCTTCAACCTGGAGGCCCGGAGGAAGCGCATTCACCACACTGACCGTTGCCAAAGTCCCCACGTCCACGGCCACGTGTTGCTGGCCATCTGTGATCCGCAAAGGCATTCTGGTCTCTCCCGGAGACTTTGATTGTCATTTCCAGAAGATTAGCCTCACACGTGACACCATGTCGACTGGTTAAACAGAAGCCACTCCGGGATCTGAGCCGGGGCAGGTGAGACAGAGAGAGGAGGGCCATGATGCAGTCGTGGCCCTGGGACAGCCACGCCATGGTCCTCGCGGCTTCTTGTGGCAAGGCGCTCCTGAGGAGTGGAGCGGGGTCTGGCCAGGCGGTAGGGGGCTGGTGGCAGGCCTCTGAGACCCGGGTTAACCAAGCTCACACTCTCCAGCCTCTGAAGAAAGCCACTCCAGAGAGTGAAAAAGTCCTGGGTTTTGTTCACTAAGATGTCCCCCATCCCCTACCCACTGCCCAGCGGTGCTTTCTGGGGACGTGTTTTCTGTCAGCAACTTCTCTGTGGGGTTTGAATGGTAAAGGGGTAAAAGTCTCTGACGGAAAATTTGAAACCTGTGACATTTGAGAATCAGCTCTCCTCACAGTTGACAAAACTGTAGCGGAAAGTGTTGGCCTCGGAACCCCTCCCACAGGCAAATCCTCACGTCCCTCTTGATGTTACTTTGGAATTAGTTTAGAGACCAGCCTGGCTCCCACTGCAGATCCTCCAGTGCAAGCCATGCTCCCTGGGGCCCAAGTTCTCAGATGGCTGTCATCTGTCCCCCTCCATCCTGATCATGACATCCATGGCCCAGCTGGCCCAGCATCACCGTGACGCTTTGCTTTTAACCCCTTTCATCCCTGCATTGCCAAGCAGTTTGCAAACATTAATTAATACCCTCTTGCAGAGTAGCAAGTTTCATTATCCCTGTGTCAAAGTTTGAGGAATCGAGTCACCACAGGCTATGCCCCATGGGCCACAGGCTGAGTCAGGATGAGAGGGAGAGTCTAAACTCCTGGCCACCAACCACCCACACCACTGGCCTGGCCCCACGCTCACAGCCAGGCATTTATTATTTGAAGCTGCTTGCTACAACCCACACCTCCTCTGAGGTCTTATTCTGAAGCCACAGCAAGCAAGGATGTGGCAGCCCAGGAAGGGCGGAGAACAGGAGATAGCAGTGGTGGAACGCACATCAGACGGCATCTGAGGCCCCAGACATGGTCAAGAAAGTGGGCCTGAGGTGGGAGCTTTCTCGCATGAACATCAGACCACAACGCCTCCGCTCACCCCCCGAGCCTTTCAGATATCTCACCATCCAGGCTTGGTCCCTGCCTCCCTACATAGAGCCTCAGTTCTTATTCCATCACCTCAATCCCATGCCATCTCTTCTGGAAACACCTCCATTCCCACTGTACCCTCTCCTGCTGACAAGTCCTTGATGTGAGCAAAACGTGTGCCTTCCCTTCCTGAGAGAGACAGTTCTCACATTCTCTCCATATTCATCCTCAGCAACAGAGATGTTGCAGGAAGGACCCCCCACTAATGTGGCAAAGCTGCTGATTTCCTTTCTCTCCCATCCCTTGTTCCCAGACACCCCCAGAGCAGTTCTCTTCCAACAAACCCTCACACCCACACTCCTTTGCCTTGAAGGCCTGGCCCTCCAGCTCACCTTCTGTATATGGAATCTCTGGCACTCCCTAGAAAAGGAAGCCAGGAACCCACTCTACTAGAAACCAGCTCTTGGGGAAATGACACCACATAGAGGGAACACAGGGATGCCTAAGAAAGCGCCTTGCTTGGAAGTTGGGTTCCTAGCTGTTGCAAACAAGGACCCTTTTTTCTCCCCCAGAAGGAGGAGAAATGCAATGTAGTGGAGTCCTGACAAGTTTTCATTCATAAAGAGGCAGTGTGGTACAGTGGCCAGGGGAATAAGTTACAGAGCCCGAATGAGAGCAAACCCTGGTTCCTCAGCGACCAGCTGTGAGACACGTACCTTTCCTCATCACTCAGGGCTTCAGTTCACTCTTCTGCAAATTGGCTAAAATCGTACCCCGCCACAGGATTGTGATGATAAATGAATGACTTGAGGCATCTAAGTCAGTGGTGGCTCAGTGGTAAAGAATTCTCCTGCTAATGTAGGAGACACAGGTTCTCTCCCTGGGTCAGGAAGATCCCCTGGAGAAGGAAATGGCAACCCACTCCAGTATTCTTGCCTGGGAAACCCCATGGACAGAGGAGCCTGGCGGGCTACAGTCCCTGGGGTCACAAAGAGGCGGACATGCCTGAGCAACTGAACAAAAACAACATAAAGCCACCTAAAGTTCTTAGAACAGTATTAGTTCTTAACGATTGTCAGAAGCCAACATTTCTTTCTACAAGTGTGCTGAGTGAGGAGCTGACCCTCCGGGAGTCTAGCTGGGGAGACAGACAGATACGCGTTGTGCACTGTGGTCCTGGCGTGATGGGGACACGCACAGGGCACTATGAGTGTGCCTTTGTGTGAATTTGGAAACAGTTCTAGCCCTGAAGACACTTGCTAAGCAGTGGAACTTGGTCTGGAATTCAGGAGTGTAATTCCTCAGGCAGGTGACATTACGCCCTGAAAAGCCTGCACAGCTGTACGTGGTGGAACTTCAGAATAGCATCGCCCACCCTGGAGGGGAAAAGGAATAGCATCAGCCACCCTGGTCAGAGGTGGGTTTGGAGAAGTGATGGCTGAATTTATTCTGATTAAGGATTCGTTCATCAAAATGGATAGGAGAATCTGAAACCATATTTGAGGGAGATAAAAGCATGAACAGAAGCAAAGAGGCAGGAAAGAGCACATTCAATGAAGGAAAATACAATTAATTGGGTACCACCTTAAACATGAGGCCAGGAATGGCAGTCCACGTGTTAGGCGGGGGCCAAGCAAGGTAGCAGTGAGCCTGCCATGTGAAGAGCAGCCCACCAAGTCTAGGGGGAGTGGGTCACAGGGTCAGCTCTTTATACTGACTCAAGTTACTGACTTGAATGTGATTTCTTTCTCCTTCTCTGTTCTACTCTGGGATAACAGTGAGTGTTGCTAACACCTGGTACCCTGAGGACCAGTGACCTAACAACAACTTTGGACTCCCATTCTTTCTGGTCATCAAGGGTAGACTGGGACCCTGTGTCAAGACGGAGTCTCTCTAATTTGTGGAGAAATGCTAAATGAAAAGTTGAATTATTTGTACCTTCTCTGCTATACAACTTCCTGTGAAATCCCAGGGGCATGCTCACTCAAGTCACTTCAACAAGAGGAGACATGGACACATTCTGAATATAGAATACTACCAGAACATTGCTCAGTTCCACTGAAAATGAAATATACCATTTCATGGCAATGTGGACATTCTCAACTATAACTCTGCTTTGGAGATTCAACTTCTATTTTGTGTTTTACTAATCAAATACCACAAATAGTGAATATTTATTTTCTCATTTTACAATCTGCAAAATCAGAGTAGATAGATTGCCAGGACAGCAATTAAAAGATGCTTACTCCTTGGAAGAAAAGTTATGACCAACCTAGATAGCATGTTGAAAAGCAGAGACGTTACTTTGCCAACAAAGGTCCATCTAGTCAAGGCTATGGTTTTTCCAGTGGTCATGTACGGATGTGAGAGTTGGACTGTGAAGAAAGCTGAGTGCCGAAGAATTGATGCTTTTGAACTGTGGTGTTGGAGAAGACTCCTGAGAGTCCCTTGGACTGCAAGGAGATCCAACCAGTCCATTCTGAAGGAGATCAGCCTGGGATTTCTTTGGAAGGAAGGATGCTAAAGCTGAAGCTCCAGTACTTTGGCCATCTCATGCGAAGAGTTGACTCATTGGAAAAGACTTTGATGCTGGGAGGGATTGGGGGCAGGAGGAGAAGGGGACGACAGAGGATGGGATGGCTGGATGGCATCACTGACTCGATGGACGTGAGTCTGAGTGAACTCTGGGAGTTGGTGATGGACAGGGAGGCCTGGCGTGCTGCGATTCCTGGGGTCACAAAGAGTCGGACACGACTGAGCGACTAAACTGAACTGAACTAATAGGAGTTTATATGCAAAACACAACCCTAGGCCTGAGAACTCCTTATTCCATCTCAACCTAGAATTCAAGTTTCGGCCCAAGTCTCTTTCAGTCACTTCATGTAATGATTCAATAATTGTTCAGGGCAAAACTTTTAGAAATCAGAGAAGGACTGGCTTGGTTGGGAGAGCTGGGGAAGGCTTGATCTAAGAGAAGGAATTTAACCTGGTTCTCGGAGATTGAAAGAAGTGTCTTGGGGATTGTAGAGGGGACTTTAGACCGAAGAGAGCACAAGGTCGTGAAAGAGTCTGGTGTTTCAGAAAGCAGCAAGCCCTTCTGCCAGGAAGACTGACGAAGGGCGACAGTGATAGGAGGGGAGTCTTAGCTGTAGGCTGGGACTGGACTTCGATGAGTCTTAGAGTCATGCGATCAGGCTTGCTTTTTAGAAAGATATTTCTGTTGGTTTATAAAGGATGGACCAGAACGCAGTGCAAGTAGAATCAGGGACTCCATAGATGGAGTCATTGCCACCTCCCACTCCCCCCTAACCAAGCGAACAGTGGTGATGGCCTGAATGAACATAACACGGTGTGGGTATTTCTGAGGTAGAAGTCTCTAGCTTTATGACTGACTAGGAAAGTGAAAGAGACAAAGAATTCAAGAATGACTGAAATTTCTAACCTGGGAAACTGAGGAGGCAGTGGCACTGTGAATCAAGATCAAGAATAGGTGATGGAGAAAAGGGTTCCATCTGAGATGTATTCATTTTGAGCTGACATAAGGCGGTCCAACTGGAAGTATCGAGTTGGTCACGGGAAATATTTGCCTAAACTTAGAAGAAAGAACATAGGAAATAGGAATAGGAATAGGAATCTAGAAAATACTGGAAATAGGAATCTAGAAATTACTGTGACTTTAGCTGTATGTACTTGCCCACAATTGATCACATTTTTACCTACAAAAATAGCAATTTCATTTGGGAGAATATTTTGTATTCAAATATATTGAATAAGAGGGAAGAATCCCAAGGATAGGGTATTATTTGGGAAACACTAGCTTCCAAGAGTGGGCAGAGAAGGAGACATTGTGAAGAAAATTGCTAAGGACTGGTGGAAGTTAGCAACAAGGGGGAAAGTGAAGAAGGAGGAATGGTGGGGAAGCCAGAGTAGGAGTGCTTCTCAGAAAGGAGTGGTTTTCCAACAGCCTCAAAGGGTACAGAGGATGCAAGTTAGAAGGACAAAAAACAGGCCCTGAATCTGGCATTTGGGAGGTGACTATACCTCAGTGGGAATTTCAGCTGAATGATGAGACAAGAAGTTGAAAAGGAATGGCTGGCAACAAAGTTTTGTTTATACGGTTTGTTTTTTAGGGGTTTCTTTGGTGGCTCAGGTGGTAAAAAAATCCACCTGCAATGTGGGAGACCCAGGTTCAAACCCTGGGTGGGAAAGATCCCCTGGAAAAGGGAATGGCTACCCACTCTAGTATTCTTCCCTGGAGAATTCCATGGACAGAGGAGGTTTGGGAAGACTCATGTATATTTGTATGTGAAAAGAAGCCAGAGAAGAGAAAGTAATTAAAGATACAGGCCAGGAGAAATGGAGAGTAGGTCCTGGACAGGACAGAGGGATAGACGTGGATGCATGGGGGGAGGTTTGCTTCAGGCAGAGGGACAGAGGTGGCTCACTGAAAGCTTTGTGTCCCTACCGTCATGTGTATTTCTAGCCACGCACTCAGACAGATCGTACTTATTAGTGCTATTATGTTGTCATGGGACAAAAATCCTTCTCAAAGAGAAAGATGGAAGAGATTTTAATTACCAGAACTTCCTTCAGAGGTGGGTTGCAATGCCTTTGATGTATTCTCAGGCACACCCACCTCACCTCACAGGCTGAACCATCGCCACGAAGCCCTCTCGGCTGGCCATCACGGGCCTGCCGTCACACGAAGAGCCACCTCCTAAGAAACACTGTAAAAGAAGCACTTAGGTTCTTTGGCCAGAACTGAAGAGGGTATCTGAGTTCACTGGTTGCCAGTCTCTGGGGAGATGTTTGGACATTTCTTCTGGCCCTAGGACCAAGGGTCCTGACTCCTATCACTGAGCAGAGTTGGGGCAAAGGGCTTCCCTTCGGTTCCAGTGCTTAACAAAAAGAGAAATTAATCACCCAGGCAAGTTTTTTTTTTTTTTTTTTTTTTTTTTAACGATGGATCACAAGCATAGACGCTGTCTTAAAATTCCCAGCTAATCCTGTCCTGGTTCTCATCACTTTAAGACCAAAGTCACTAGGATTATGTTGTAGTCATCTAACTAGAACGGTAGGAGAAACAGGGTTAGAAACACAAGTCTCCTCAACCGTGGAAGTTAAGACTGTAAAAATCCCAGCAGGCCAGCCCTCTAACAAAAGAGCCTGAAACCCATTAAGTAAGGGACTCAAGTTGCCAGCTGAGTTGCCCACAGATAGGGACCTTGGAGAAAGAATGTGATGTCTTGGTGAAAAAGAGGACCAGGTGAGAGGCCTGGAAGGTTCCCACTAAACCCTCAGACACAACCACAGAGCACATACAGGTGTCCTGATTGTCAACTTACAGCAGTCTCTAGTACAAGAAACCTATCCATTTTAATAGATGCTCAATAAATATGCCTCTAACAAATGAGCAAGTGAATGAATGAGTTCTATTGCCAGGTAACTATACTGTTTTTCTGAATATGAGTTTAGCTTGTCTTAGTGCTTCTGCATGCATGAGAAAGAAAATGAGGGAAGTTTTCTTACTACCAGTTTCTAGTCTAACATGATGAAACCAGTTTCTTTTTTTTTTTTTTAAGACACAGATCTTCAATCTATGCTTGCGTGTATGCATAGATACGTACACAAACACACACACACATACACACACACAGTGAGGGGTGGGGAGTGTAGGCATGGGTAAGACTATGGCTTAGAGTAAGATGATCTCAGATTCTGAAAGATTATGAGAATGCTAACACAAGTTTACATCTAGTAACATCAAGGGGATTTGTACCAGCCTTTTGAGATAAATAAAACAGTAATAAAATTTTTCCAGCATCTAAAGAAATTTTGACTTTAGCTCTTGCCTTTTGTTCCCTTCAGATGCCTTTTTCTTATTCTATAATTTTCCACGTGTTTCTTACATTGTGAAGTGATTTTGTTGCTATGGAAACCACAGGGTTGGCATAAAGCTCAAATACGATGTTAACTTATAAAGTGATTGAAACGTGTCCCATGGTCTGATAAAGAGCATTTGGAGGAATTCTCATACCCTAATATAGTCATGTGTCCATATAAAACACACATCTGGGAATATGCCTTTTCTTCTAATGGGTGGACATTTGGGTGGGCCAACGTGATTAATGAAGAAATGTCTCTTAGATGCTACTCTGAATGAGAATATAGCTTGGTTAGGAAATTCCAGGTATATAAAATCACATTAATTATGATTTATAGCATATGGAGTTTATCCTTCACATGCAAAACTTTGTCTTGTTTGCAAAGCACTTAAGTCCTAGCTTTCTGAAAGTGCTTCCCTGGAAATATTTGACAAGAACACACCAACCATCTAAGGGGGATTTTTTAGGGGACTTTCTGCCTAAAGGCAAAAGATGAAGACGCTCACCTCTTGGAGTCTTTTCCAGGCCAATGAAAGCCAGTTCTCCCATTGGAGATCTTGCTCTGCTTCTTAGGCCAAGTTCTGCCTCCAGACTAACACATATGTTTCTGATGTCATCATCTGGCTTTGACTCTATAAATGATTCAGTGGTAGTGGAATCTGCGCTAATACTCTGAAATCACTTATTACTCTGATAACTAGAGGGAGCCTGGGAAACCCACAACCAAAAACCCTAACTAGTTTATTTGAGGAAGAGCCCCAGCTCTGTAAGAGCTGGTGGACAACAAAGACAGAAGTAGAATAGAAGGCAGTTTAAAAAAAATTTTTTAAGAAGAGGGCAAGCCACTCTGCTCGCTGCCCTCCCACACTCTCCACGACCCCCGCCAGCTACCCTTCCCTCCGCCTAGTCACTTGCGGTGTATCATCACAACATCGCTCTGGAGAACATTCTGTTGCGTAATAAGAAAGCATAATTATATGCTTCAGAGCTGGTGAGGTTTTCTCCTGTTTTCAAAACAATGAATATCCTGTGGCAAGATAGCGCCACTTGTGAGTAAGCTGAGATGCCTTTCCTTGAACACGCAGACAGTGGTTGGAAGGAGAGACCGGAGGACAGCCCTATTTCCATTTTTATTCCTTGGACAACCTAACTGCATTGTTTTGTGGCACCCCCAGGAACAAACGTCTCTGTAAACATAATCAGAAGTGTAACATCTTCAAAAGAAAAATGTATATTCATCTCTCTCTCTCGCTGTCCTTACACTGAGTAGCCTTATCTAGTGCTGAGAGAAATGTGGAGATATTTACTAGTGCGCACCATGCAAACTCAAGACTGACCTCCACAAAGCATTGTATTTGTTCTTTCAGATCGTCTTATTCCCTGGTAGCTCAGAGGTAAAGAATCTGCCCACAATGCAGGTTCAATCCCTGGGTTTGGAAGATTCCCCTGGAGAAGGGAATGGCAACCCATTCCAGTATTCTTGCCCAGAGAATCCCATGGACAGAGGAGCCTAGCAGGTTATAGTCCATGGGGTCACAAAGAGTTGGACACGACTGGGCTACTAACACTTTAACTTTGTTATTGCTCACTATAGATATCATCAATGAAGAAGTGGGAGCTGTTTTAACTGACACGGTAATCTTGAGGGTTTGGAAACAGAGTAAAGCTCCATGGATGTGCAGTAACGTATGGTTTTCAGAAGCAGAGGTTTTTCCCTGCAATTATCACACCAACACTTTCCAAGCCCAGCAGAACCTCGGGGAGAACGGTTATCAGTGGGGCTAGCATTTCCAAAATGTTAATCCTTGTAACTCCTCTGTTTACTAAATATTGACACCTGATTCCACAGATAAGAAAACCCAGAACCAAAGAGAGTCATAGACGTGCATATCTCAGGGTCCTTGTTTGGACCAGACTTCCAGGGCCCAGGCTATTTTCTTACCATTAAATCAGAATGTCCTTCAGAAAAGGCTGTGTTGTTTCTAAAGTACCATGTAAGTGTGGTTGTTTGTACCATAGCCCACTATGCTCTCAGCTCCACTCAGATTGCCCTGCACAGTACATGCTCTCAAGTGAAAACATCACACCCTTGCTTTTATAAGGCTTGGGTCAAGCTCCTTTGACCATATGGACCCTGTCTACAGCATGGAAATGAAGACTGCCCATAGCTATCAGAATACGCCATCCCTCAAGAGGAGGCAAAGCTTTGTGGGGTCCACGCCCCAGCCACTGCACCTCACTGGACCACAGCCTCATGGAGTTTCTGCAGCAGGCACTAAGGACTTGATTTCTTTTACTTTGGTGGTGGTCTGGGAAATAGTCTTGCTTCTTGAAAATCTGTTCTTTGGCAGTAAACACCAAATTTAAGGGGCTGAGTCACTTTTCCTCATCCAACTTTGTGTTTTGCTTCTTAGGCAAGTGGGAAATTTTGGAAAACCCAATGTTATGAGTGTGCAAGTATGTGTGGTGTATGTGTGACCTTGGAAAGGAGGAGAGGGAGAAGAAATGTATATATATATATACACACTAGAGTTAATTTCCAGAAGATAAGACATGTCCTTAGTGTGTGGACTTGAAGACTGTCATCTTATTAGCACAAATAGGCAAGAATTTTTAAAAAAGAAAATATGAAAAAAAACCCTTCAGTCGTGTGGGAAAAACGCCTCAGCAAATGGAACACATCTCTTCCAGACCTCAGATCCTTCATTACCAAGTATCTTCCTTTTCTCACTATTGGACCCATTCACTGGTGGGGAAACAAATGCCAAGAGTTTCCCAATAGGATCAAGGAGGGATTCCGAAATGAAAATCTAGACCATTACAGGAAACTCTTGAACAAAGTCGCCTAGCCTGCCTTACTGGAAGGCTATGAGGGGTTTCTTTGCCTAGTTAAGGAGTCACCAGGGCCGAGCCCTGAACAGCTTGATGCTGTGTCTTCTCTTTCTGGCTCTGAGCCTCCAGATGCAGGAATTCAGAGACGTTGTTCGCTAAACTTTTTAAACCTCTCACTTGATTGACACCACTTTCTACATCTGAAACCAGACCACAAGAATAGGACTACATTGGTCGGTACCAATCATTTCCATTTTGTCCCAAGAGCAGAACACACATTTATTTGGGAAACTTTAATGGGACATGTGGATAGGGACACAGTGAGAGACCCGCTGATCTCTTTAGCATCTGAGTCTTGCTTTCCACAAATAGTCAGTTAATCTGCATGCAAATCAAACTTCTTCAATGTGATTTGAATCATGCAGACACTTTAGGGAGACAAAAACAGCAAAGACTCTTCATAACGATAAGCTAGCAGAGATTAGCATTGATTCACATTTGAATGAATAGCTAAAAACACAAAGGGAACCAGAGTGAGATGTCATAACTCATCAGGGTATAAGCATACAATATTTTAATCTTTTATTTATTCATTCCTTCAGCAAATATTAAGTTGGCACCTATTAACATCATGTGTCAGGCACTTTTCAAGGTGCCAGGAATAGAGCAGAGAACAGAACAGATAAGAATCTCAGTTTGCATAGTTATTACCCAATAATGCAGCAAGTCAGATGATAAAAAGTAAGTAAAACAAGAGAGATAAATTGTGTCAGATGGAGAGGAGTGATATGGAGCACAATGAAGCAAGAAAAGCAACACAAAAGAATGAGAGGTATGTGTGTGGGGTGAGGAGTTTGAAATTTAAACATTGTTGGGGAAGCCTCATGGAGAAGATGATGGCTGAACAGAATCCTGAAAGCAGTATAGGAAGGAGCCACAGTCAAACAAGAGCAAGGAGGACCATGCCAGACAGAGGGAATAGCAAGTGCAAATGTCCTGTGATGGGAGTGTCACCCACACGTGTGGTTTCCAGTTCGGTTCAGTCGCTCAGTCGTGTCCAACTCTTTGCGACCCCATGAACCGCAGCACGCCAGGCCTCCCTGTCCAACGCCAACTCCCAGAGTCCACCCAAACTCATGTCCATAGTGTCGGTGATGCCATCCAACCATCTCATCCTCTGTCGTCCCCTTCTCCTCCTGCCCTCAATCTTTCCCAGCATCAGGGTCTTTTCCAATCAGTCAGCTCTCCACATCAGGTGGCCAAAGGATTGGAGTTTCAGCTTCAACATCAGTCCTTCCGATGAACACCCAGGACTGATCTCCTTTAGGATGGACTGGTTGGATCTCCTTGCAGTCCAAGGGACTCTCAAGAGTCTTCTCCAACATGGGTGGTTGGAGCAAAGCAAATACAAGGAAAGTATAAAAGAAGACTTTAGAGAGCTATGGGCTGGGCAGGGTATGAGCCAGATTATGGAGTGTCATTTAAAGGACATGATCTTTCTTCTAAAATGGGGAGTCAGTGGAGAGTTCATTTTATTTTGTTTGCTACTCACTAAGGTGGGCAACCTTAGGCAAATCAATTAACTGCTCTGATCCTTAGGTTCTTCACCTGTCAAATGGGGACAGTAATAGAATAACAGTACCTACACTAAGCATGGTTGTAAAGATTTTCTTTATTTTGGTAAAGTGAAAGTCACTCAGTCATGTTCAACTCTTTGTGACCCCATAGATTCTAGCCCACCTGTCTCTGCTGTGCATGGTATTCTCCAGGCAAGAATACTGGAATGCGCTGCCATTCTCTTCTCAGGTGAAAATATACACAACAATGGTCAAAATGACTAATTTTATGTGAAGTGTAGAGTTAAGTGGTATTAAGTACATTCACATTGCTGTTCAACTATCACCACTATCCATCTCCAGAACTTTCTCATCAATACAAATTGATCTGTACCAACTAAACAATAACTCTCCATTCCCTCTTAGCCCCTGGCAACCATTGCCCTACTTTCAGCCTTTTTGATCTTGCTATTCTAGTACCTTATATAAATGGAATCATACAAGAATTATCCTTTTGTGACTGGCTTATCTCATTAAGCATAATGTTCTCAAGGTTCATCTACATTGTAGCATGTGCCAAAATGTTCATCCTTTTTAAGACTGAGTAATATTCCATTGTCTGTATAGACCACATTTTGTTTATACATTCTTCTATTGATGGACACATGCTGATTTCTCTTTTTGGCTATTCTGAGTAATTCTTCTATGAATAGGACTGTACAAATATCTCTGAGTTTCTGTTCTCAATTCTTTTGGTTATATAAATACCTGGAAATGGAATTGCTAGATCATATGGCAATTCCATGTTTAATTTTTTAATTAATTTATTTATTTTAATTGGAGGCTAATTACTTTACAGTATTGTAGTGGTTTTTGCCACACATTGACATGAATCAGCCATGGGTGTACATGTGTTCCCCATCCTGAAACTCCCCCTCCCACCTCCCTCCCCATCCCATCCCTCAGGGTCATCCCAGTGCACCAGCCCTGAGCACCTTGTCTCATGCATCAAACCTGGACTGGCGATCTATTTCACATATGGTAATACACATGTTTCAACGCTATTCTCTCAAATCATCCCACCCTTGCCTTCTCCCAGAGTCCAAAAGTCTGTTCTTTACATCTGTGTCTCTTCTGCTGTCTTACATATAGGGTCATCATTACCATCTTTCTAAATTCCATATATATGTGTTAATATACTGTATTAGTGCTTTTCCTTCTATGTTTAATTTTTTTTGAAGAATCACCATAATAGTTTTAAAGCTGCTGCACTATTTTATATTCCCACCACCTATGCACAAGGGTTCTAATTTCTCCACGTCCTCACCAACACTTGCTATCTTATGTGTGTGTGTGTGTGTGTGCGTGTGTGTGTATGTTTTTATCAGTAATAGTCATCCTAATGGTTCTGAAGTGGTATCTCATGCTTTTGACTTCGAGCTCCATAACTATCGATGAGGGCTTCCCAGGTGGCTCGGTGGTAAAGGATCCACCTACCAATGCAGGAGACTTGGATTCAAACCCTGGATTGGAAAGATTCCCTGGAGAAGAACATGGCAACTCATTTCAGTATTGTTTCGTGGAGAATTCCACGGACAGAAGAGCCTGGCAGGATATAGTCCATGGAGTTGAAAAAGAGTTGGACACAACTTAGTGACTAAACAACAACAGCAACAAAGGTTAGTGATGTTGAACACCTTTTCATGTTTATCAGCCATTGGTTAATCTTCTTGGAGAAAACAACTATTTAAGTCCTTTGCCTCTTTTTCAATTGGGCTCTTTGGTTTCTTTGCTGTCAAGTTGTAAGTGTTATTTATATATTCTGGAGATCAATACTATTTCAGATATATGATTTGCAAATATTTTCCCCCATTTTGGAAATTGCTTCTTTACTCTCTTAATAATGCTTTTGATGTCTGAAAGATTTTAATTTTGATGGATTCTAATTTATCTATTTTTTCTTTTGATCCCTCTGCTTTTGGTATTATATACAAAATATCATTGCCAAATCCAACACTCTGAAGCATTTCTTCTCTGTCTTCTTCTAAGAGTTTTATAGTGTTAGCTCTTATGTTTAGGCCTTTGATCTATTTTGAGTTAATTTTTGTATATGGTGTGAGATAAGGTCACTGGAAAGTCTTGAAAAGAGGAGAAACATGATCTGGCTTCCATTCTTTAAAGATTATTCTGGCGGCTATGTTGGGGCCAGGGTGCTGCCAGCTGTGCTTTATTCAATCTTCTCATACAAAAGGTGGATTTTCAAACATCTCAACATGATTTTATAACTTTTCAGTCACGTCTTTGTTCAACAACTGTCTAAATAATTGGATACTACTTTTGCATGATTGTGTGCATAGTTTCTACCTCACCCCCAAACGAAAATTCTAACCCATCATATGGGAAACAGATACTTTCCTCTATATTCATATTGCACTCGTTACACTGCTGCCTACTACAAGCCAGGCACTTCATAGGCTGAGGAGATATAGCGGTAAGAAAGGCAGATCCTGTGCTCATGAAGCATACATTCTGTTCTTGCATTAAAAAATTGGCCTAATGAATAAATGGTCCTCATATCCAGTGATTACAAAAAGAATGATTAAATCAACTATTTTTAAAAAAGACACGTTCTATTCTCAGTCATACCCAAAATCAGTTGAGACATCAAAACCAAACAATATCAATACAATTCATAGGAAACTGTGCTACTTAAACACAGATGTTTATTTTTTTCTGTGGCCACAGTCAGCATGCCATATCCATAGATTCACTCAGTCCTCAGTTCAGTTCAGTTCAGTCGCTCAGTCATGTCCGACTCTTTGCGACCCCATGAATCGCAGCACGCCAGGCCTCCCTGTCCATCACCAACTCCCAGAGTTCACGCAAAGTCATGTCCATCGAATCAGTGATGCCATCCAGCCATCTCATCCTCTGTCGTCCCCTTCTCCTCCCGCCCCCAATCCTTCCCAGCATCAGGGTCTTTTCCAGTGAGTCAGCTCTCCACATCAGGTGGCCAAAGGATTGGAGTTTCAGCTTCAGCATCAGTCCTTCCAATGAACACCCAGGACTGATCTCCTTTAGGATGGACTGGTTGGATCTCCTTGCAGTCCAAGGGACTCTCAGGAGTCTTCTCCAACACCACAGTTCAAAAGCATCAATTCTTTGGCACTCAGCTTTCTTCACAGTCCAACTCTCACAACCATACATGACCACTGGAAAAACCATAGCCTTGACTAGACGGACCTTTGTTGGCAAAGTAATGTCTCTGCTTTTTAATATGCTGTCTAGGTTGGTCATAACTTTCCTTCCAAGGAGTAAGCGTCTTTTAATTTCTTGGCTGCAATCACCATCTGCAGTGATTTTGGAGCCCAAAAAATAAAGTCTGACACTGTTTCCACTGTTTCCGCATCTATTTCCCGTGAAGTGATGGTCCCAGATGCCATGATCTTAGTTTTCTGAATGTTAAGCTTTAAGCCAACGTTTTCACTCTCTACTTTCACTTTCATTGAGAGGCTTTTTTGTTCCTCTTCACTTTCTGCTATAGGGATGGTGTCATCTGCATATCTGAGGTTATTGATATTTCTCCTGGCAATCTTGATTCCAGCTTGTGCTTCCTCCAGCCCAGCGTTTCTCATGATGTACTCTGTGTATAAGTTAAATAAGCAGGGTGACAATATACAGTCCTACTTTGTTTTAAGTTTAGACTCTACTACGTGCTGCACACTGCTCTGGGAGCTGAATAAGTAAGACTGAGGTGAAAGCTGACCTGAGAGAGGAGAGCAGAGGACAGATGGTGGAGGCCCATATAGACCCCAGGAATGAGTACACATGTCATTGGAACATTGTCCAGGGCTAAATGATTTTGGGTGTGTTCTACAGTGTGGCATGGTGGCTCTTAACCCAATTGTACATAACTACCTAGGATTCTCTTAAATGCCAATTCTTGGTTCCACTCTCAGAGATCCTAATTTAATTGATCTGAAGTGGGGCCCTCATGCGAAGAGTTGACTCATTGGAAAAGACTCTGATGCTGGGAGGGATTCGGGGCAGGAGGAGAAGGGGACGACAGAGGATGAGATGGCTGGATGGCATCACGGACTCGATGGATGTGAGTCTGAGTGAACTCCGGGAGTTGGTGATGGACAGGGAGGCCTGGCGTGCTGCAATTCATGGGGTCGTAAAGAGTCAGACACGACTGAGCGACTGAACTGAACTGAAGGGGGGCCAGACCATCACTAACTTTTTTAACTTTACACGTTTTATTTTGTATTGGCGTGTAGCCGATTAACGATTTGTGGTGGTTTCAGGTGAACAGCGAAGGGACTCAGCCATACACATCACGTATCCGTCCTCCCTGAAACTTCCGTCCCATCTAGGCTGGCACGTAACATTAAGCAGAGTTCCATGTGCTATACAGTAGGTCTTTGTTAGTTATTTTAAATATAGCACTGTGTACATGACCTCCCCAAAGTTCCTAACTATCTCTCTCCCCCAGCAACCATAAGTTCATTTTCTAAGTCTGTGAATCTCTTTCTTGTTTTGTAAGTAAGTTCATTGTATCATTTCTTTTTAGTTTCCGCACATAAGCGATGTCGCCTGATATTTCTCCTTCTCCATCTGACTTACTTCACTCAGTATGATACTCTCCAGGTCCATCCATGTTGCTACAAATGGCATTATTTCATTCTTTTGAATGGCTGAGTGTTATTCCATTGTATATATTTACCACATCTGGTTCATCCATTCTTCTGGCGACGGACATTTACGTTGCTTCCTGTCTGGCTGCAGTGAACAGTGCTGTAATGAACACTGCGAGGCATGAATCCTTCTGGATCATGTTTTTCTCCAGGTATATTCCCAGAAGTGGGAATATAGGGTCATAAGGTAGCTCTATTTTTAGTTTTTTAAGGAACCTCCATACTGTTCTCCATAGTGACTGTACCAATTTACATCCCACCAACAGTAGAGTGGGGTTCCCTTCTCTCCACACCCTCTCCAGCATTCGTTGTTTGTGGGGTTTTTGGTGACAGCCATTCTGACTGGTGGGAGGTGATATTTCATTGTAGCTTTGATTTGCATTTCTCTAGTAACTAGTGATGTTGAATGTCTTTTCATGTGCCTATGAGGCCATCACTATCTTTTAAAGAGTCCCTAAGGGATTCTAAAGGGCTTCCCTGGTTGCAAAAGAGTTGGACATGACTTAGCAACTAAACAACAACAAGAGGATTCCAAAACACAGCTAGGGTTGAGAACCGGTGATGTGGAACTTTGTGGCTGCGTTTACCTACTCATTCATGTGTCAAAAAAGCTCAGCGTAGCTTTCTTCTCTGAAAACAAATTTCATTGCTTTATTTTTTCCTTATAGCCAAAATCAACATCTGTTTACGGTAGAATAATGTATAGGAAAGAAAAACATCACCCAGAATCCCACTTTTCAGAGATTTTTTTCCACAGACATTTTGATGTATTTTCTTTTTGTACATTTGTCTGTGTTCTTTGTCCTCAAAATGGTATACAACTTCTCTCATATTTAATAATGTACCATAAAAAATCATCCAATGTCAGAACAAAAGACTATTTTGACCCTGCCTGCACGTAAACGTTCAACTCTCTACACACAGAAATGGGATAGTTCTGTTTAGGCAAGTATATTTGCTTGACTCTTAATTTTCATTTTTTTAAAAGGACCTTCGCCTTAATCTCCACCTGCCTGATCATCCAGTCACACCTGTCTGTCCTTCACCAACAGCAGAGGGTACCCATAACTCAGAGCCTTGCCTTGAATTCTTTCATATCCTTTCCAAAGCTTGGTTGACAGAGATAAGATCTATAGAGCATTGCCTGAAGGACACGAGCCTATTTATTCCTCTTTCTACTCTAAACTGTGTCCTTGCAGCATGCCAGACCTTGGAGGATTGCCAACACTGAGCATGCTATTTTAACTCCTTGTAAAAATGTGTTTACAGGATTGAACCTCAGCTTTATATCTTCAGTCTTACTGGCATCACAAGAAACAACTCTCTGAAGTTTATCATCATCACTATTATGAAAATAGACACATTATTATACTGGACATCATTTATTTATATTATTCAGTGTTCCTTTTATGAGAATCTACAAAAGTGCTCAGAAAAAGAACTACAATTTCTATATGTTTCCTTAATCTCACTACTCCTAATTGTTTTGTCTCTATTTTCCTTTGGCTGCCAGGAAGCTCAGTAAAATGGTACCTCAACTAGCAATTATGTGTATCCATACTATGTGGTCATACATTTCCTCTTAACTCTGGCTTTATGACAGCTCTGTCCTCATCTTCCCTTCACCTATTTTCTCTTCAACTATCGCTAAAATAGTCTTCAACTATTTTTATGTTGTGTGCGTTGTTCAAGTCTTTGCGGGAGAGTAGAAGAGGGAAAGAGAAAACAAGATGGGGAAGATATAGAGAACGTAAAAGGAGAAAGAGAGAAAGAGAATGGTGGGAAGGGAAGGAAAGGGAGGCAGAAAAGCAATAAAGGACAGCATAATAAATAGTGGCAGAGCTGGGCCACAGGGGTCTCAAGGGGCAAGAGATCACCTTGTAGCTGATGGTTTTGGACACTGATGGCCTGAGGAAGTCAGTGATAGCACGAGCTCTTACAGAGAGCTGCCCTCTGCAAGGCCCTCTGCCAGGTGCTTTATTTTTTTATGTTTCAGTTTTTTAAACTAATTTGTATGGCAGTATAACTGCTTTACAATGTTGTGTTAGTTTCTACTGCAGAGCAAAATGAATCAACCGTACATATACATACACCCTCTCCCACTCAGGTCACTTCAGTGCATTAAGCAGAGCTCCCTATGCCATACAGTATGTTCCCATCAGTTGTCTACGTTCCCCTCTCCCCCTGGACAGGGAAATGGCAACCAACGCCAGTATTCTTGCCTGGGAAATCCCATGGACAGAGAAGCCTGGTGGGCTACAGTCCGTGGAGTCGGACACAACTCAGAGCTGGAGCACACACATCATTAGTCTGCATGTGTCAATATCAATCTCCCAACTCCCCTGATCCCTTCCCTTTACCCTTTGTATCAGACATCTATTCTCTACATTTCTGTCTCTATTTCTATTTTGTGCATAAGGTGATCTTTACCATTTCTCTAGCTTCCACATATACGTTTCAATCTACAATATTTGTTTTTCTCTTTCTGACTTACTTCACTCTGTATGACTGTCTCTAGGTCCATCCATGTCTATACAAATGACCCGATTTCATTTCTTTTTATGGCTGATAATATTCCATTGTGTATATGTACCACACCTTCCTTATCCATTCATCTGTTGATGAATGTTTAGGTTACTTCCATGTTCTGCCAGATACTTTAAATGCATCATTTCATTCACTCTTCAAAGCAACCCTTTGAGAAAGGCACTATCATCATACCCATTTCTCAGATTTAAAATAAACAAAATGCCAGGACTATAGAAAGGGGAAATAACTCATCCAAGTTCACATTGTGAGCAGTGACACTAATTTTTAATCCAGATCTGTTTGCTAAACACCACAAGCCTATAGTTGAAGATTAATATGACTCTTGAAAAAGGACTGTTGACGTTTTTTACAGAAATCAAAACTCCAGGTGAGAGGTTTTTTCTTTTTAAATAAACCTTTATTTCACTATCATCTTGGAAGGGGGTATATGTGTGTGCTATAAAGGCCCACTCTCCCCTTCATCCATCTATTTCTGTCTCCCAGAGAAATGGAATTACATCGAAAGTGAGATCAGGAATGGGAGGGAAATGACACAGACTTGCTGGCAGGAAGAGCAAGCAGGAAAGCCAAAAGGACAAAGGGAACGCTGACAAGACAGAAGGAAAAGAGTGAATGGTGGGAGAGCAGACGGGAAGAAATGCTTGCAAAGAACCCAAACCTTGATTGAAGGCCAGGGAGGAAATAAAGAGTCTTGGCAGCAAGCCTGGCGTGAGGAGTGGCAAACTCGAGCTAAAGTAACAATGAGATGCTCAGGAAAGATGAATTTCTAAGGAGAGAAGGAGGGAAGGCTTTTCCATCTGCTCTGCTCTGGGTTCACGGCAGGGGTCAGGGTGGCCAAGGCGCAGTAGGGACACAGCATCTGCTCTAAGTCCTCAAGACCCTAATTTTTTTTAAAATATTTTTTTAATTGGAAAGCTGGATGTTTCTATTTTTACTAAAGAGATTTTTTTTTTAATTCCAATTATGCAGTTGTTCTACAAACTCATAATTTTCCCAACAGCTCTAAGATCCAAGTAAAACTCAATATTTAAAAAAAAAAAATCTTTAAATCCCTGAGGGAGCTTTATGCTAATGCACGGATGAAGATGGATTCGTGGACACCCAAGAGATTGCTCACCTGCAGCTGCATCGTGCAAAGCAAGGCTCCATTCACAAATGCACCGACATGCCACAGGGTGCTTAGCGGTTCCATTAGCAGCAAAGTGGAAACTCATTGTTTTCCTCTGGGTAAGGGATGTCATCTCTACTTCAACTCGGTCTTTTAAAAAATTATCCCGTTCACAATACAGCTGGTCATAGTGTCAAAAGATTCCATTCAGGAAAGCACCCAAAAGCCTAGCATGTATATCCTGAATGAAAATCATGACAGTTCCTTTTTCTCCCCTCCAAACTTTTATTTTGAAAAAGGTCAAACCTACAGGAAGGTTGAAAGAAAAGCACAATGAAATAGCATATACCATTCAACTAGATTGGCCAGTTGTTAATATTTTGCCACATTTATGCCTTCTTTCTGTGTATGCGTGATACCTACACATACACTCATTTTGTGCAGCACCTTTGGGCCTTTAGAGTTATTTGCTGGGGTTATAATCCTTCACCCCAAATACTTCGGCATATATCTTCTAATAGGAAAGGCACTCTCTTTCATAACCACCGTATAATGACCATACTTATAAAATTTCACAACTGACATAGTACTATTGTCTAATAAAAATACAGCCTACATTCAGATTTCTCCATTTATCCCAATAATATTCATCATAGCTGAGTTTTCCTTCCCAATTTAGGATGTGAAAAGGTAGCAATCATTGTATTTGGTTATCATGTCTCTTTAGTCTCCTTCAACCTAAAGGAGTTCCCCAGCCTTTAAAAAAAATTCCCTCATGAAACTTACATTGTAAGAATCCAGGTCAGTTATTTTGCAGAATAACTTCAATTTGCATTTGTCTAGCCCGCTCCAGTACTCTTGCCTGGAAAATCCCATGGATGGAGGAGCCTGGTAGGCTGCAGTCCATGGAGTCGCGAAAAGTCAGACACGACTGAGTGACTTCACTTTCACTTTTCACTTTCCTGCATTGGAGAAGGAAATGGCAACCCACTCCAGTGTTCTTGCCTGGAGAATCCCAGGGACGGGGGAGCCTGGTGGGCTGCCATCTGTGGGGTCGCACAGAGTCAGACACGACTGAAATGACTTAGCAGCAGCAGCCGTTTCTTCAAAGACTTCCTTATTGGCTCAATGGTAAAGAATCTACCTGCTAATGCAGCAGATTTGGGTTCTATTTCTGGTGTGGGAAGATCCCCTGGAGAAGGAAATGGCAATCCAATCCAGTATTCTTGCCTGGAGAATTCTGTGAACAGAGGAGCCTGGTGGGCTACAGTCCCTAGGGTTACAAAAGAGTCAGACACGACTAAGCAAATGAGCAGGATGAGCTGTTTATTCAGAATTAAATTCATGTGATGCACCAGAAATTAGTTTGAATCAAATGAAAATGTCATTTTTATAGACCAAAATGAGTCAAATATCAGTGGTTCAACTTAACACACAGGAATACTGTATTCTTATTACACCACATCAAAGACACACAATGCTTGTTTGTCTCATTATTAGTGATGTTTGATCATGTGATTAAGGTGGTGTCCGCTAGATTTCTCCATTGTAAAGGTATTGTTTTCTCTTTGTTATTAATGAGAAATCTATCATCGATGGAACCTTTGAGACTATGTAAGTATTCTGTTTCCCCATGGTCTTTCACCCAATTATTTTATCTTCCATTGATGATTCTTCCCTGAATCAATTAATACCATGGCTATATAAAACAGTGTCTTTCTGTTATCATTACATCCACATTTATTAGCTGACATTCTTCTGTAAAATGGTTTACCTTCCCACTGTTTATAAACGTCTTAGTCAGTGAGGATTCATGGATTCTTGTTTGTTATAATTCCTTCCTGCCATTATTCATTATAATCGTTTCCACATTAAACAGTTAACTTTTTTAGCTTACCAAGTCATCCTTTTCTAATCCCTGTATACCTTCCTCCTACAAAGTATGTTATCTGCTTTGTCAAATGTGAATTTACATTTCCTGAGAGGCAGAATTCACCAGAGTGAATTCACCAGAATTTCCAGAATTCACCAGAGAAGTGAGATTTTTAATTTTTGCATTTGGTCTGAACTTTCCATCTTTTTCAAACATCTTAGATCAGTTCCCTGAATTTGATCAACTTTTATTGGGAAACTCTTCTCGGTTGTCACCACTTTGTTGCTAACTATAGTTACACATGATGGAAACATGTGGTGGAGGGGAAAGCAAGGGTATGGGAACCTCAGCAACTCAGACTGAATCCTGGCTTTGCCTCTTAATGGAGACGCAAGCTTGGGAAACTTATCTTACCTCTTTAAGCACCCATTTCTTCAACTTAAAAAAAAAGAGATTCTAATCCCTGATATAGGGTGATTAGGAGCATTTAGGGAATGCTGTAGACAAAGTGACCAGCTCAGTAACTGGTATATACAAAGAGCTCAACTAAGTGGCAGTTATGATTAGCATCATTAATTTTTTAATTGGTTACTTATTTTTTTAAATTTATTTTTAACAAGTGGAACTGGGAAACCTGGTCAACCACTTGTAAAAGAATGAAACTCATACACTTTCTAACATGATACACAAAAATAAACTCAAAATGGATTAAAGATCTAAATGTAAGACCAGAAACTATAAAACTCCTAGAGGAGAACATAGGCAAAACACTCTCTGACATAAATCACAGCAGGATCCTCTATGACCCACCTCTTAGAGTAATGGAAACAAAAGCAAAAATAAACAAATGGGACCTGATTAAACTTAAAAACTTTTGCACAATGAAGGAAACTATAAGCAAGGTGAAAAGACAGTCTTCAGAATGGGAGAAAATAATAGCAAATGAAGCAACTGACAAAGAATTAATCCAAAAAATATATAAGCAGCTCATGCAACTCAATACCGGAAAAATAAACAACCCAATCAAAAAATGGGCCAAAGAACTAAACAGACATTTCTCCAAAGAAAACATACAGATGGCTAACAAACATCTGAAAAGATGTTCAACATCACTCATTATCAGAGAAATGCAAATCAAAACCACAATGAGGTACCATCTCACACCAGTCAGAATGGCTACTATCAAAAAGTCTACAAACAATAAATGCTGGAGAGGGTGTGGAGAAAAGGGAACCCTCTTACACTGTTGGTGGGAATGCAAACTAGAACAGTCACTATGGAGAACAGTGTGGAGATTCCTTAAAAAACTGGAAATAGAACTGCCATACGACCCAGAAATCCCACTGCTGGGCGTACACACCAAGGAAACCAGAATTGAAAGAGACACGTGTACTCCAATGTTCATTGCAGTATTGTTTATAATAGCCAGGAAATAGAAGCAACCTAGATGTCCATCGGCAGATGAATGGATAAGAAAGCTGTGGTACATATACACAATGGAGTATTACTCAGCTATTAAAAAGAATGCATTTGAATCAGTTCTAATGAGGTGGATGAAACTGGAGCCTATTATACCGAGTGAAGTAAGTCAGAAAGAAAAACACCAGTATAGTATATTAACGCATATATATAGAATTTAGAAAGATGGTAATGATGACCCTATCTGTGAGACAGCAAAAGAGACACAGATGTAATTTTGGACTCTGTGGGAGAAGGCGAGGGTGGGATGGTTTGAGAGAATAGCATTGAAACATGTATATTACCATATGTGAAATAGATCGCCAGTCCAGGTTCAATGCATGAGACAGGGCACTCAGGGCAGGTGTACCGGGATGACCCTGAGGGATGGGATGGGGAGGGAGGTGCGAGGGGGGTTCAGGATGGGGAACACATGTACACCCATGGCTGATTCATGTGAATGTATGGCAAAAACCACTACAATATTGTAAAGTAATTTGCCTCCAATTAAAATAAATTAATTTACAAAAAATTATTTTTTTATTGAAGGATAATTGCTTTTTAAAAATGTTTATTTATTTGGCTGCATCAGATCTTAGTTACTGCACATGGGATCTAGTTTCCTGACCAGGGTTCAATCCTGGGCCCCTGCATTAGGAGTGCAGTCTCACCCACTACCACCAGGGAAGTCTGATTAACATTATAAATGTCATTTTTTTCATGCTTACATTTCTTTGCAGGTTTTACCCACTCTTAGATAATTTTATATCTCCCAAGTTATTTTCCTACAGACACATAATTTTCTACTTCAAAGTAAGAAGTCATTTTACCCTTTCCCATTCATTTTTTTTTTTCATTTAGGTCCTTTTGCACGTAATTGACTCTTTTTGATATTGCATTCCTCCTAACCTGCAGCATCTGCAAACTCCACTTAAATCACATTTCTTTCATTCCTTTGCAAAATTTATAATCCTGAGTTTATTTTATATTCTCCTTATCCTCTTCCAGAAACATTCTCTTCCGAAAAAGTCATTTATAGTCACCCTATATTTAGTTAGGAAGCCTTTCTCCTCCCTCTCACTTTCTTTTTTCCCTCTCTCCCCACCCTTGCCTCTCTTTCTCCCACCCCCCACCCCTTCTCTTTTTGTTTTTCTTTCTTTCAAGTGAGAGGTATGTCTTGGAGTACCTGCAAGGCCGGACAGTATATCAGTAGATTCCCTGACCTCAGCCTAGTAAGAAACTGGTACATAATCCAAGGTAGACTAAATATTACAAAGTTATATAGTGACTCGGAAATTTAAAGAAGGAAGAAAGGAAGAGTGAGTAAATGCTGGACATTTGATGTCTTGGAAGATAATTGGTAAAAGTTAAAAACCAAACTATAATCTCAAGTAAAGTTAAAAGTTTCATCTAACATTACAAGTTCACCAGGATTACACATGTTCACTGTACACATAGGTGCCACATTCAATTTCTAATGCAGAAAAGTATACTGCTGTCGTTTATCCCTTCCATACAAGACAGAGCACTGCTTCTGATGCTATAAATAGAAAGAAAATCATCCTGGGTAATTTTTTCTGAATTATCTTCCAATTTACTAATTCTCTTTTTAGTTCATCTAGTATTTTTAACCCATATGATGAGTTGTAAATTCCAATTCTGTTTTTTCTAGAAGTTCTGCTTGGATTTTTTTCAAAATTGTTCAGCTAATTTCTAAGATTTTTTATTCCATGTAGATATTTTCAAGTTTGTCTTGTATTTCTTTAAATATAGTAAGCATGGTGGTTTTATATGCCTTGAAGAATATGAAACCTTTGTAGATTTGTTTCTCTATCTGTTTTCCTATCGGATTTCCTTCATGGTGCCAATTTCCTTGTGTGCTTAGTTATTTTTTTACTGTGAGCAGCTCATTTTTCATGGAAACTTATTTGTGGGACTTCTTTGTGGCCTATTATGAAGATGTTTTCATCCAGAGAGAATTTCTTGTTGCTTTTACCCAGCTGCCTGAGGCCACTGCCATTTCCAGACCACTTTAATCTAAATTCAGGCTTGAAGTTTAACTACCCAAATGATATAAAATGTGTTTAAAAATGCACCAGGGCAGATTTTTGTGGGCTGAGATGTGTTAATGCCAGTCCCTTCCAATGCTTGCTCTCATCAGAACCAAAACCACTTTCTTCACAGTCCACTGGAGGTAGGCGTAGGAAGTGTACATTCATTTCCGGTTGACCCTTCCCCTAAGGATCTAGCCCTCTGTGGTCCTAGTTTTATGGACAGGGTCTCCATCAGATAGTTCCCTACCTTTGATAGGCTATAGCCTTTGTTCTAAGTCCTCTCAGTCTCTTGGACTATTAAAACAAACCCAAGCTTGCTGGCTTCAGAAGCTTTTGGCAAATAACTTCAGGGCAAAATTACATTCCTCTCAGTTGTTTTGCCTTCACTTAAGATTGGCCCATGGATGGAGAAGCCTGGTAGGCTACAGTCCATGGGGTTGCAAAGAGTTGGACACGACTGAGCGACTTCACTTTCACTTTTCACTTTCATGCATTGGGGAAGGAAATGGCAACCCACTCCAGTGTTCTTGCCTGGAGAATCCCAGGGACAGTGGAGCCTGGTGGGCTGCCGTCTATGGGGTCACACAGAGTCAGACACGCCTGAAGCAACTTAGCAGCAGCAGCAAGATAGGCCTAGTAATTTTTTTTACAATACTGTTAACACTTCTATGGAAAAGTCTTAAAGAGATGGGAATACCAGACCACCTTACTTGCCTCGTGAGAAACCTGTATGCAGGTCAAGAAGCAAAAGCTGGAACCAGACATGAAACAGTGGACTAGTGCAAAATTGAGAAAGGAGTACATCAAGGCTGAATATTGTCATCCTGCTTATTTAATTTGTATGCAGAGTACATCATGCAAAATGCTGGGCTGGATGAAGCACAAGCTGGAGTCAAGATTGCCAAGAGAAATATCAACAACCTCAAATATGGAAATGATATCATTCTAATGGCATAAATTGAAGAGAAACTAAAGAGCTCTTGATGAGGGTGAAAGAGGAGAGTGAAAACGTTGGCTTAAAACATTCAAAAAACTAAGATCATGACATCTGGTCCCATCACTTCATGGCAAATAGATGGGGGAAAAGTGGAAACAGTGAGAGATTTTATTTTCCTTGGCTCCAAAATCACTGCAGATGGTGACTGCAGCCATGAAATTAAAAGACTATTGCTCCTTGGAAGAAAAGCTATGACAAACCTAGGCAGTGTATTAAAAAGCAGGAACATCACTTTGCTGACAAAGGTTCATACAGTCAAAGCTATAGCTTTTCCATTAGTCATATACAGATGTGATAGTTGGACCATAAAGAAGGCTGAGTGCCAAAGAATTGATGCTTTCAAACTGTGGTGCTGGAGAAGACTCTTGAGAGTCCCCTGGACTGCAAAGAAATCCAACCAGTTAATTCTAAAAGAAGTCAACCCTGAATATTCACTGGAAGAAGTGACACCGAAGCCGAAGCTCCAATACTAGGCCAACTGACATGAAGGGCCAACTCATTGGAAAAGACATTGATTCTGGGAAAGATGGAAGACAGAAGGAGAAGGAAATGACAGAGGATGAGATGGTTGGATGGCATCACAACTCAGCAGATATGAGTTTGAGCAAACTCCAGGAGACAGAGAAGAACGGGGAAGCCTGGTGTGCTGCAGTCCATGGGGTTGCAAAGATTTGTATACAACTTAGCAACTGAACAACAACAACAACCCTTCTATGCTTTAAAAAATAGTTCAGATTACATATTATCAAAATTTGATTTTAATGTGAGTGTGCAAATACCTAGCCCACTGTACTCTAAGCAGAGATATTACTTTGCCAACAAAGGTCTGTCTAGTCAAGGCTATGATTTTTCCAGTGGTCATGTATGGATGTGAGAGTTGAACTGTGAAGAAAGCTGAGCACTGAAGAATTGATGCTTTTGAACTGTGGTGCTGGAGAAGACTCTTGAGAGTCCCTTGGACTGCAAGGAGATCCAACCAGTCCATCCTAAAGGAGACCAATCCTGGGTGTTCATTGGAAGGACTGATGCTAAAGCTGAAACTCCAGTACTTTGGCCACCTCATGCGAAGAGTTGACTCATTGGAAAAGACCCTGATGCTGGGAGGGATTGGGGGCAGGAGGAAAAGTGGACAACAGAGGATGAGATGGCTGGATGGCATCACCAACTCGATGCACATGAGTTTGGGTGGACTCCGGGAGTTGGTGATGGACAGGGAGGCCTGGCGTGCTACAATTCATGGGGTCACAAAGAGTTGGACACGACTGAGAGACTGAACTGAACTGAACTGAACTGTACTCTAAGAAATAGAACTCTAAATCCACAGTAACTGTATCAACTTCTCAAACATCTCATGATTATTCTATTTTGAAAAAATTTTTTCAATTCCTAAATATTCCAAGTTGTTTGCTTTTGATTATAAAAACTCTTGTTCAAAATACATTCAATGATCTCAACAATAGGTGTGTGGCAAATCTTGGCAAATCTTGGAAGATAACACTTTAGACACTGATGGTTTACATGTGTATAATTTTTAATAAAATCTAAACTTCCTAGAAGAAGCAGAGAATAAACATGTTGAGTGGTTACATTTTTCGGATAATAATGGTTAAGCAAAATATGGTCTTTTTGTTTTATCTTTATTATTAAAATTATCTTAATGTATAGATATACATTAGTTAAGTACACAAAATACAGTTTAATGATTCAGATTCTTACAATATTTGTTATTAAAAACTCTCAAAGGCATTTTATAACCTTTATTTCCTCCAAAGTATCCTCTAGAAGTTGTTCCAAAAAATTTAAAGCATACATTTAATATACAAACCCATCTAGTGTTTACTTTGTGTTTATCTATTTGTCATCCAAGTCAAAAGGTGAGAGATAGCAAATAGCATTTGGTTAATTCAGGCTAATAAATTATGTTCTTCAGTTAATTCTGATTTTTACTTCCAAACAGTTCTTATTTTTCACACAGCTTTGTAAAAATGGCCAGTATCATCCCTCTTCCACAGATCAGCAAGCAGAATGCTACCAATTGATTCAAGTAGTAAATGATCAGTTCAATGTTTAGGCGGTGGAACTCTGCTTTTATTTCCCCTGACACAGTTTCGGAGCAAAAGTCAATCATTTTTAAAACTCTGAAAGAAGGCGTCAGTGGTAATTCAACTGGCCAGAAAAGTCCAACAAATCAATATAAGCCATGGAGTAGAACTCAGGAATTCCTCCTACTCAGTGGACTTATTCAACAATTATTCAAGTGTTCCCTACTTTGGAGACTACACCAAACAGTGCAGATACACAGTAAACAAGACAGAGTATCCTCCCTCCAGGGACGTCGTTTTTTAAAGTAGTCTAAGGTCCTTGGAGGTGGCAATGAGGTTTTGCTTCTCCACCTCTCTCCCTCCCTGTTGCCTTCTGTTGCTCTCAGCAGTTGCCGCTGCCCGTCGTAAGCCAGATGGGCTTCCCAGGTGGCGCTGGTGGTAAAGTACCCGCCTGCCAGTGCAGGAGACATAAGAGACATGGGTTCGATCCCTGAATCAGGAAGATCCCATGGAGGAGGACATGGCAACCCACTGGAGTATTCTTGCCTGGAGAATCCCATGGACAGAGGAGCCTGGCAGACTACAGTCCATATGGTCACAAAGAGTCAGAGACGACAGAAGGATCTTAACACATACGCATTGTAAGCTAGGGTACAGTTTTAGGGAATACAACAGGAATCAGGTGGATCCTCACCCCAGGATCTGCTTTGTTGACTGAAGTGCCAGCCCGGTCCCATTTCCTCATCACCTCCTCTAGAAGTCCTTCCTATGCCTCATTCCAGAGTTCACACATTGGAACCCAGTAGCATCTTGGTCAGGCTTTATTCTGAAATATGGATGCTTATATGATGTTCTTGTGCTAATCTGTGCTAAGTCGCTTCAGTCATGTTTGACTCTTTGCGACCTCATGGACTGTAGCCCACCAGGGTCCTCAGTCCACGGGATTCTCCAGGCAAGAATGCTGGAGTGGGTTGCCATGTCCTCCTCCAGGGGATCTTCCCAGCCCAGGGATCAAACCCACATCTCTTACATCTCCTGCATTGGCAGGTGGGTTCTTTACCACTAGTGCCATCTGGTAGCACCCAAGGTAGCAGAGATCCTCCTCACAGAGCAGCTTCATCCTCAAATGAGTTTGCAAGGGTTGATGTCAGTGAGAAGGCTAAAGAAGAGTGTGAGGTGGACTTGCTTGTCAGCACACAGGAGACGCACCCCAGGGATTTGTGAAGGCCTTATCAGTCAGTGGGAGCAACACACCAGCAAAAGGTAGGCTTTCAGGGTCAAGGCAACCTCACTGTTAGCCAAAGCTAGCGAAAACTGGGGACATTCAGGACATATATGTTGCCTCTCTGTCTCCAACAGGCAAATCAGAAAGAGAAAAGGGATCAGAGAGGACCATGGAAAATCCTCAGAGAGAGCCTTTTACTCTCAAATTCTCTTTTAAAAGCCACACAACTGCTTCACACTTGAGCATACAGGAATGAAGTTACAAGATTGAGTATGTTCTGTCCCACAGTGGGTCTTAGAGGAAAGGACTGCGTAAGGATAGTGTTAGGAAATCAGAAAAGGTGGGCAGCCTGATTCTGGATGAAGTCAGAAGAAAGCTGGCATTGACTAGGACCAAGAAATACATCCAGACTTCTTTATGCTCGTGTGCAGCCTGGACTCCCACCGCCACCTCTCCCCTCAACAGCAACTTGTTCCCTCATCACCCCCGCAGGCTCATGCTCACCCCTTCATCCACCCACCTCCTCCCACTTTATTTTAACCCAATAAACGGTTTACAAATTTTAGTATCATGGCTATCTACATAGGCTGCATATTAGAATTACCTGGGGAGCTTTTAAAACTCCCAATACCCAGGCCAATTAAATCAGAACTGAAGCCCAAGCATAAATAGATTTTAAAGCTCTCCTGGTGATTCCAGTGTACAGCCAAAGTTGAGAACCTTTGTTTTAGGAACACAACTGATTAATAATGAATTGAATACTGCCTAGCTTTTCTTCAAAAGCAGAATGTCAAAAAGAAAAGCAGACTGGTAGCATAGGGTAGAGGTGGAATATAGAAGAGAGAATTTTGTATCAATAATGAAAACAGTGTGTGTGTGTGTGTGTGTGACCAATGTGTTCTATGAAGAGCTCATACAAATATAGAACAAAAACATTGAGATCTTACAAGGGAAATGCACAAAGGTCATGAACAATTCACACAGAGAATTACAAAGAGTAAACAAACACAGAAATATCCTTTTTTGCTGATAATTCAAAAACCTAAATTAAAAGCAACCTTGAGATTCCATCTTGTAACCACTAATGTAAGAGGAAAAAGCTTAAATGACACTTAATTTTGATGAGATTGTAGTGAAATCAGTATGCTCACAATTTCTGATGGCATTGTAAATTGGTTTTAAAAACCTTTCTGGATAGCAAATGACAGCATGAAAAAAATTAGAAAGGTGTTTGGGACTGTGGACTTCTAGAGGTTTATCTTCAGGCAGTATAAATCCAGAAAACAGGGAATATATGTATATATATAGCTGATTCACTTCTTTTACAGAAATACTGTACAGCAACCATATTCCAATAAAAGTTAATTTAGAAAAAAAGAAAAAATAAATCTGTATACAGCTCACATACACTCACAGAGAATAGCAGGGAGGGAAAAGTGGAAATAACAAATTTCAAATGATGAGTTGGATAGTTTATGTTTAAAAAAGCTATTATAATCAACTATACTTCAATAAAAAATTTAAAAATAAGCTGAAGCAAAAAGAAATACACTTGACAACATTCTCTGCCACAAATTCTAAATAGCAAAAATGTGGAAACAACCTAAATTTCCAACCTCAGGGTAATGGTTTAATAATTCATGGTATAGCAGCACCCCAGAACATTATGCAGTCATTCATTAAGCTGACAGCTATGAAAACTGTGAGGAAACGTGGCGGGGGAGGGGAAATGCTCCCTTGAGGGACCCCAGGCCGGGACTCAGCACAGCCCCTCCTCTGCACAGCAGGCTGCCTCTGAGGGCCAGTCTGAAGAGGAAGCTGTAATTTGACCTGATTTCCCAGCTTCCCTTGAGAGACCACCGGATGTGGCTCCTGTCAGCTCTCACGTATCTGTTCACGTCCATCACCAGGAAAGCCCAGCCTCCTGCCCTCCTGGGCTCAGCGCCAGAGCTCTGAAAGTCCCCCTGAATCACTGAGCCTTCTACTCCCACCTCGACGCCTTGCAGTCTGTCTTCCGGAGCCCATGACGTGTCAGCAGCAATCACCTTGTACCCCTGGCATCGTCTCTGAGCCTTACCTTGTGATTCTAACTCAGTGGTCAGGAAGTATTTTAGAAACTGGAAATGATAATCATCAAAATGACTGGGTGCTCCTTCCGCCAGGGGGTCGGGTTTGTTGCCTTGACCGCAACAGTCCCTCGCAGTGAGGAATTGCTCTGTATCCTGCCATGTGGACCTGTAATTTAGGACACCATTTATAATAATCTGAAGCTAGAATTTAACTCTCTTCTACATATAAACCCAAAGGATTATTTATATAGTGTTAAAATATGCTGAACTTTGCAGAAATAAAACTTCCGTGTTAAACTGGGGGAACACGATGCTTTGTTTTGTGGAACTTCTACAAGGGGTACAACATTTTAGAAAATCACATCCAAGAAGGCTACACACCTCTTATGATCTGCCAATGTTTTCAGTGTTTCCTTAACGGATCCAAAGAGCAAACAGCTTCATTAGATCTTTTAGTGGAGTCATGACCAAACATTTTTTTCATTTTCAAATGAAATTATCTGTTATAACTTATTATCCTTTTTTTGCATTATATTACAACTAGGGAGTTCAGAATATTTGAATATTTATTATAGAAGAGGAGCATTTTTAATCAAGATTTTTTATTGAAATATAGTTGGTTTACAATGTTGTGTTAATTTCTGCTGTGATTCCGTTATACATATATCTCATTCTTTTCTTATCCTTTTCCATTATGGTTTATCATAGGGTATGGAATATAGTTCTCTGTGCTATGTAAGACCTTGTTGTTTATTCATTCTATATATAAAAGCTTACATTTGCCACCCCCAGCCTCCCACTCCATCCCACTCCCATCCCCCTCCTACTTGGCACCCACGTCTGTGCTCTGCGTCTGAGATTCTGTTTCTGTTTTGTAGATAGGTTCATTTGTGTCATATTTTAGATTCCACAGTACAAGCGATATCATATGTGATTTGTCTTTCTCTAAAAAGGGAGCACTGGCTCTCATAGGAATGAGCGTGAAGCTTCCGGCGCAGCGCGTGCGAGTGGAGACTGCTGTTCCTCCCTCCCCTCGCACAGCGCCACAGCTGGTTCTCCACTGGTGCCTCCCCACCACATCTGCTTTCTTCTCTATTAAAAATCTCAATTCTTTCCGAAGACCATGCCATCAGGGTATAGCACCCATGACCGCCGCCCCCCACCAACTCGGTGTTCTCAACTACTGACTCCCAGGTAACTCTCCTTCATTGACTGATTTTTAACACAGGGCTCAACTCTTCCTTTCTACTAACACTTCTATCATTCTTGGAAATCTCAACCTCTATGAGGACAATCTACCATTGCCCTGGCTTTGCAGGCTTCTCATTTCCTTACTTCCAAAAAACCTTGACTACTGCTTGTCTTTCCAGCTCACTCACTCCAGAGTCCCCCCTCCAACATGTCTTACCCCATTGGGATCCTGACTCATTGGACTCATCACTGTTCTGCTCTCTCTCTATCCCTGACCACATTTCTGCCCCTCTTCTTTTTTACCTCTGTCCTTGCTATTGACCAAGTTTTGATCCCATGATACGCAATTTTACATAAACACACATACACGTTTCTATATCCATGCAAGTGAAAGTGAAGTGGCTCAGTCGTGTCCGACTCTTTGTGACCCTGTGGACTGTAGCCCTCCAGGCTCCTCCGCCCATGGGATTCTCCAGGCAAGAGTACTGGAGTGGGTTGCCATTTCCTTCTCCAGGGGATCTTCCTGACCCAGCAATCGAACCCAGGTCTCCCGCATTGCAGGCAGACGCTTTACCCTCTGAGCCACCAGGGAAGCCCTATGTACATCCACATCCCTAACTCCTTTGTTGCTTGCTCTGTTCATTTTATTGAATGATAAAGTTCCAATTCCAGTTAAACACTTCACTTCCTGCTGAATGTAGCTGAGAAAAATGCACCATCTTGCAAACTGGTCTAACTTTAAATTTATGACCAAAACTTCAAGTGGGTCATTCACACTGATAATGTAATCCTAAAAGTTGCCTCTAGGAAACTGATGTTCTCACTATCTCAGGTAACTCTGTCACATTTTCTGCTTTCTTCAAATCTCCAACAGCAGCCTCCGCTCCTCACCCTCTGATGATGAGCTGAACTTTTATTTCATCCATCAAATAGACAAAATTTGATGAGAATCAAATTTTCTTTGATTCTCTCTTTGATTTCATTGTTCCACTACTAAATCTGACAGCCTCTCTATAGGCAGTATGCTTGTTACTTCTTAACTAATGCAAAATGAATGAACTGTCCATATTCTCAGACCAACACTCCGCTTGTACACCGAGTCTCATCATTCCCATCACTTCTCACCTGCTTACAGTCTCCCTCACCGTGAAAATTACCCCTCCCCTATGAATCATTTTCTCTTCTCCTTCCCAACAGCCTGCATGCACAGCTACTCTAAAATGTGCCCTGCCCTTAAATGCATCCTTTCCCAGCCCCCATCCTGTTTTTCTGCTCCTGCTCACAGCCAAACTCAAAAGTTGTCCCTACATGATGTCTCCGTTTCTACACTTCTCACTCTCTCAATAATTCTCACTCCATTCTGCATCTTATCAGGATTTCATCCTCACCAAAGCACTGAAACAAATATTATGAAGGTTGCCAATGACCTCCATTTGGCTAGGACAATTCTCTGTCTTCAATCTTATTCCCCCTCTCAGGAGCATTTTACCTAATCCATCATGTCCTTCCTTCTTAAAGCATGTTTTCACTGCTTATAGGATACTACACGATCTTGTTTCTTCTTCTTATTGGCCATTCATCCTTAGTTTTGTTTACCTCTCTTCTGTGAAAGTGAAGTCACTCAGTCGTGTCTGACTCTTTGCGACCCCATGGACTGTAGCCTGCCAGGATCCTCTGTCCATGGGATTTTCCAGGCAAGAACACTGGAGGTGGGTTGCTATTTCCTTCTCCAGGAGATCTTCCCAACCCAGGGATTGAACCCAGGTCTCCCACATTGTAGGCAGATGCTTTACCATCTGAGCCACCAGGGAAGTCTTCTCTTCTGCTCAACCCCAAAGTCTCCTGAGCTTAGTTCTAATCTCCTCTTCTGCCTACCCTGAGATCTATGGCTTTAAATATCACCTACAAGCCAGTTTATACCTCAATTTATACCTGTAGTGCAAACTCTTCTCTGGGGTTCAGGTGCATATCTCTTACTACTTATTTGACATCTCCTCTGGGGCTGCCTGGAGCTTCCCAGGCGGTGCTAGTGGTAAAGAACCCACCTGCCAATGCAGGAGACGTAAGAGACTCAGTTTCAACCCCTGGGTCAGGAAGATTCCCTAGAGGAGAGCCCAGCAACCCACTCCAGTATTCTTGCCTGGAGAATCCCATGAACAGAGGAGCCTGGCAGCTGTAGTCCATAGCGTCACAAAGAGTTGGATACCACTAAAGTGGCTTAGCATTCACAGGCTGGGGCTGCCTAATAGGCACCTCAAACTCGACATAACCAGCAGGAAATGCTTGATGCCCCCACCCTGTCACAGCCTACTCTTCCACAACCTTTCCCAATCACCTTTAATGGCACCACCATCCACCCAGTTGCCCAGATCAAGAACCTAGGAGTCATCTTGAACTGATCGGTTCCCCTCATCCTCACATCCAAGCCAACAGCAAACCTTCTGACCCTACCTACCAGACTTGTTTTTCACTATGGGAAATACCAACATGTAGCATCTAACTGTTGTCAAAGTTACTCTTGTGAATGTCTGTCACTGACTGAGGCTTAGACTGTAAGTGAATCCAGCCTGACAGAACTCGCCAAATCCCAACCATCTCCAGACACCCACGAAGAATTTATTACCCAGCTGTTTCAGTTGTCTGTCACCATATAACCAGCCCAGTATTTAGTGACTTAACCTAAAACTCTTGTTGATTTGCTCACCCTTTGGCAGATTAGGCAGCTTCTGGTGGGAATCTCTGATCCACAAGGCAACCACTGTGGAGCCAGCTGGTGTTGCAGGGTCTACCCTCATCTTAGTCTCACTCACAGACCTTGCAAGTGGACCCTGACCATTCAGTCAAAGATCACTGGTGACCTCAATTCTCCTGTAAGTGGGCTTCTTCCCAAAACTGCTTGGATTTCCCCACTGCAGAGGGAGTTCCAAGAAGAAGGAAGCACAGGTTGCCAGTCACTTTTCTTCACTTAAAGAGTAGGTCTGAAATCAGTACAGGGTCACTTCCATTGTACCCTCTTGGTCAGTCACAGGGCAGCCAAAGTTCTAGGGGGTGGATAAATAGACTCTACTGCCAATTAAGGGGGAATAGCAAAGAATCTGTGACCATGTTTAATCCACTACACCAGCCCTTTGAATGGTATAACAGATCTGTAGTTGATTTGGTTCTTTAGAAACCAGGGCATACTGGTGAATGTTAACTGACTGGAGGGAAGCAAGGGGGAGCAGGTGTTGATTTATAGTATTTGCCAATTGTCATGGTGTAAACACCTCCACCAGGACTGATTTCAGGCTCACCAAACACACAACTGGGAAGAAATGCACACAATTATTCAGCTCTTTTTGTTTGTTTTTTAACAATCAAATAAGTATTTTTAGCAATCAAATAAGTATTGATTATAATGAATTATAACCCATCAAAGAAATCACATCAGTTGAAATTTTGAGGAGGCAGGGAATGCTGTTTCTCATTAAACTTCAAGTTTGTTAATTTATATCAATATAGACTGATGACTTCCTCTTTGAAAATGAATTGTAATCCATTACAATTTTTTAAAATTTGTTTTCTGTTGGAGGATAATTGCTTTACCATGTTGTGTTGGTTACTGCTTTACAACATCATAAATCAGCTATATGTGCACATATACCCCCTCCCTCTTCAGCCACCCTCCTAGCCTCCCATCCCACCCTTCTAGGTCACCCCAGACCACCGATCTGAGCTCCCTGTGCTTTGCAGCAGCTTCCTGCTAGCTGTCTGTTTTACACATGGTGGTGTATATATGTCAATACGACTCTCTCAATTCATCCCCCCACCTTCTTCCCCCTCTGTGTCCACAACAGTTGGCTCTTACAAGCCAGTACAAGCTAGCTCCAGAAACAACACTGACCAGTTGAAAAAGAAAATTCTGCATGGTTGTCCAGGCAATAAATATTTATGGAGAGCCCATATGTATGAGACATTAGGAAGAGAGGTGAACAGAACAGCTCCAAAATCTGGCTTCAGAGTTTGCATTCTAATGGGGGAGTCAGATAATAAGCAACAAAGGATATACTGTAATGAAAGGTGCTATTAAGAAAATAAAACAGGGCAAAGAGCAGAGAATGATGGGCAGTCCTGTTTTTACATACCGAAATCAGAGAAATCCTTTCTGAGGACATATTTCATGTTAGCAACCATTAACTGTTAGTAGAAGGTCACTATTACACAGTACTTACTACGTGCCAGGCACTCTTTTGATCAACTACATATATTAATTTATGAATTAAAGTCTATAAGAAAACGTCCTGAGTGAGTGAGTGAAAATTCCTCAGTTGTGTCTGACTCTTTGCGACCCCATGGACTATACAGTCCATGGAATTCTCCAGGCCAGAACATTGGAGTAGGTAGCCATTCCTTTCTCCAGGGAATCTTCCCAACCCAGCCATCGAGCCCAGGTCTCCCGCATTGCAGGCAGATTTTTTATCAGCTGAGCCACCAGGGAACCCCTAAGAAAATGTCCTAAGTGAGGAAAAATTCAATTTAAAAAAAAAACATTCAAACATATGTCTAGATCAGAAGCAAATGAGACAAGGGAAGAACATTTGAAATAGGTAATGTAGAAAGAGAAAAGCCTGGCCACTTGGGAAGAACGTGATTTGCGTTTGACTCTCACCCAATCCCATAAACTGTGGTACCATATGTGGTAGGGAAACCAGTTGTGAGAGGACAACCTCAAGAGTGTGTGGGGAAGTGGAGACAAGATTCATACTCATGCAATGAGGCCATTTAGGAGATGGTTTACAAATTGTCTTTAATTGTGCTATCATGGCCTTCCCAATGAGGGCTGTATCTGAGAGAAACACCGTAAATGTGTGGTGTGTTTTATGGTCCAGACTTTTTCACATTTATCCTCAAAACCACTCCATGAAGTAAGTATCCAGGGCAAGAGATTTCACAGATTAGGAATCTTGGACTCACTAAACAAAAGAGGATGACTTTTCCGACTCTAAACCAAATTAATGCAATAAATATGTATGTAGTGCCTGCAATGGGTCAGGCAAGGCGCAAGTGCCAGGAGTCAACCCTTCCCTCCCCAATTCCCCACCAGCCATGCACAGCCCTGGGAACATGGCGGTTGTGATGCCACACTCTCACTGGCACCCCCCCCCACACACACGTGCCAGGGTAGCGCTCCCCCACCGATGTATATTTCAGGCAGAGGAGGGAGGCAGGGAGAGATGAGACCCCCTTCCGTGCATAGCAATGGATTTGGGATCGCGCACACGCCTGCCTTAGCCCCCTCTTTCAACTAGAAAGAGCAGAAACATTCCACCTCTGACTTTCTTACTTCCCCATCCATAAAGCAATCTCAAAGCTAATTTCCCTTATAACTGGAAATCTTTCTATAGTACTATATATACCAAAATACAGATTTTACACTCAGCATTTTAAAAATACTAAGAGATCTCCTCTCCCTAAACACATGCTGTCATTGCTCTCAATTAAATGAATAAGAGCTGGAGCAGGCAAGAGGAACCCGTGCTCCCTGGCAGAGCCCTGGGGCGGATGAAAGCATTGACTCAATGGGTCAGAAGAACACATCCCCAGAGACACCACCTAAAAGCACACTGAGAAATGTGAGTTGAACCAGGTGTCAGAAGACCCATGGAGCATTTTAAATGGTTAAGTGATTGCTGTGATCAGCAGAGTGAAAGGCTTCTGAAATATCAAAGGCACCGTAGAGCAAAAGACAACCCAAGTCAGCCATGAACAATAACTTGTTTTCTTCCTTAAGGAGCAAAACTTGCTAGGGCTAAAGCCAGAATGAGTACATTCAAGCTCCATCGAATAGTGCAGGAAATGTATATGTGGTTATGGGGGTAAGGGAAGGGTATTAAAAAAAAAACTTTTATATGGTCCATATACATTCATTAAATCTGTCTGGAACTATGAGGGAAATGATTGGAATTAGTGTCTCCATTTTACAGTCAAAGAAACTGATGTGAGAGGAGTAAATGGCTGAAACATGTTAAGTAGATGTATAGGATCAAAAAAAAAAAATCACAAATATTTTTAATTCCCTGGTCTGTCCATCAGAGAACATATCCTTTAACTTAAAATGATGGTTATCTAGTTACCTTCAGCCTGGGGAAAGATCTAAAAGATGGCAACATGCCTGATCTATAGGCTCTCTTGGGAAAGGGGTTATGGTTGATAAGAGATTTTCCTATCAGTGGAGAGCCAAGATTGACTTTCAGCTAGGAACTCAGCCAATTTAGTACTTCTTTCCTACTGTGAAGAAATACTATATATGGACACACTGAGACTTAAAGAAACTGGTTAGAGGGGAAAGATAAAGCAAAACCCAAGCAGAGAAAGGCAGACAAGTAGGAGCAGTTGCCGGGTTTCTATCCAAATTCACCTCATTATGCTTGAGGCTTGGCTGCAGTTTGACATTAGCTAGGGTTGTCCCCAGGCAGCCAGGCTAAGCCTGCAAGCTCCAGTCTGCACCAGCTGGTTAACAGGGCACCAAATAAACCTTGTATAAGCAATCTGGGTTTTCTGCCCTTGTGCTCAAAGGAGACCCCCTCCCCAAATTGAAGTGTACTCGTCTTTTTAGAATTGCTCCCTCTTCGAATGTCCATGATCCAGTTACTCTTTGTTCCTGCTTACACACAGCTTGACACAGCCTCTCCTCCTTGCCCTTGGCCTTATTCTCTTCGTTTTCCACTGACCCCACCCAGAAAGGGCTGTATTTCATTGTCTGTAACTAACTCAGTCATGCTTTCTGCACCAAGGACATTTTAAGAAAAAAAAAAATTTCCCCCGTAATTCTTGGTGGTCTTTGCAGGAACATCTGAAAAGACATCACGTGAACCTCAGTCTGGCTCTCCTCTCCAAACAAGCAAAGAGGGACTTTGCTTGCAAGCCAAGAGGGACTTCATTACAAGATGAATTTTAAATGGAATGCATCTTCTTTTGTCTGTTTTCTCTTCTACACTTCTTCTCTCCCACTCCCAGCCCCACCCTCATGCAGCAGACTGAAAAGGGAGCTGACTGTCTGTGCCCTACCCTCTCCATGACCTACCCTCCAGGTTGGAGGGTGACAGACCACTGCAGCCTGAGGAGTCCAGGCATGGGCCGAGAGTCCCAGGCTCTAGACGGTGTTCATGGCCTGCCTCTGTTCTCCCTCTCTGTCAGCCGCTTCTCCCTTGCCAAGCCAGCTGTCTGCACCTGGACATCTCTGTCACTCTCTTCCCACACTCTGCCTGGCCAGAGGCCATGCTGGCATGGTCCCTACTGGGGTCTGTGCTCTGCTGCAGGCAGCCAGTTGGAACTGGCTGGGGGTGGGGAGGACACCAATTCCTGAAGCACCAGACTGTGCTCTGGCTTCACCTAGCTATTTACCTCGGGAAAACAAGTCTATAGCTTCTGAGTGTGTGCCCTACCAAATGAACAGCCCTATGGCAAAATATTCCTGTTAGTGAACAACCGTTTGGGCTTATGTGTTTGGGCATATCTGTAGACCAAAGTCAATATTGCCATTCCATCTAAGTGATATCTTCAAGATGCAGTTATAAATATTCAACAAAATAATAGATTTTTTAATAACCTTCAATCTGTTTAACATTCCAAGACTCCCCAAAGTTCATTTAATCTCTCCTGAGTTTTCACATAGCAACATTGCCAGGAAGAGTTACAATGTTGTTGCAGGTCACCCCAGTCTACTCAATTTTGTTACTCCTTCATTATAAGCAACAGAAAATCAAACCTACTAACTTAAGCAGAAAAAGGGAAATTTTTAGAAAAGATACTTTTAGAACCAAGTAAAGAACTTGAAGGAAGGAAGGAAGGGGGGTGGTGCTGAGGCCCTTGGTTGCAGGAGGTCGTAGCCCCCTCCAAATATATTACAATGGCCCTGTGACCTGTGCATTAATTTCCTATTGCTGCCATAACAAACTGCCACAAATGCAGTGGCTTAAAGCAACATAAATTTCTTAACTCACAGTTCTGTAGGTCAGAAGTCTGGCACAGCTCAACTTTGTCCTCTGCTCCAGACCAAAGCCAAGGTGTCAGCCATGCTGGGGTCTTCTCTGGAAGCTTGAGGGGAAAGTCCACTTCTAAGCTCCTTCAGGTTGTTGGCTGAATCACGTCCTTGTGATTATAAGATTGAGGTGTCCACTTCCTCAATGGCTATCAGCTGGGAAACTCCGTCAGCTCCTAGAAGCCACAGCACTTTCTTCCCCTATGACCCCCTCCATCTTCAAGCCAGAGAAGTCCCTCATGCTTCAAATCTGACTCCTGCTGCTTTGAAAGAACCAGATGACTAGATCAGGCTCACCTGAGAGTCTTTTGTCTTAAGGTCAACCCTGCCACGTAACACAGCAATTGTGGGAGTGAGAAGCTCAGCTTCTCGTCATATTACATGTGCCCTATGTAAAATTCTGCCTACTGCACAGGGCTCAGCTCCCATCACTTTTGGTCCCCGCCTATCTCTGTCCCTCTTTACATTCTCAGGAGAGAAACTCTGATTGGCTAATTTGGGTCAGGCATCCAACCCCATCCAGCAGCTATGATAAGGGGACAGGCTCCTACAGAAGAGGGCTCAGCATCTTGAAATCAGCGACTGTTCTGAGAGAGGGAAAGGTTGTTGGGAGATGGGCAGAGATCAGAAGAGAAACCCTTGAAGAGGGACATAGGGAAGCGAAGCGAGAAGAGTCCCACACATCAGTAGCAGACAAACAACAAACCAGCCCAATGAAGCTAACAGCCTAAGAGGGACAGGAGCCTGGTGTACGTGCTCATATTTTGTCCTTGTATTTTCCACAGGGGTTAAACATCTGCAACGTTCACATTATGCAAAATAGAACTAGGGACTAGTTTGAGTTCATGAGTCCATTTCTGAGAGTTGTATGTTTTCCCTCTTAAGAACTGAGGATTTGTACACTTCCCTATACTACCCTCCAAGAGAGAAGGTTTATAACAGTGTCACAAGGCAGTCAGTAGAGAACAGTCCAGAACCAAGTAAAAACCCCGCAGAGTCATTGGGGTATTTTCATGTCCCTTTTGCCACTTGCAAAAAACAGAACCAGGATTTGGGCAACATCGTGCTGCCTATTTTAAAGATTAGAAAACTGACACCCCAGCCAAAAGCAAGGGTTCTCTTTGAGGTGAGGTTCTCCAGGGGTCTTGGAGAAAAGCTCTTAGGAATATCTGACAGATATTTTCCATTGCAGTAATGGTGACAAATGGATGGTCCACTTTTGTATAGTAGCGCTTCATACCTTTCAAAGTAAGACATCATTGAATTACATGCCTTGTTAGACTCATTTGGAGAATGAGTCTCAGTTGCCTGCATTTATCAAGTGCCATTTTGTGCGGAGTTCCCTGGGAGAATCAGAGAGATAAGAAAGAAGCTGAAAGGCCTTGGGATACAATGAAGGAACTCTTTCCTCCAAAACAAATTTTGCCTGGAACTGTGTTAAAATGAAAGAGAACATCTCCAGCAGAACTGACACAAAACCCTCTAAAAATCACAAAATGAATTTTTTTTTTTCCCCTTTAGAAGTTCATATGTCATACTGAACACAGTGGTTAGGATAACCTCAAATGGAATGACAGGTCCAAGGCTTGTGGGAATGATTTTCTCTGTTTCACTTACTTCGACTCTCAGCACTAATCTGTTCTTTACATTAGTCATTATTAGCACCTAGAAATTATTCCCTCATTCCTTTAAACTGTTTTCCTTCTTGTCTGAAAAGTTCTTCTGAAATGATTTATTCTTTACACCCCTTGCCTCTTTCTATGTGTTATTTATTATCCTCAACTCCCCAGTTACTGAGTATCAACCACAGGTCATCCAGAAGGAAAAGCAAGGACCATCTTATGTTAGGTGAGGCTGACATAGGACACCTCCGCCAGCCAAGGGCTTGCACCCTGTGAGCTGGTCACAGGGGTATTGAAAATATCTTCTCTGATACTGACTGGTCATTCTGTTTTGGTTTATTTTTTTGCCAGTGTAAGAACCAAAAAACATCATCTCATGTATTATTCAGTTCAGTTCAGTCGCTCAGTCGTGTCCGACTCTGCGACCCCATGAATCACAGCACGCCAGGCCTCCCTGTCCATCACCAACTCCCAGAGTTCACTCAAACTCACGTCCATCGAGTCGGTGATGCCATCCAGCCATCTCATCCTCTGTCGTCCCCTTCTCCTCCTGCCCCCAATCCCTCTCAGTATCAGAGTCTTTTCCAATGTGTCAACTCCTTGCTTGAGGTGGCGAAAGTACTGGCATTTCAGCTTTAGCGTCATTCCCTCCAAAGAACACCCAGGGCTGATCTCCTTTAAAATGGACTGGTAGTTCCTAGTAATTCCACAAGTTGGTTTAAAATGCAGCCTGAATAACTTATTTTTAGGGCATTTTATTGATTCTCATGGTCTGCCATGTGATCAGATTTGTTAAGCATTCCATGGACACTGGGGAAAAAAGTATGGGCATACCACTTTCTATACAAAGTTTTCTCCATGCCTAGTTTACATGCTTATTTATACAAATCCTCTAAAATTCAAAAGAAAAATTAACCTTATCTGTCAAAGACCTTTTACAAAAATTTTAATTGAAGTAAATGGACATTACAAAATGTACCATCTTATCCATGTCCCAGCAGAGTTCAGTGGCGCGTCCACATTCACATCATCGTGCTACCGTCACTACCAGCCATCCTCGGAATTCTCACGTCGAAAAACTGAAACCCATTAACCAATAATCCTCTCCCCGCTCCTCCCCCCAGACCCTGGCCACCAGCGTTCTGCTCTCTGTCTTCATCAGTTTGACTGTTCTAGGTGCATCACACTAGTGAAATCATACAGTACTCATCCTTTTGCTACAGGCTTTTTTCACCTAGCATCACGTCCTCAACGTCCATCTGTGGCACAGTATGTGTCAGCATTTCCTTCCTTTTAAACGCCAAACGATATGCCATTGTGCATATATATCACATTTTGTTTATTCATTCATCCGTCAATGGAAACTTGGGTTGTTTTTGTTTAGTCACTGAATCATGTCTGATTCTTGTGAGCCAAATTGTTGCCCACCAGGCTCCTTTGCCCATGGGATTTCCCAGGCAAGAATACTGGAGTGGGTTGCCATTCCCTTCTCCAGGGGACACTTGGGTTACTTCTACCATTTAGCTCTTGGGAATAATGCTGCTATGAACACTGGTGAACGAATAATAATGGAGTCACTATTTTCTATTCTTTTGAGTATATACCCAGAAGTGAAATTGCTGGATCATGTGGTAATTCTATTTTTAAGTTTTGAGGAATTGCCATATCATTTCTTCATAACAGCTACACCATTTTACACTCCTAACCACAGTGCACAAAGGTTCCAATTTCTCCACATCCACACCAACACTTGTGATTTTGTTTTTTCTGATGGTAATCATCCTAATGAATGTGAAGTAGTACCTTATTGGAACGATCTGTCAAAGACTTCTGTAATTTCCATTACAACTGTGGTTTCATTCTTATACTCTAGTAAATAACTGTGCTTTATTTATTTTATACTGTTTTTTTGTGTATATAAAAAATAATAACTATTACATAGTCTGTTTTTTGTATCTTTTTGCCTGGCAAATAACCCTTATTGCTTGACAAATCGCTTCTTAACTCTCAGCAGAGATTGAAGATAGAGTTTCACCTCCCTGATCAGTCTCTGGGGCTTGTGGCCCCTCCCATTGTCTTTCACTGTTTCTCTACCTTGCATAGGAATTCATATTAGTATGCCAGTCTCTAAAGGCAGCTACATACCAACTGAACTCTGTGAAATCAGAAAAATAGGCTGGACTTCCCTGGTGGTTCCATGGTTAGGAATCTGCCTTGCAATGCAGGAGACTTGGGTTAGATTCCTGGTCCAGGAAGATTCCACATGCTGCAGGGCCACTAAACCAGGGCGCCACAACTACTGAGCTCGTGCTCTGTGACAAGAGAAGCCACCACAGTGCAAAGCCTGAAAGCCTCAACTAGAGAGTAGCCCCCGTTTCCTGCAACTAGGGAAAGCCCGCAAAGCAACAAAGACCCAGCACAGCCCAAAATGGATAAGTAAATAAACAAGCTTTTTAAACTCTTAAAAAAATAGGTTGACTGCACTTGAACCATTAAGGGCCTAACTCCGTACCAGCCTGCTATTTGGATTCTGCAAAGTAGAAGGCAGAAGTAACGTGCATTCATCCTCTGGCTGCTCCCCACCTTCACTTGCTCAGTTGTCAATCAGTTGATCAATAAATACATGAGCATCTTGAGCTAAGGTCCTAGAAATGCAGTTATGAACATACACACAGCTCCTGCTTTCACAGATCTTACAGTGGAGAAGGGAGATGTTAAATAAATAATTGCGAGTAAGGTAAGTCCTGCGAAAGAGAAGTATGGAGCGTTAAGTAGCACAGAAGAGAAGGATCTAGTCTGGTTGAGGAAGCAGGGAAGCCATCTCTGAGGAAGTTATTTTTCAATTGGTACACAAAGGATCATTCAGTCAGTCACGGGAGAGCCCTTGAAGAGCTTCATGGTTTGGAGCACAGACTCTGGAGCTAAACTGCGTATTCAGATCCAGCCCTGGCACTTAGTAGCTGGAGGGCTTTGGGTGACTTATTTAACTTCTCTACAAATAATAGTTGTCACAGTTAATTGATACACATATCAGTTTCTGTCACATAAAAAGTACTCAATAAATGTTTATTAATCATTAAATCAATATTGCTATTCCAGTCCCTGTGGCAGATACAGAGAGGATGATGATAAAATAGACAGAGACATCACCTTCATAGTAGTAGGGATAGGGAATAAACCTCCAGAAAGGTTTAAATTGACAGTTTTTATCCAACATCTCTAAAATGTCCCTACTCTTTAGCTCAACAATTACATGTCTGGAAATTTAATCCTAAAGAAATAACCACAAACACATGCAAGGTTTTAGCTATTTCTCTTACTGAAAAGTTGAGTGCAACCTGAGTGTCCTACAGGAAATTAAATTATGATGCAACTCATATATGATGAGACATGCAATCATCAAAATGATATAGAGGAATTCTATTTATTGACATAAGATGAGATTTAGTATTATGCATGTGAATCAGTTCAGTTCGGTTCAGTCGCTCTGTCGTCTCCGACTCTTTGTGACCCCATGGACTGCAGCACTCCAGGCTTTCCTGTCCATCACCAACTCCCGGAGTGTGCTCAGACTCATGTCCATTGAGTCAGTGATGCCTTTCAACCATCTCATCCTGTGCCGTTCCTTTCTCCTCCTACCTTCAATCTTTCACAGCATCAGGGTCTCTTCCAATGAGTCAGTTCCTTGCAACAGGTGGCCAAAGTTTTAGAGCTTCAGCTTCAGCATCACTCCTTCCAATGAATATTCAGGATTGATTTCCTTTAGGATTGGCTGGTTTGATCTCCTTGCAATCCAAGGGCATGTGAATAGCTCTTGCTAATAACATATACTAATCCATAGGAAGTCAAGAATTGAAGTATTTAAACCAAGGTATTAATAGGAATTTTCTCTAAGTAAATATGCCTACTAGGAATCAATGGACCCTAACTCTGGCAGACTTATTGTGAGGGTGGGGCAGGGGCAGAATTTACTGGAAGAAGCTGAAGTAACTCAGAAAAGGAAGAGAAAGCTGAACAACCAGGCTGTGGGTAGAGCAGGAACCAGCTGGATCTGGCATCCAGGTGATAGAAATGATAGGACAGTCTCCAGTAAGCTATAGCATTGGTAACGGCTTCCCTGATAGCTCAGTTGGTAAAGAATCTGCCTGCAATGCAAGAGACCCTGGTTTGATTCCTGGGTCGGGAAGATCTGCTGGAGAAGGGAAAGGCTACCCACTCCAGTATTCTGGAGAATTCTATGAACTGTATAGTCCACGGGGTCACAAAGAGTTGGACACAACTGAGCAACTTTAAAAAAAAAAATAGTAAAAGTCAGCTCAGTCTATTAGTGTGTGCAAGTGTGTGTAAGTGTGTGTGTGTTTTCTCAGTTTCAGTTCTCCAGGGGAAAGAGTCTGATTGGCCAGACTAGGTCATGGGGCACTGCCATGTTGGCGGCTGCAGCAATAAATCCTGCATGCAGTGGGAACTCTGCAGTGCCCCAGAGAAAGAAGCCAGGGGAAAGGTGAAGTCAATAGATGTCCACTATGATGGGATTTTAGGTACAGTACTTTCCTTTTTATTCCTTATCTATATTTTGAAAATTCTTCTATAATAGACAGATATTGATTTTGCAATATGAGAATTTTTTTGTAATTTCAAAAACCCCAAAATGCAAATAAGTTGCCAAATTTCCTGAATGGGTTATTTCACAACTTGTTGCCTTCTTTTTATTCCATTGCTACATCTTCTGCAACAAATCCCATCCCCACTCACCCCACATCCACTCATATACCTACATATCCACATGAATTATTTTTATGTAATTTTTATTAATATAACAATAATACAATCAGCACATAATGCTCTGAATAAGCACATAACATTCCATTTTAATAATATAATGACATACAAATTCTTCAATTCATTGGCTAATAGTAGAGTCAAATTTTGCAGAATAATCACGAAAGATTATAACAAGCATTTACAAAGTACTTGATCCATGCCAGACACTGAACTGACTCCTTTACTTACTTTAATGTAAAATACACAGTTTGACAAAACAACATTTTCCTTCTCCAACACAGAGTTCTTATTAGATTCTATCTTTTCTGGAAAATAGATTCTTTCTCTTCCAAGAACCTCAAGGCATTCCATTTGCATCAAGTATTCCATTTAAATTCTTTCGCCATCACTAAGAGGAAAACACAGGACTGGATATCACTTATCTCCCTGTAGAGTTGAGGAAGCTTCAGAGACATGATTTCCTCAAAATCGTACAGCTATCAGAGGCATCTGAACATCTCTCTATTTGTGGAGCTGATGGCACTGAGACAACAATTCTTTAACTTAATAGACATATCTTGTGGTCCTACTTTGTATCAGTCTTTTGTGCAGGAAATCAAAGACTGATTCATTCGTGTATTCAACACATCCACACTTCCGTGCCAGGCTGTCCCAGTTACCAGGAGTAAGACCGACACAGTCCCAATCATGATGCAAAGGCCCTGTCTGTTCTCAAGGAGTCTGCAATCAGCTGATAAACAGGGGAGTGTTTGCCAGCTGTGCATGAGGCTTAAGAAAGAGAAGTAAAAGTAACTATGGAATTGGAAGTGTGCAGGAAAATGTTGAAGTAAGATCAAAAATACAGCAAATACACGCAGTTCAAAGACACTCTTGGGAGAAGGTGAAAGTTGTGTATTGAGTATGAGGACTTGAGGAAGCAGAGTTCACAGGCAGTGATTATAACCAGGGACTACTGCAGGCCAACTTGAGAGAAGCTATGCCTCCAGGGAAAGGACATAGTGAAGTCACTCAGTCATGTCCGACTCTTTGTGACCCCATGGACTGTAGCCTACGAGGCTCCTCCATCCATGGGATTTTCCAGGCAAGAGTACTGGAGTGTGTTGCCATTTCCTTCTCCAGGGGATCTTCCCAACCCAAGGAACAACCTTGGCTCTCCGGCATTGCAGGTGGACAGTTTACCATCTGAGCTACCAAGGATATAGTTAGTTCAAGGCAAATTTGCAAGGATAGAGAGAAGGAAATAAACCTAACCTTATCCAGCTACCTCCTCTGACTTCTTCCCCAATCTCCCATTGGCCAAACCAAGGAGCAAGAGAGTCTCTTGATACAGCCTAGATGGGTCAGCTTCCCGGGTGGAGAGCAGGATAGAGGGCGGTGGACAGTGAACCTGGACAGGTGAACAGAAGAGAGCCAGCACTTCTGGTTGTGCTGCTGCAATGTCTTCCTTGACTGAGTCCTTTGGCCTCTGTGGACATCAGCTTCTTTACTCTTTCCGGAAAGGCCTCACTCTGGTCATCCTTAAGGCATCTCCCAGGGTCAGCACTGTACGAAGAGAGAGGAGTCATCTAGTCATCTGTATGAACTAGGCTTGTATTTAGTATTAGGGGAGATTTCCTTCTTGTTGTTCAGTTGCTCAGTCAGATCCAGTTCTTTGCCACCCCATGGACTGCAGCATGCCAGGCTTCTCTGTTTTTGCCGTCTCCTGGAGTTTGCTCACATTCAGGTCTGTTGAGTCAGTGAAGCTATCTACCATCTCATCCTCTGCCACCTTCCTCTCCTTTTACCTTCAATCTTTCCCAGCATCAGGGTCTTTTCTAATGAGTCAGTTCTTCACATTAGGTGGCCAAAGGATTGGAGCTTCAGCTTCAGTCCTTCCAGTGAATATTCACGGTTGATTTCCTTTGTGATTGACTGGTTTGATCTTCTTGCAGTCCAACGGACTCTCAAGAATCTTCTCCAGCACCACAGTTCAAAAGCATCCATTCTTTGGCACTCAGCTTTCTTTATGGTTCAACTCTCACATCTGTACATGGCTACTGGAAAACCATAGCTTTGACTATATGGACATTTGTTGCCAAAGTGATGTCTCTGCTTTTTAATATGCTGTCTAGGTTTGTCATATCTTTCCAAGGAGCAAGAGTCTTTTGATTTCATGGCTACGTTCACTGTCCACAGTGATTTTGGAACCCGAGAAAATAAAATCTGTCACTGCTTCCAATTTTTCCCCTTCTGTTTGCCATGAGGTGATGGGAATGGAAGTCACGATCTTAGTTTTTTGAATGTTGAGTTTTAAACCAGCTTTTTCACTCTCCTTTTTCATTCTCATCAAGAGGCCCATTAGTTCCTCTTCACTTTCTGACTTTAGAGTGCTATCATCTGCATATCTTAAGTTATTGATATTTCTCCCAGCAATCTTGATTTCAGCTTGGAATTCAACCAGCTCACATTTTGCATGATACACTCTGCATATGAGTTTAAAAACTGTGTGACAGTATACAGCCTTGACATACTCCTTTCTCAATTTTGAACCAATCAGTTATTCTGTGTCCGGGTCTAACTGTTGCTTCTTAACCCATATACAGGTTTCTCAGGAGCCAGGTAAGGTGGTCTGGTGTTCCCATATCTTTAAGAACTTTCCACAGTTTGTTGTGATCCACTAAGTCAAATGCTTCAGCGTAGCCAATGAAGCAGATGTTTTTCTGGAAGTCCCTTGCTTTCTCCGAGATCCAGCGAATGTTGGCAGTTTGATCTCTGGTTCCTCTGCCTTTTCTAAATCCAACTTGAACATCTGGAAGTTCTCAGTTCATGTACTGTTGAAGCTTAGCTTGGAGAATTTTGAACATAGTCGTACTAGAAGAACCTGGTGGACCACTGTCCATGGATTCACAGTCAGACACACTTGAGTAACTACCAGCACCTTACTAGTATATGAAATGAACACAAGTGTATGGTAGTTTGAACATTCTTGGGCACTGCCCTTCTCTGGGATTAGAATGAACACTGACATTTTCCAGTCCTGTGACCATTGCTGAGTTTTCCAAATTTGCTGACATATTGGGTGCAGCACTGTAACAGCATCATCTTTTAGGATTTGAAATAGCTCAGCTGGAATTCCATCATCTCCATTAGCTTTGTTCATAGTAGTGCTTCCTAAGGCCCGCTTGACTTCACACTCCAGGATGTCTGATTCTAGGTGAGTGACCACACCATCATGGTTATCCGGGTCATTAAGACCTTTTTTGTACACTTCTCCTGTGTATCCTTGCCATCTCTTCCTCTCTTCTGCTTCTGTTGGGTCCTTAACATTTCAGTCCTTTATCATGCCCATCCTTGCGTGAAATTTTCCCCTTGATAGCTCCAATTTTCCTGAAGAGACCTCATCTTTCCCATTCTATTTTCCCCTCTATTTCTTTGTATTGTTCATTTAAGAAGGTTTTCTTATCTCTCCTTACTATTCTCTGAAACTGTTCATTCCATTGGGTATATCTTTCCCTTTCTCCCTTGCTTTTCACTTCTCTTCTTTCCTCGGCTATTTGTAAAGGCAAAAGATATGTAAATTTCCTCAGACAAGCACTCTGCCTTCTTGCATTTCTTTTTCAGGGAGATGGTTTTGGTCGCTGCCTCTTGTACAATGTTATGAACCTCTGTCCACAGCTCTTCATGTGCTCTTGTCTACCAGATCCAATCCCTTGAATCTGTTTGTCACCTCCACTGTGTAATCATAAGGGATTTGACTTAGGTCATAGCTGAATGGCCTAGTAGTTTTCCATACTTTCTTCAATTTAAACTTGAATTTTGCAGTAAGGAGCTAATGATCTGAGCCAGAGTCAGTTCCAGGTCTTGTTTTTGCTAACTGTATAGAGCTTCTCCATCTTCAGCTGCAAAGAATATAGTCCATCAATAATTTCGCTATTGACCATTTGGTGATGTCCATGTGAGGGTTGTTTCTTGTGTTGTTGGAAGATGGTGTTTGCTATGACCAGTATGTTCTAGCGAAACTCTGTTAGCCTCTTCCCTGCTTCATTTTGTACTCCAAGGCCAAACTTGCTTGTTACTCTAGGTATCTCTTGACTTCCTACTTTTGCATTCCAATCCCCTATAGTGAAAAGGACACTTTTTTTTTTTTTTTTTAGTTCTAGAAGTCTTGTAGGTCTTCATAGAACCTGTCAACTTCAGCTTCTTCAGCATCAGTGGTTGGGGCATAGACTTGGACTACTGTGATGTTGAATAGTTTGCCTTAGAAACAAACTGAGATGACTCTGTCGTTTTTGAGCTTGCACCCAAGTACTGCATTTCAGGCTCTTTTGTTGACTCTGAGGGCCACTCCATTTCTTCTAAGGGATTCTTGACCACAGTAGTTAATATAATGGTCATCTGAATTAAATTTGCCCATTCCGATCCATTTTAGTTCCCTGATTTCTAAAGGGTCAGTATTGACTCTTGCTATCTCCTGCCTGACAACATCCAGTTTAGCCTGATTCATGGACCTAACATTCCAAATTCCTACAAAATATTGTTCTTTATAGTATTGGACTTTACTTTCACTCCCAACACCTCCACAGCTGAGCATCATTTCCACTTTGGCCCAGCCACTTCATTCTCTCTGGAGCTATTAGTAATTACCCTTGCTCTTCCCCAGTAGCAGTATTGGATGCCTTCTGACCTGGGGGGCTCAACGTCCAGCGTCATATCTTTTTGCCTCTTCATACTATTCATGAGGTTCTCATGGCAAGAATACTGGACTGGTTTGCCATTCCCTCCTCTACGTAGAGACAGCTGTTCCCACCACCTGAGTCATGTTTGGTGCTAAACCTGCTTGAGGAAACTTCTTCACTGGTGAATGGAAACATCTTTGCTAAATGACAAAAATGCCTATGAACTGAAGCTCTGGGAATATTGAACTTGGTGTGCACTTCTGGGAAGTCAGTCCCCACTTGCTGTAGCAGCCAGGAAGCAGAAGTAGACAGAGAAGGTCATCTCTCCTCTTTAATTGTAAATGCTATTTTAATACAAAATAATTGAGGAGCAAGGAGATGAGAGGAGGAGGGGAAGATTATCATTATCACTGTTGAAAGTGACTTTCATCCAAGGATAGACACCAGCTCATCCAAGGATGCTACATAGTAATCACTCCTGAGAAGTGTAAGACACTGGCCAGCTGCCAGTGGTCAGAGTAAAGGATCTGAGTAAAGGGACTGATGCTTAAAGGAGAGACACGCAGCCATGTGAAGCCCAGAGGCTCTGATGTGTTGTCCATTGTCCAGTACAAAGCATGTCTCATTCAACAATGCAAAGTATGCGCTGGGAATTAGCACACCCATTAAGTGAAGAGGATGAGAGCTTACCAAAGTGAAGCAAGAGAAGGGTTCCCTGCCCCCACCAACCAAAATCAATACGATATCATGTCTCATTTTATCAGTGAGTTCCAACATACTTTCAGAGTCACACACTTCGATTTAACCGAATAGATGGGAGAGGTGACGTGGTGAGGTTAAGTGGGCAGTGGGGTGAGGCTGCCTGGCTTCTGCCCTAACTTCAGGCAACCTTAGTAAGTTACTTAACTTCTGCAGAGCAGTTCCTCATCAATAAAATGAACAATAGTGCCTTCTCCTTGGACCATTATGAGGATTAAGCATCTGATAAAGAGCTAATAAAGTTAACCAAGGTTGAACAGTGCCTAATATATGAGAAGTAGTATATGCGTTTAATAATGTATTTCAACAGGAGGGCAAGGAATAGAATATAGAAATCCTCTAACTCAAACCTCTGGTGAGTTGCCTAAATGAAACAGAAAAGACAAAGGTAACTCCTATATATTTAAGCAGCTTCCCAGGTAAATTTAAGAGGAGATTTGCTACTGTTGTGTTGTTGTTGTTGTTGTTGTTTTTTAATGTTACAGATGTTTGGAAGTATTTGGCCTATAGCCTTCATTTATTACAGGTGTCACATATTTATATGTATATGTATGTAAATGGATTTGCACACACTCGAGCCAGATTCTCCAAGTGCATCATCTTCTCTCTTGAGTATCACTCCATTTTAGTAAAAAGAGTAATGAATCTGAAAGGGCATTAGGATTTTGATTAGAGATCCTTTTGGGGGAGATCTTGGGTAAATATAGCTTTGGGATATGTCTCTTTATCTAGATAAAAGGTGATCTCTCCAATTGTTTTGAAAATCAAATGAGTTATTGGGTTGGCCAAAAAGTTCATTCAGATTTTTCCCATAACCACCTATTGGAAAACCCAAGTGAGTTTTTTGGCCAACCCAATGATACAAGCAAAACACTTAGAATAGTGCTTGAGATGTGATGAACACTCAGGAAGTATTAACCAGTTTTTTTGGTGTTATTATTGCCAATATCCTTTCCGGGGTTAAACAGTGTCCGGGGACCTGTTTGCTAACAAAAGAAAGGACTGACAGGAAAAATAAGCTCAACGGGCAGTTCTGCCAGGGCTGAGGGAACAAAAACTGCTCTCACTATGGGAATCCCCAGCGAGTGTTGCTAGTGAAGAACTGGCTGACACACCCTCAGGTCCCACTGCCACTCCTGGGCCCTCACACAGATGCTGCATCTCAGGGCTGGACTGGGCACCCCTGCCTCTGCCCAGTGCTTCCTGAAGGTCTCCAGAGGGGTCCACATGGTGACCCCTGTGCTCTATGAGCGTTCATCCCCACTCAAATGACATAAAGTTCTTAGGTTTGCAAATTCAAAAAGAATCCATCTAAACAGAAATAGTCTCTTCCCTGGAGGCAGTCATATTATAGAAAAGTGTCAGCATCATTTACTTTGTGATTTCTCATTTGTTGAGCCCTCCTCTAAAACAAGCCTTGTCATGTTATTCTTTCTTTTTTAAGAGAAAATTGGTTGCTGTCATAACTGCTGGCACCTTTCCTCAAAAAAAATATCTTCCTGATAATTGCTCTTGGCTATCTATAATTGCTGCATTTCAGTGTTTGTTTTGTGTGAAGTTTTGCCCTGCATCACTTTATTTCATTTAAATAAATGCCTTGTTAATAGCTCAAATTAGTTGGTATATTTTTTCTGTTTTTAAAGTATTTTGAAAGTTAATCTTTTCTTTCTTTCGTTTTTTTGTTTTGTTTTGTTTTTTTGCTAAGCCAGTCAGACTGATCTCTAGTTTTTGTGGTCTAGAAGGCTGCAGTGTCAGGCTAAACGAGAAATATACTCACCCTAGTACAGGACACTGAGAGGAAAATTACCTGTCTCAGACTTAGCACTGAGTATAATAGAGGAATAATCCCTGCTAATTCATACTACACTCTGTTCTCACCTAAAGTTTTTTAACCCCAAATCACACTACCAGGTAGCCTGAAAATCCCTGAGCTGAAACCAAAGCAAGAGTCTATTAAAATAGCCAAGCAGATAGTTAGAAAAATAAATAGATTTCTAAAAATGAAAAGTTTATAACTGAAATTATAAACTCAATGGATAGGTTTACAGCAGCAAAGTCATAGCAGGAGAATTAGAGAACTAGAAGCTGAGCAAATTATCTAGAATGAAGCAAAGAGGTACAAAGGGGTAGGGGGGAAGCAGTAAAGAAACTGAGTCATAGAAAATATAGTGAGGACAGTGCCTAACTAACATACATCTTATCAGAAAGAGAGCGAAAGAGAGATTGGTGGAATAGAGGCAGAATTTGATGAGATAATGACTGAAGGTTTCAGAACTAATGAAAGATACTACTTATTCAAGAAGCCCAGGGAAACCCAGGCAGAATAATTAAAAAGAAACAGGCACCTCGAATCTATCACTGAAACTGCAGAATGCTAAATTTGATTAGCTAAATATACATGGCAAAGTTTCCAGATTAAGTGCTAAAATAATAGAAATATAGTGTTTAGTAGCTTCCAAATTCATAGAGGAAAAAAATGTAATGAGAAAAAATAATCAGTATAAAAGAAGACAAGAAAGGAGGAAAAGGAAACACAGAAAAAGTGAGACATCATAAAGTACAAAATAAGATTTATAATAAATCCAAATATATCAGTAATTATAATATTAAATTGAATGTTTCAATAAAAGAAGTTAAGTCAGACTGGATTTTTTTAATCCACTTATATATTTCTAACAAGAGATACTTCTAAAATATAAGAATGCAAAAAGCTTGAAATGAATGAAAGATTCATACCAGGCAAATGCTAATCAAAAGAAAACTGCTTTTAATATCACCAAAATAGACTTCAAAAATCTAAGGCAAAAATAAGGCAAAAATCATGACTGGACATGAAGAGAATCACTGTATATGAAAAAGGTTAGATTCACTTGGAAAGTACAGCAATTCTAAGTGTTGGTACACCTAATAGTATTATCTTAAAATATACCCCCAGAGTTGATAGAATTACATGGAGAAATGCACAAATTTACAGTCATGGGAGGAGATTTTGACATGGTTCTCAGAGTAATCAACTGATCAAACAGACAAAAGAAAATTAGTAAGCATATAGATTTGAACAAGCAATCGGGAAACACATACAGAACACCGAACCCAAGAGCTGTCTTTTCAAGCATAGAGGAAGAGTTACAAAACTGATCACGTAATGGGCCATGAAAAGAGTGTTAACTTTCAGAGGAATAAAACCATACGGAGCATATTCTCAGACCACAGTTCACTTCCTCTTGAGTGTGGGCTGGACCTGGTGACTCATTTCAGACAGAAAAAAACCAAAATAATAGAAAAGAAAAAAGAACTTGAAAGAAAAAAAGTAACAGTGTGAGACTTTGAAGACCCAGTCACAGGGCGCTCCGGCTCCCTTTATAGTCTGCTGCTGGGTCCCGCTCTCTGAGGCAAGCAACATGCAAAGCTTTATGGCGCGGTAAACATGGGGAGGAACGGAGGCCTCCAGCCAACAGCCACGGGGATGTGCCATCCCGGGAACAGATGCTCCAGCCCCAGTCAAGCCTTCAGATTACTGCAGTCCTGGTCTACACCTTGGCTGCGGAAATTACCTAGCTAAGCTGCTCCTAGGTTCCTGACCCTGCCAAGCTGTGTGAGACTCTTGTCAGAGTAAGCTGCTAAATTAGGGGGTAATTAGCTACAGAGCAGTAGATAGCTAATAAAATAGGGCTGGAATTCCTGGTCTGCCTATACTTACCATCAGAATGATAACAACATACACACCCAAAATAGAGAACAGACCAGATGTAATGAGGGGCAAACTGTCTACAGTAGGAGACAGGGCTGTGCTCAGTGGGGGTGGTAATTCTAAAGCAGGAAAAACAAGCTGGAGAAGAAAGACATCAATTTTCCAAAAGGAAGATAGGGTCGGAACTTAGTGCTTTATTCATCCACACAACAAATAAATTGAGCGCCATCTATGTGCTATACCCTGAGCTAGGAAATTAAGCTACAAAGATAAACATCTTAGCAATGATTCCTACCTTCCAAAAAGTCGCAGTTTTACAGGAGGAAGGAACAAGTAAACAAAGAATGACAATATGGGTGATAAGCGCACTCTGATAGTGCCCTCTGGTTTTTGGAGATTTGGGAAAGCGTCACAGATAAGGCAATAGCTAAGCAGAAATGAACTTAGGGGTTGCATTAGCCAAGCAAAGAGGAGGAGATGAGGGACAATGCTTCAAGCCAAGGAAACAGCATGTGCAAAGGCAGGAAGAGGACAAAGCATCTGAAATCAAGTTCGGGATGTTCGGAGGTTTGGGCTGACAGAGAGCAAGGTGCAGAGGAAAGACAGGCTGGAACCTGCAGACCTTGAAAGTCCTTTGAAGAGTCTGCTCTACATCAAGAGTGAGAGGGAGCCACCAAAGGGCTTTAAACTCCAAAGTTTTGGCAGAATAAGAGGCGGGAGCAACGCCATTCAAATGTATACTGTTTCTCAATTTACTGGGTCTTCAAAAATAATCCATCTCCTTAATCCTACCAATTAATCCCCAGGTAGGTATTGTTAACACCTCTGTAAGGAAGAAACAACCGAGGCTCCTCGATTGAGAGTTTTGTGTTCGTTCACACAGCATTACACGCTAGTTGGAAGGGGCAGAGCTAGGACTTAAAAGCAAAGAAGAAAAAGAAAAAGGAAGAAAGGAAGAAGGGAGTAAAGAAAGGGCCGATAGGCAGGGAACCAGTCTGTCAGGACGGCAAAAAGGACAGGATTGTATTTTAAAAACCAACTTCAACTATCTATTATTGTAATAGACTTCCTTTAAAAAGCATGTTGCGTTTCCATAGGGGAGTGAACGTACGGGTTCACACAAATGTGTGTAAGACGCGCTGAAATTACAGAGAACTCAAAGTAACTCTGACAGGTTCCTGCTGCTTTCTTCATAACAGCATGTGCCTTGTGAAGTTTATCGGTGGGCTTGATCTAAATTCATATAATGACAATGTGCAAGTAATAGATACCACTCCAGCCCCATTTTATGCCACTTGAAAGCATGTGATTCCCAGCCAGGGTCTCCAGTGAGAAGTGCCCCCCACTCCAACTGCACTGCCCACCTCCAGATCACTGCCCCCCAGAAACACTTCTATCCTGGCATGGAGAGGAAACAAAAGCTGAAGCATGCCTGCTGAGCAAAAGGACATTTCAAACACCCTTAATGAAAAAAATAAATAAAACATCCTCAACTGCATTCCTAACAGCAATGTGCTATTTATTATTTTCTTCAGGCCCTTCATTCACATAATTTACTTAAATATAACTAAATATAAATCCTCAATAACTTTTAAAAATTTCCACCTTCAGGCTTACAAAACAGCTTTGTGAAATTCATTTGTGTCAATAACTGTTGTAATGAGCAGCAGGTTGTCCTTACACCAAATCAAATGTCTGGGTATACATTTGAAGGTTTTTTGTTTTTGTTTTTTAAGAATATTGCTTTTCATTTTTCTTTACTATTTTAGTGGTAGGAGAGAAAGAAAATGAGTATCTACCATGGGAAATAGGAAAAAGCTGAAAATTGTAAAAAAAACAAAAAAAAAAGGAACAGGATAAAGGCAGATACATTTTTCTAAATATGACAGAAAGAAAAATGCAGATTAAAAATGACTTCATGGAGGCATGCCTTTGATAATATCTGAATTCTCTAGTAGATCCAAGTCTCAAACTCACACACACAAAAAGAGAACCAATCAGACCTTACATGCAATAGGAAGTACCTCACACCACATAGACATTAAAAAATTGCATAAGGAATCTGACCAAGCCTCTGGATTGAACTAGTCACTTGCAGGAAACACAGAAGACAGAGGTGTAAGTTAAATGACACCACAGAGAAGCAATTAGATGAATCCAGAATATAGGACACTCTTCAGGCAAATGACTTGCTTTCTCCCACAAATCATAGCATGAGAAGAAGAAAAAAGAGGGAGGGATGAGATGATAGAGATTTAGAGGAATCTTAACAACCAACTATGACTTCCTTGGTGGCTGAGTGGTAAAGCATCCGCCTGCCAATGCAGGAGACGCGGGTTGGATCCCTGGGTCGGGAAGATCCCCTAGAGAAGGAAATGGCAACCCACCCCAGTGTTCTTGCCTGGAGAATTCCCTGGACAGAGGAGCCTGGTGGGCTGTAATCCATGGAGTCACAAAGAGTCAGACAACAGTTCAGAAACTAAACAACAACAACCAAACATAACGTGCGGAACTTCTCTACAACTGGATTTGAATTCACCAACTACAAAAAAAAAAAAAGAATCTTTGAGGCAATAAGCAAATCTGAATAGGGTAGCATGGTGATTTTTATTTTATTAATTAACTTAGTTATTAAGGAGTGATGGTGAATTTGTTAGACATGATAATAGCACAATGGCTTTATTTTTTTTTTAAATAGTTCAATAGGTTAGAGATGTATACTAAAATTTATACTGGTGAAATAATTAGATATTTGGGCTTTACTCTTAAAATATAGCAGTTTTTTTTTAAGGGTACAGGAAACAAGATGGGCAAAATGTTGAAGCTAGTTTACAGCATGTGAAGATTCATTATACTATTCTCTCTACTTCTGTGTGTTTGAAATTTTCCATCATTAAAATTAAGGGGGGAAAATGAACTCCCTTAAGGATAGATTTCTGTGGCAAGACATAACTACATGGTTTAATCTCATTCAGGTCACTTATAAAGTCAGTAGCCTCAGAAATAAAGACTCTTGGAATCTAACAAGACCTCAGGGATATTTTTTCCCTTGAATTGCAGATGAGAAAGTTGATGCCAAAAAGGTAAGTGAGTGATCCAGGTTTACCACCAGCCAGTGAACTAGCAGGAGTGAAATCAAGACTCTCAGTCCCACTTTCTTTCTTCGCCAACTGGTGATAGACCAATTACTGAATCCTCCTGGAACCCAGTGTCACTAACCTTAAAATGAAAATGCTGTACTTACTCGACCTGATTCATTTAGACTTACCCTGGGGAGGGGAGGGGGCTTTATAAAACTCTCCACAACTGTAAGAAGTTATTATTGTATTTCCCATTTCATTTACCCAGTATTGAATGGCTAAACTCAGAGCCACCCAAAAAGGTGGATGCGGGGGACGGGGGTGGGGGGAATAATAAGCAACAGAATCACAGAATGGTTTTAATTCTGCCGAGACAAATTCAGTGTAACCTCCCTCGGAATGAAAGATGACTGGAGATGGAGCAACAATACCTCCAAATTACAGCCTCGAAAGTCTACAGCTCATCCTGCATCCTTACCTGAGAGAAGCATTCAGAGGGCCCTCTCCTGTGATAGCAGTAGCCCTTGGGGGCTACTCCCTTGTTCCTTTCTGGAAACTCTTTCTCCCGAAAGCCATATGGCTCCCTGCTGGGGGCCCAGGCACAATAGTGCACCTGTCAACTAAGAGGTGTGACTTCTCTAATTGGCAAAGTCTGTTCAAGGGTCTGGCCACCAGCTAACAGACGCCACTGTCGACAGCGGGGAGGGGAAGTCTGAGAGGGTGTGAGGGGGAGCTATGATGTCAGAGAGGCAGCTTCTCTCATTACATGGACTCTGCCTTTCCCCTTCCCTCAGCTTTAGAGCCAAGGGACATCAGCAACATACTTGGCTGTTCGGATAAAAGATATTACAGTAAGAGAAGGCAAATGCCCACTCAGGAACATCTGCTCTGCAGAGCACCTACAAAAATAACCCAAGGACCATGAAGGAAGCCTAAGGCTGGTGAGTTCCAATGGGAAGGAGGAGGAGGAAAGACAGGTGGAGAATTAGGTACCCACCTGACCACATCCACCTATCCATGCTGGCAAGCGATGGACTGGTCGGGGGCAGGCTGAGCCATGTTTCCAGGGTAGCAGAGAAAGCCTTTCCATCTATAAAGCATGTGCCATGATTCCAAACACTTGCAAAAAAAAAAAAAAGTCTTGCATGGAATGCACAGTCCAATAGCTTCATTTCTTTCTTTCATTTTTGTCATTCAACAGCCATTTGTTTAGCACCTGTTTCACGGCAGGTGCCAAATGAAGTGCTGGGAATCCAAAGATAATGTGAGAACTGGGAGATGCAATGAGTCTAAAGGCAATGGGGAGAAACAGAAAAGAACAATTTTTTTTTTTTACAATATAGCTAAACCTTGGTTTCTGCAAAGTGATAATACTCAGACATGAGTATTTGAATATAGGCTTCCTATCAACTTTCTGAATAACCTTCTTACACCCACCTATCTTCCCAAGATTTTGTTTCCTTACCTGTAAAATGGGAACGAAGTTGCTTTTCCCTTTATGGAACGTTCAAGGGAGACTGTATCTATGAGAGATCTCTAGATGTACAATGTGTAGGGTTTTACCAAGGAGGTTTTGTCTTTTTCTTCGTAAAGAAGTCTTCAGATTTCCAGGAGTTTATGTATCACCTTGGTCTCTCTTTTCTGAAGTATGTAAGTCCACAAAAAAGAAAAATAATCATAACAAAGAGATTCTCCACAAAAAGACATTCCTGGGAAAAAGAAATTGTTCCACCTATATGTATCTCAATGAAGTGCGAAATATATACCATGGCACTGGCAGCCATTTATTTAGCGTTTACTGCATACCAGGCCTGATGCTATGGGTTTTACACACAGCGCCATGCCATGCTAAGTCATGCAGTCACGTCCGACTCTTTGTGACCCTATGGACTGTAGCCCACCAGGCCACCAGGCTCCTCTGTCCATGGGATTCTCCAGGCAAGAATACTAGAGTGGGTTGCCATGCCCTCCTCCAGGGAATTTTCCCAACCCAGAGATCAAACCCACACCTCCTGCTTTGACAGATGGGTTCTTTACCACTAGTGCCAACTGGGAAGTCTCCTACATACATACACACACAGTGTTTAATCCTTGAAGCAGTCTGATGAGCTAACTTTATCACCCTCACTTTACAGAGGAGGCAACTGAGAGCCAGAGAGGCTAAGCGACATGCACCAGATCAGACAACTAGCAAGCAGAGGTGCCTTGATTCAAACCCAAACCTGCCTGGTCCTTGTTTTTAAGTCTCACGCTGCACCATCTGAGCTGTTGATGGAAAAGGACAAAACTGTGACTGCAGCAGCCAGCAGAGCAATGCACAGAACCATGAGGTGGCAGGGCTGGAAGAGATCATCAAGGTCATTTGCTCTCCCTCTTCATCCCCCAGCTCATTTTATGTAGGAGAAAAGCAGAACCAAAAAAGGTTAAGTGCACAGCTCAGAAAGACCACCTGTCATTCCATAGCCTTTCCACTATACAGAATGGCCATGGCTGTGGATCCCTCAACACAGCCTCAAGATGAGGGATTTACAAGAGGTGACTTCATTAGGATCAGAGCAGTCAAGGCTCGGAAGCTGACCACTGCTCAGTCTTTCCTTCCCAACTCACCTCCTCCTCTAACGCCTGGCCTCCCATGTAGCTTTTGAAAAACAGCATACCCTGGTCCAGTGGTTGGCATCAGAATCACCTTGGAGAGCCAGTTAAAACCCACATTGCTGGGTTCTACCTGAGCTTCCAATTAAGAAGTTTGGGAAAGATGGGGTCCAAGGTTTGGAATTTTCAGTAAGTTCCCAGGTGATGATGATACTGCTTGTTGAGAGCCATATTTTTAAGAACTATTGGTATATAGCACTGATCTTGAGGATGGGTGAGTATTTAATATGATATTTAGTAAAAAAAAAAAGAAAAGAAAACCACTAGTTGCTCCCTAATATTGATTCTCCCCTTCTTCTGTCTTAGTAGGACTTGATTATTTAGCTGAGCACTTAGCCAACCAAAATACAGGCAACATTTTATGTGTCCTTTGTAGCCAGATGGTCACTGGCAGACTATACGGTCTACTTAGAGCGAGAGGATACAAGCAGTGTGCTGCATGTGGCTTCCAGGTTGCGCCCCTTAAAGGGATATGGCAGTCCCTTCACTTCCTCCTCCACGTTGGCTGGAATGCAGACAGGGCCAAGGTCACCCTGGACTCTGCAGAAGGAGAAGGGGCCACTGATTAGTGGAAGACAGTTTTTAACCACTTCGGACTTTTATATAGAAGAAAAACTTCTATCTTCATTTAAAGCCACTGTTACTTTGAGTCTCTGTTAGTTGCAGCCAACCTACATCCTAAAAGATACATACCAAAAAAATACCTTAGAATGCCAGGAAATAAGGTAGATAGGTAGATCACCAGGGTAGCTAAACAGGTAATTGAAGGACATTGTCATTCAATAGTCAAGAGTCCAATACATAACAGACACTTGATGTGGAGAGCTAGTTACATAAATAGATCACCAATCAACTCCAGTTGGTTTGGCCAAGGTTTAACTTGGCCAGAGTCATTTAGTTGTTTCTAAAGATTTCGTTTCCATTGACAGTTATAGAAAATGTTCCTCATTCATTTTATTGCCCCGCCCTACATTATACCTATAATCTTTCTAACTTGGATTATTATCAGATATACAATTAAGTTTCTAGAAGACTGGAATCTCAGCAGATGATTTAAAATAAAAGTTAAATGGATATAATTTGTGTTTATTTTTGTGTAATTGAAACCAAATACTATAGAATTGCCAGTGTCTATTTCACAGGGATGGTTTGAGCCAAGTGGTTGTAGTTTCCCTTTAAATAGCATCTTTGAAGAAAGTTTACAGGATTGAGGCTATAACTATCCAAGGAAGGAATGAGAGGGAAAAGTTCAGGTCTCACCATGGCCAGGTTCTATCAGTGAAGATTACTTTCATCTATATGCTACTTTCCAAAACAATAAGGTCCCTATACTGGTCTTTGGAAAAAAAAAATCAGATCAAGAGTCAAAAGAAATAGAAAAAATCAGAGCATCTCAATGTTGATGAATAACAGCAACAAAAACGTTTTACATTCTGTAGCATGTCAGGGTTTGTACAACATTTCAAAACACGTCATCTCTTTAGATGAAAAAAGGGAAAAATGTTTCTCCTTTTTAAATAAATTTCCAATAGTGATCACCCACAATTATATGAAATTCCTGCCTAGAAATGCTACACAGAAGTTGTGATGCATATAAGTTTATTCACAAGATTGGTTGCCAGCTCCCCCTCAATAATATATGGCTCATTTTGAGTTGTTCCAAATTGAGGACATTGATTAACTGGATTTGAACTGACGTCTTCTGAGAAGCTGTTTTCTGACACTTCTGCATATTCTTAGAACATAGAACAGTACCTGACATTTAGAGGTCAGGAGAGAAAGAGAAAAAGGAAAGAGGAGAGAGAGGGAGGAAGAAAGGAAAAGAGAGTGAGAGAGAAGGAGGGAGAGAGAGGAAGATTAAATGAATACAATGTACATAGATCAAACGGAAATGGAAATGAACAACTTGGAATTGTAAACATCCCACAATGTAATGTACCTGATGGAGGAGTACAGAGTTGATTGAAAAGAATCCCATCTTTCCCTTTGTAATTTAGTCTTTGGCAGAGTTGTAAGGTGGTTAAAGTGATCATGTACGTGGCTGGCATTCAGTTACATGGAGCAATTATGAAGTAAATGTGTATTTACAAAAGCCATTGACAATACTTATGGTATGAAAGGACATCCATGCTAATTATAATTCATGAGCAGTACATAGGAATATATATTTAAAAGAATATACTAAGCAGTTTCAAAATAATCTTCTAATTTCAGTAAGGTTGCCTCTTGCAACACCCACTGTGATTTCATCAGATTCTAACTGTAACTTTCAAATTAGACTGTGACCATGGGCCTTCCAAAAGTCTGATGTCATCAATCGCAGACATTAAATAATGTCACTGCTCTGGGAATGTTTACCTAATAAACTAAAAATAAATTGTTTTTTTATAATCCTGGAAATTATGGTGAGTAGATGCCCTCCTAGACTATTAATTACTCTTGTTGATTATCTAAATCTGTTTTTATTAAAGTTTAAGGAAAATAAATTAATGAATGGAAGAGACACAATGGGGTGTTAAGGCAAAGGAGGGTGGATTGGGATCAGTCCCACTGGGAAGATGACCAGGCATTTCTGGTGATGACAGTCAGAGATGAAGAAGGGAGAGCTGAAGAGGCACCTTTAAGGCATGTATTTGATTAAATTATGTTTAAGAAAGTTTCATAAAACACTGCTGAAAGTTATTTCAAGGAGGCACCCGTCCATCATGAAGATTCTTTAAAATAAAGGTTATTTGGCTAGAAGATGCCACTCCTCTCACGTGTTCCTTGATAGTTAGGCAACATGCACAGCAATGCTCATCCTGTTTCAAGAAGGTGGAAAACAAGAGGACTAATTACAGGATTTTTTTTTTTAATGCTCAAGCAATTTTTTTATTTGTCAACTTGATTGCAAACCATAAAAAGTGATGAAAATACTTATTGTGCTATAATTTCTTTATAATTTGTTATTTTTAGAGTCATGTTTCCAAATGATAGTATCTATGGGACTCTCAGAATTTAAATGCAGAATTAAAAAGCACTTGTACAACAAAACAAGTACTTACCACTAGCGAGCTCTTATCAACACAAAACGAAGCAGGTTTTGATTCTCCTCTAGTGATATGCATTTAATTACCTCAGAGCAGGGAAAGCTTGGGAAAGGTAGTATTCTTTTTTTTTTAACCAGGCTTTTATAAGTTGGTGACCAGCAGCCCCAGGAACTCAACATCTGCCTGAACTCACAGATTTAGGAGCCGAGCCAAAGGGTGCAGGCCTGGGTGTGTATCTGCTAGCAGGCACTTGAAAATGTCGAATGAATGAATGAATGGTCAGGCATGGCTCAGAGAGGACAGCCCCAGGGAGTAAACGGATTTTAGAGGTTTCCTGTTTGGCTGGTGATGGATATTTTCTAAACTTACTTGCAAGTCTGACTCTAGAGACTAAACGTTGAAGTGACCCTTTCCAAAACTGATCCTCAAACACCCCCTCACCAGCCGCTCCTCCCCCAAGTGTAACAGGGACCTTCACTCGACTGCAGCCACCACCTGAGTGTTTATGCCATATTACGCACTTTTTTTTTTCCCCTCTCCTTCTGCTTTCCTCCCCTGGCTCAGGCAATTTTTTGGATATAAGAGCCTAAGAGAAAAGTACAGGATTGTTCATCCAGGAAGATGAAAGCCTGATTATTTTGCAGGTTCAGCTCCCTGAGAAGACATCATCGTTCAGGACTCTAGTCTTCTCCCGGCATCTGACACTCCCGTGGGACCTCCAGGAGAGGGTGGATGGAGCCACTGGACTCTGGGGCCAGGCAAACGCTGGACAAAAGGACACATGGGGCAGGGGAAGGGAAAAAAGGCCAGAACTTGAAGAGGGAGAATTACCTCCGCTGTCCTTGAGACCACCAAGCAGGTTCTTGAATATAAGGCTTAACCCTGAGGACACAGCCACTTAATCCACTTTTAGATTCTCTCTGGAGACTGTCTGTTCCCTCCCTTCCATGATACAGGTGGGATTCCGGGACTACATTTAGTTGTCAAGAAAGCACATATGTTCACCCATTTTTGGTTAATGTATTTTTATAATTCAAAATTCAGTTTTTCTGAAATAAATGTTGTGGATACTCTAGGAGAGAGACCCAGATATAAGATCAATAATGGTTTATACCCCAGAGAGTGCCATACTGTTTACCAGTGAGTATGATGTTAGCTGTGGGTTTGTAATATAGGGCCTATGAACCACTGCAGGCCAATAAAACAGACAACCTAGGGGAAAATGGACAAATTTTTAAAGGCACAGTCTCCACAGACTGATTCAGGAGGAAGTTGAAAATATGAACAGACCAATTACCAGTAATGAAGTTGAGTCAGTAATTTAAAAACTCTCAGTAAACAATAGTCCAGAACCAAATATTTAGAGAAGAGTTGGCACCTCTCCTTCTCAAATTATTCCAAGGAAAAACTGAATAGGAAGGAGTATTTTTGAACTCATTTTATGAGGCCAGCACTGCCTCAAAAATATCACAAAGAAAGAAAATATCACTATTGCATTCTAACTTTGATTCGCATTTTCCTGATGATTAATGATGTTGAGTGCCTTTTCATGTTACATGTTGGTCATTTGCGTATCTACTTTGCAGCAATGTCTGTTCAGTTCCTTTGTCCACTTTTAAATAGACTTATTTGGGATTTTTTGCCATTGAATTTTATGAGTACCTGATATATTTTGAATACTAACTCCTTCTCAGATAAATGGTTAGGAAACGTTTCCTCTCATTCCATGGATTGCCTTCTTATGTTGTTGACTGTTTCCTCTGCTGTACAGGAGGGTTTTTGTTTGATGTAGTCCCACTTATTTATTTCTGCTTTTGTTGCCTGTGCTTTTCATGTCAGATTCAAATAAATCATTGCCAAGACCAGTGTCAAGAAGCTTTTTCCTATTTTTCTTTAGGGCCTTTTATGGTTTCAGGTATTATACTTTAAGTCTTTAATCCATTTCAAGTTAATTTTGGGTATTGTGTAAAATAGGGGTCCCGTTTCATCCTTTTGCATGTAGATATCCAATTTCCCAGCACCATTTACTGAAGAGATTATTCTTTCCCTGTTGCATATTCTTGGTGTCCATGTCAAAGATGTGTTGATATATTGCCCTTTCTGAAAGACCTTTTTCTAGGATTTATAGTACCTAATGACTTGCAGTTGGGAAAGGGAAGAAAAGCTTAAAAGGAAAGGAAGAGATGCTATTTCATTAATCTCTAAAGCACTACTATCAAATCTTAGCATGCGTGCAAATTATGCAGGGATTTTAAATGCATATTCTGATTCAGGAGATCTGGGGTGGAGCCCAAAGGTTTGCATTTCTAACAAGCTCCCAGGTGATGCTGCAGCTGCTGGTCTGGAGACTGCACTTTGAGTAGGGCAGGTGCTAGAAGCATATTTAGAGAGAGGAGCTGTGATGTGCCAGAGTAACTGATACACAATTCAAACAGATACATCTTTGACTTTAATCACAACCTCTCTTTATTGAAAATAGGAAACTCCATCTTCTCAGTAAGACATCATTAAAAACAAATGTTTCCCAAATCTCATGAGGTATTTGCAAATAATATTTCTGTCTACCTAAAAATTCTAGGACATTCAACTGAAAAATTCAAACTAATAAGAGGACCCAGCTATATAGTCACCCATGGGGAAAAACAATAGATTTCCTAATAGCCAATAAGAAGCAATTGGAAAATATAAATGTAGTAGATAGGGAGGATAAATTTCATTATGGCATATCTACATGAAAAACAATGAAGTTGGAGCCTTACTCTATACCATATACAAAAATCAGATCAGTTCAGTTCAGTCGCTCAGTTGTATCTGACTCTTTGTGACCCCATGGATCGCAGCACACCAGGCCTCCCTGTCCATCACCAACTCCCGGAGTTCACTCAAACTCACCTCCATCGAGTCCGTGATGCCATCCAGCCATCTCATCCTCTGTCGTCCCCTTCTCCTCCTGCCCACAATCCCTCCCAGCATCAAAGTCTTTTCCAATGAGTCAACTCTTCACATCAGGTGGCCAAAGTACTGGAGTTTCAGCTTTAGCATCATTCCTTCCAAAGAAATCCCAGGGCTGATCTCCTTCAGAATGGACTGGTTGGATCTCCTTGCAGTCCAAGGGACTCTCAAGAGTCTCCTCCAACACCACAGTTCAAAAGCATCTATTCTTCAGCACTCAGCCTTCTTCACAGTCCAACTCTCACATCCATACATGACCACTGGAAAAACCATAGCCTTGACTAGACGGACCTTAGTCGGCAAAGTAATGTCTCTGCTTTTGAATATACTATCTTGGTTGGTCATAACTTTTCTTCCAGGAGTAAACGCCTTTTAATTTCATGGCTGCAGTCACCATCTGCAGTGATTTTGGAGCCCAAAAACATAAAGTCTGACACTGTTTCTACTGTTTCCCCATCTACTTCCTATGAAGTGATGGGACCGGATGCCATGGTCTTCGTTTTCTGAATGTTGAGCTTTAAGCCAACTTTTTCACTCTCCTCTTTCATTTCCATCAAGAGGCTTTTTAGTTCCTCCTCACTTTCTGCCATAAGGATGGTGTCATATGCATATCTGAGGTTATTGATATTTCTCCCAGAAATCTTGATTCCAGCTTGTAAAATAGATCAAATTTAAACTTAAATGCTAAAACTATATGACTCTTTGAAGAAAACATGGAATTGGCAGTGACTTTTTGGATATGACTCCAGAAGTACAAGCAACAAAAAGGAAAATATAGATACATTGGATTTTATCAAAATTAAAACTTTTTGTGCTTTGAAGGATACAACCTAGAGTGAAAAGACAAACCATGAAATGAGAAAATAGTTACAAATCATATCCTTGATAAAGGGTTTATATTCAGAATATACAAAGAACTCCTATAACTCAAAAACAATATAAAAAAACTTGAATAAAAAGTAGACAAAGATCTTGAATAAACATTTCTCCAAAGCAGATATCTAAGTGGCTAACAAGTACAAGAGAAGCAGCTCAACATCACTAATCATTAGGGAAATGCAAATCAAAACTATAGTGAAATACCATTTAGATGGTACTATCCATTAAGATGGTACTATCAGAAAAGGAAGGGAAGGAAGAGAAAAAGAAAATCACGTTTTGACAAATGTGTGGAGAAATTGGCACTTTTGTGTGATGTTGATGAAGATGTAAAATGGTTCAGATGCTAATAGAAAACAAGTTCTTCAAAATTTTAAAATAGAATTACTATGTGATCCAGCAATTCCACTTCTGGGTATATATCAAAAAAATTGAAAGCTGGGACTCAAACAGATATTTGTACACCCTTGTTCATAGTAGCGTGATTTTCAATAGTCAAAAGGTGGAAGCAATCCAAATGCCCACTGATGGATGAATGGATAAGCATGTGGTATATGCTTACGATGGAATGTTATCCAGCCTTAAAAGGGAAGGAAATTCAGACATATGCTACAACATGGAAGATACTTGAGGGCATTATGGTAAGTGAAATAAGCAGTCACACACACACACACACAGAAGTGCTATGTGATTCCACTTATATGAGATACCTAGAGCAGTCAAATCCATAGGGACAGAAAACAGAATGCTGGTTGCCAGGGACTGGGGGGGAGAAGGAATGGGAGTTATTATGTAGTGAGTGCAGAGTTTCCATTTATGAGGATGAAAAAGTCAAAATGGACCGTGGTGATGGTAGCACTACCATGTGACTATACTAAGTATGTCACTGAACTATGTACTTAAATGGTTAGCATGGTAAATTTTACGTTATGCGTACTTTACCACAATATTTAAAATCTAAGGATTTTAAAACTAAGGAACATAGACAGCTATTTGGACAATTAGAAACCATTGCTTTAAGTTCGCATTAGTTCTTCCTGTCTTCTGAATCTTAAATATGTTGCCATCATTTTTATGAGAGATGATTTTTCCCTCTGTTGCTTTTCTTTTTTCTTATGGCGGCTCAAACGACAGTGAAAGGGTTAAAAAGCGATCTTTGTTAGAAAGCACAACAGTGCATGTATTTTTGTTCAGTTGGGAATGCCTCCTCTGCTGGGGCCCAAGACAGGAAGGTGTGTTTCCTATTAGAAGGAGCTGGCTCAGAAATTCTCTCTGCAGCTCACAGAAATGGCAGGACACGGGGTCCAGGAGCAGCAGAATGGGGACGCAAGATGAAAGACTAGCAAAGAAGGCAAGAAACCACCCACCCCCCCCCCCCCCCCCCCCCGTGCTAAGTGCCTGAGAGGCAGGCATTTTGTCGCCCCTAAGGGTGGTCTCCTAGGTTTGCACATGAAGCATTCCTGAAAAGTCATTCGAATTTGAATGTCTGAAAATGACACAGGGCACGTATGATGGATTGGGAGACAATTGTTTTATACCCAAAGAGGAAAAAAATAGTGAATCCCTAATAACGGATCCCTGAGGCACGACCTCTCTCAGACCTGGGCCACTCAGTGGACTAAAGAGAGAATATTGAATTAAGCATCTTTCCTTTCTTTGTACACCTTCCCTGATCCCTTTCCAGGGACCCCCTAGCACAGGGTCATGAAGACCTCTGCCTTTAAACTTGGATTCAGGACATGCTAGTTATCTCAGGCTGAGGTGGTACTTCTTTTCTAGCATGGAGACAGGCAAAACACAAACAAATAAAAGTTGAAACCTTAAAAACAAGGGAATAAATAAGCATAATAATTACCAAGTGTGATGCATGCAATCAAGGAGCTAGAATGATGTAAGAAAGAGCAACTTGGTGTGGTTCCATTTGAGATAAGTGGCCAGGGAGGGTGTCCCTGGGGAGGGGCCATTTGAGCTGAAGGAGAAAAGATGGTCAAGGTGTAAAAGAGTAGGGAAGAGCAGAGCAGGAAGAGAGCATGTGTTGGGCTCTTGAGACAGGCAAGAGCAGAAGGTGGTCAAGGAAGAGAAGGTCAGGAGAGCAGGGAGGGAAAACGTGAGGACAGAGGGAAGCAAGAAGGGGCCACGTCCTGGACGCTTTTAGAGACCCTGGTAAAGACAGGATTTTATTCTAAAAGAAATAGGAAGTCAGACACTGTAGAAATATATGACTTGGCAAAGCAGGCTTTAAATTGGTGTTTAAACAAGACTAGTTTCTAGCTCTTCCTACGCTGGATTCATTGCACTTATTGGAAAAGATGATTTTAATATATACTTAATACTTCATTTTATAGCAGCTTTAGGTTCACAGCAACATTGAGAGGATGGTACAGAGCTTTCCCATATACCCACTGCTTCTACCCCGTGCGTAGTCTCCCCATTATCAACATTCTCCATAAGAGTGAACGTTTGCTACCACTGATGAACTTACATTAACACATCATAATCACCCAGAGGCCATAGTTTGCTTTAGGGTTCACTCTGGTGTTACATGTTTTAGGGGTCTGAACAAATGTATAATAACATGTATTTACCATTATGGTATCACAGAGCATTTCCCCTGTCCTCAAAATCCTCCACGTTCCACTTTTAACCCTTCGCCCCAGTCTCTGGCAATCAGTGATCTTTGTACTGTCTCTGTCATTTTGCCTTTTCAAGAATGTCATGTCATACAGTATGCAGCTTTTTCAAATTGGCTTCTTTCACATCATAATATTCATTCAAGTTTCTTCCGTGTCTTGTCATGGCTCGATAGCTCATTTCTTACTATCACTGAATAATATTTCATTGTCTAGATGTACCACAGTTTATTTATCCATTCACTTCCTGAAGGATATCTTGGTTGACTCTAAGTTTTGGCAATTATGAATAAAGCTGCTAATAAAAAAACAAGCTGTTAAACATTTATTTTGTATATTTTGTATCATTATGTCAGCTTTGTCCCAGGTAATTTATTCTATTATTTTAATAGACAAAATAGTATTTTCTTCATAATTTTGGTGAGTACATTATCTTGCTTTATTATGGATATTGTGTGAAGTTTTATTTTTAGCTTATACTAAATTCAAATACACTGTTCTATGCGGACAAGTCCAATGTTCAGGCACCAGCTTTTCTTCCCTCTCTGTGTACCAAGACAGTAATTTTCTTGATCTGTTCCAGTTTGGACTAAGACTTAATAGTATTCATAGGTATCAGGAAAATTAAGTACAATTCTGTCTCCTTTCTTAGACCTTAGGATGAAAGTAAACCCTGACTTTCTAGTAAATTGCTCCTCCCATTAATTTATTCACTTGTTGATTCATTTTTCTCTAGTCATTAACTCAATATATATTTCTTGAATATCAGTTATGAGCCAGGTACTGTGTTATTTCTGGGGATATAAAGATGAATAAGACAATTTCTGCCCTCAAGGAACTCACATTCTGGTCGGGGAGACAGATACTAAACAAATAGCAATGATGCGGTGTGACATCTCTATAATTATTACAGCAGTGAGCGCAAGATGCAAGGGTGACCCAGTATGGGGGAGGGATTAATTTTGCTTGAGGGAGCTGGCACAAACTTCAAAGGGCCCTTAGCATTTGACCTGGGTCTTAAAGATATGAGACATATTTCATCAGGCAGAGATGGAAGACTTTCTAGAAGAAGAACACAAGAAAAGATGATAAGCCATATATAAAAAAATATATATTTCAGAAATATATATATATATATATACATGGTTTAAAAATATAATTTTCAAGAAGCCTCTACCCCACAACTTCATTCCTACTCCACCCCCGAAACACATTTTTTAATAACCTTTTTATTTTAGAATAGTCTAAATTTGCAGAGCAGTCATCCTCAGTGTCCACGTGATTTTGGTTCCAGAGCCCCAATCAGATATCAAAATTTGTGGATACACAAGTCTTTAATGTAACATGGCATAACATTTGCAGATAACCTACACATGCCCTCCCATATACTTTATATCATCTGTAGATGACTTACAATACCTCAGACAATGTAAACTATATGTAAGTAGCTGTAAATGTAATGTAAATGCTAAGTAAATAATTGCTAGTTTTGGTTTTTGGAACCAAAATTCAAGTTTTGGTTTTTGGAAATTTCTAGAATTTTTTCAAATATGTTCCACCTTCCCTTTAGTTGAATCTGTGGATACAGACCCCACAGATGTGAAAGGCCAACTATAATTTGTTATAGCAGCAACAGGAATCTCATACGGGTCTCCCCTCTCATAGGCCGTTCCCCATGATATTCACTTTGGGGTGCTGGGTTAGGAAATCATGCCTTTTGAGGGGAGATCTTCTAAATGCTGATATGTGAACATGTTTTCTTGGGAAATGCTCAGTTTCTCTAGCAAAGAATCCCTCCCATTTCTTGTCTGAAAGACTACTGCATTCAGAGGAACATTCTAGGAGGGAAAGGCTTTGAGGAGTCTGCCCATTCTGAATAAAGATTTCCAATTAATTCCCTCATTTACAGTTCCATGCCTAACTGCTAGCCAGGCTGTGTATGTTATTTCCAAATCCTAAGCCTCTTCTCCCTCCAAAATATATATCTGCCTCCTGACTATGGAGTAACGATTGCATAGCTGCAGAGTTATTACAGCGGGGCTGGAAGCAGAGTAGACAGACTGTTCGCAAATTCTTAAACGTCTTCCCACACCCTCTCCTATATTAGAGTCCTCAGTTTCGGAGCTTCTCCGGGATTCTACAGGACCATCCTACTCTCTCCTCGTTGGTATCCTCTGCTTGTCTCTCTCTCTTTCTTTAATATGAATTTATTTATTTTAATTGGAGGCTAATTACTTTACAATATTGTATTGGTTTTGCCATACATCAACATGAATCGGCCACAGGTATACACGTGTTCCCCATCCTGAACCCCCCTCCCTCCTCCCTCCCTGTACCATCCCTCTGGGTCGTCTCAGTGCACCAGCCCCCAGCATCCAGTATCATGCATCAAACCTGGACTGGCGATTCATTTCATATATGATATTATACATGTTTCAATGCCATTCTCCCAAATCATCCCACCCTCGCCCTCTCCCTTCAGATATGGCAATTTCAGCCCAGCTATATCAGACAACTCTTCTCTATCCTTTTTCTGGCTTTTAAAACATGATTGAAATATTTCATCAGCTAATGTCCTCTCTCCTACTCTGTTTGTACTTTCAAATGTAAGCCTCTTTTATCCTTCCAAATAAAAAGAAGAGGCCATAAACTTGAGGCTATACATAGCCTGGCCAGGAGTTAGGCATGGGGCTGTAAGTGGGAGAATTAATTGGAAATCTGATACAGAATGGGCAGACTCCTCAAAGCCTTTCATTCTTCTATCTTTAACCTAAACAAAAGGTAAAACATTTTAATGGTTAAGAGCACAGATATACCTGCACTTAAATTCTGCTTTCATCACATACTCTGTCTAAAACCGAGCAATGGACTTACCTCTATCTCCTCTCTGTAAAATGGGGATAATGCCACTACCTTCCTCACTATGTTGCTGTGAGGATCAAATAAAATATTTATGTTTGGCACAGTGATTAGGCATTTAGTAACTCCTGAATAAGTGTTAATGATTGCCATTCTGCAGGTAAGATATGATTTTCACATGATGGAAAGGAGAACTTTGCGACATGAGTCTTAAAAAAGTCAAATTAGTGTGATAAAGAGATAAACTGTGTCATTACTGATGGTTCGGGAAAGACGGGAGGTTGGAAGTCAGTTGTGAGGTTGTTGCAATAGCCCAAGAGAGACATCATAAGACCAAAAAAGTGTCGTCTTTACTGAAAGGGTAGGATTGGTTAACGCTGGGTTGAGACAAACAGTTCTCAACCCTGGCTGACCCCTATACTTCTCTGGGGAGGTTTTTGAAAATATGGCTTGCCCGGGTCCCACCCCTAGACCGCTGAAGCAGAATGTGTATAGATGTGTCCCAGGCATCTGTGATGTTAAAGCCTTCCAGGTGATCCTAATGTGTCTCCAGACTTGAAAACCACTGGTTTAGATGATGAGAATAATAGGACTGATCAAGAGATTGTCAGAGGACACAGAAGAAAAGTTCAGAGCTGCCACCAAGTTCTGGTTTGGCTGCTGGGTTGGATGAAGTTTCAGGCTCGGGAATCTGTTTAGGGCTAATTCATACTGCAAGCGACTTGTCATCCAACCTCCTCTGCAAAGAGGACAGAAGGTGGGGGGTTCTGATGAGATTGTTGAGTGCTGTGTGCTAAGTCACTTCAGTCGTGTCTGACTCTGCGACCTTGTGGACTGCAGCCCATCAGGCTCCTCTCTCCATGGGATTCTGCAGGCAAGAACACTGGAGTGGTTTGCCGTGCCCTCCTCCAGGGGACCTTTCTGACCCAGGGACTGAACCCACATCTCTTACATCTCCTGCATTGGCAGGTGGATTCTTTACCACTAGTGCCCCCGGGGAAGCCCAATAATAAGGTATATTTCTAATGATCACACTGCCTCTCCCCACCTGTCCCATCTTTAGGGAAGAAAACAAACTGTTGGGACACTGTTTCTCCTCAGTGCATTCACAGCTGCCCAAGGACTGTAACCCAGGCTTCGGAAGCAGGGGACACAAGCAGTCACAAGGCACCTAGGAGGTGAGGGTAGGGCGTAGGTTACAGGTCCCTGTCCTTGTCAGGAGCCAGAAGCCAGGCTTGGGGTAGTCTTATTTATTTAGGATTTACAACCTGCTTACTTTCAAAAGGATTTGAGGTAGCTTATCAGATTAAGCTAAACACATGAGCTAAACCAAAACAGAGACCACCACCGAAGGGCTGGGGAGAAATAGATGCTCGTAGGCACTGAGATGAGCTGGTCTCCATAACTGGGCCCTGACATCAGCTCTGAGGTCTCCAGAGAACACTGCAGATTTCTTGCTTCTTAGGTTTAGATGCTTTAAAAAAAAAAAAAAAAAACACCACAGGCCCTTTTCTAGGAGGGACCAGTCTTTTTCATGAAACAAAACTTGAAAAGGTTTTACTGCAAGTATGTATCCTGCCCCATATAACAAATTCCTGGAAGGAAGAGAGGAAAGAATAAGCTAAGTAAATGGCTCTTTTGAGACTCATGGTGCTTAGAGACTCCGCAGCTGTAAAGTAAAAGACTGGGAGTCAGGCCTGGGCTCTGTATCAGCAAGTCCCTGAAGCTTTTTCATCCACAAAAAGGCTGGACGGAACAGATACATTTCATCTCTGCTGTGTGTGTTTGTGATTATATTAAACAAGAAGGATAGAACTATGCATTTCCCTAGATTTTATAGCAAATGTATCCTCTTTTTCAAATATTAAATGAATCAGTTGAGCCCTTAGAATATGCTCAGTAAGTTAATTCATGATCAGATCTCCAACATGGATCCATAATGCCAAAGTTTTCTTGTTGGTTAAGTGAGAGCCAAATAGCTTAGGTGTCAGATGTGGATGGGACAAACTGTATTATAGTCTCAGTCAAACCCAAGGTCAATCCACATCAATTTGAGTGTGCACAATAAAGATTCCTCCTGTGTTTAATTTAAAGCAAAGCATTGTCTCTACATCAGTTCAGTTCAGTAGCTCAGTCATGTCTGACTCTTTGCGACCCCATGAATCGCAGCACACTAGGCCTGCCTGTCCATTGACAACTCCTGGAGTTCACTCAGACTCACGTCCATCGAGTCAGTGATGCCATCCAGCCATCTCATCCTCTGTCGTCCCCTTCTCCTCCTGCCTCCAATCCCTCCCAGCATCAGAGTCTTTTCCAATGAGTCAACTCTTCGCATGAGGTGGCCAAAGTACTGGAGTTTCAGCTTCAGCATCATTCCCTCCAAAGAAATCCCAGGACTGATCTCTTTTAGGATGGACTGGTTGGATCTCCTTGCAGTCCAAGGGACTCTCAAGAGTCTCCTCCAACACCACAGTTCAAAAGCATTAATTCTTTGGTGCTCAGCTTTCTTCACAGTCCAACTCTCACATCCATACATGACTACTGGAAAACCATAGCCTTGATTAGACGGACCTTTGTTGGCAAAGTAACGTCTCTGCTTTTCAATATGCTTTCTAGGTGGGTCATAATTTTTTTTTCCCATAATTTTTCTTCCAAGGAGTAAGCATCTTTTAATTTTATGGCTGCAGTTACCATCTGCAGTGATTTTGGAGCCCAAAAATATAAAGTCTGACACTGTTTCCACTGTCTCTACATAAGAATCTGCAAAATGGGAAAGGAATGAACATTTACTGGGTTCCAAGTCCTGCTCTGCAAGGTGATGTGTACATTTACATCTCCTGGACCCAAGGGCTCCAGGAAATTCAAGCTAACTTCACTGGTGCTGTATATATTAATACATTATATCACTGAATCTCCACCAGAGTGAAGTAAAGCAGGCAAAGATTTCCTCGATTTACCTTTGAGGAAACTGAGCTTAAATAATCTGCCCAACATTATGAGGATTGGCCTCAAACCCAGGTCTGTGTCCTTCCAAAGTCCGTAACCTTCCACATACTCCCTTAATCACCAATGTACTTGGGTGAGTCTCTAAAGTTACATCTTGTACATTAGGGAGACTACTATTCTCCGAAAATCTCTTTGTAAAATTGTGAGAGCGTAGTTCAAAGACTTTGACGTAGTAACTAATAATATCTGTTGTTGCTGTTGCTGTTCGGTCACTAAGCCGTGTCCAGCTCTTTGCCACCTCATGGACTGCAGGATGCCAGGCTTCCCTGTCCTTCCCAATCTCCTGGAGTTTGTTCAAATTCATGTCCATGGAGTCAGTGATGCCATCCAACCCACCTCGACCAGTGCTATCCCCTTCTCCTTTTGCCTTCAATCTTTCCCGGCATCAAGGTCTTTTCCAGTGAGTTGGCTCTTTGTATCAGGAGGCCAAAGTATTGGAGCTTCAGCTTTAGCATCAGTCCTTCCAATGAATATTTAGGGTTAATTTCCTTTAGGGTTGACTAGTTTGATTTCCTTGCAGTCCAGGGGACTCTCAAGAGTCTTCAGCACTACGATTCAAAAGCATCAGTTCTTCAGCACTCAGCCTTCTTTATGGTTCAACTCTTACATCCATACATGATTACTGGAAAAGCCATAGCTTTGACCATGGACTTTTGTCAGAAAAAGTAATGTCTCTGCTTTGTCATATGCTATCTAGGTTTGCCATAGCTTTCCTTCCAAGGAGCAAGCGTCTTTTAATTTCATGGCTTCAATCACCATCAGCAGTGATTTTAGAGCCTAAGAAAATACAATCTGTCACTGCTTCCATTTTTTTCCCCTTCTATTGGCCATGAAGTGATGGGACCAGATGCCATGATCTTGGTTTCTTAGTGTTGAGTTTCAAGTCAGCATTTCACTCTCCCCTTTCACCCTCATCAAGAAGCTCTTTAAGCTCCTCTTCACTTTCTGCCATTAGAGTGGTGTCATCTGCATATCTGAGGTTGTTGATATTTCTCCTGGCAATACTGATTCCAGCTCGGAATTCATCCAGCCCAGCATTTTGAATGATGTACTCTGCATATAAGTTAAATGAACAGGGTGATATCCTTGTCATAATCCTTTCCCACTTTTGAATTAGTCAGTTGTTTCATGTCCGGTTGTAACTATCGCTTCTTGACCTGACTACAAGTTTCTCAGGAAATGGGTAAGGTGGTCTCCTGTCTCTTCAAGAATTTTCCACAGTTTATTGTGATCCACACAGGCAAAGGCTGTGAATGAAGTCAATGAAGCAGAAGTAGATGTTTTTCTGGAATTCTCTTGCTTTCTCTGTGATCTGGCAAGTGTTGGCAATTTGGTCTCTGGTTCCTCTGTCTCTTTGAAAGCCAGCTTGTACATCTGGAAGTTCTCTGTTTATGTACTGCTGAAGTCTAGTTTGAATGATGTTGAGCCCAACCTTGCTAGCATGTGGACATTCTTTGTCATTGTCCTTCTTTGGGATTGGAATGAACACTAACCTTTCCAGTCCTGTGGCCACTGCTGAGTTTTCCAAATTTGCTGGCATATTGAGTGCAGCACTGTAACAGCATCATCTTTTAGAATTTGAAATAGCTCAGCTGGAATTCCATCACCTCCATTAGCTCTGTTTGTAGTAATGATGCCTAAGGTCCTTCACACTCCAAGATGTCTGACTCCAGGTGAGTGACCTCACTATTATGGCTATCCAGGTGATTAAGACCTTTATTTTGTATAGTTCTTCAGTGTATTCTTGCCACCTCTTTTTAATCTCTTCTGCTCCTGTTAAGTCCTCAATGTTTCTGTCCTTTATTAAGCCCATCCTTGCATGAAATGTTCCCTTGATATCTGTCACATTTGTACAATTCTTTTCAATGATTTTAAAGATATGCAAGTCTATGAGGTTATTATTCTCTCGACAGTTTTATGAGTTGGTTCAGGGCTGGCTGAGTTAATCCCACCTGACCAAGTAGAAAAACTGGGCCCCCCCTCCAGAAGTGACTGAGGCCCCCCTCCAGAAGTGACTCCTAGCGGAGTCAGTTGTTGAAGAAGGCAAAAGCAGAAATGTGTTGCTCCAAATCCAGCCATTCTCCACCTCAGCACATTTCCCCAGTCTTCATTTCAATCTTGCAGATGTTGCTGTCTCTAATGAGGGGCTATATCACCTTTTAGATGTGGTTTTACCTAAATCTCTTTCCTCGGGTATCAGAATAATAAAAAGGATTACCTAGCAATGGTAAGCAAAAAAAGGATGGAAATTGCCTCTGCACTGCTAGAAAACTGCACAGGAAAGTGTTACAGAAAGCCACCTGTAGGGATTAAACTGCCCATTTCCCAGAATCAGACGGCCAGGGCCACATCCAGCTAATTCTACTGGTGAGGATCAAATCCCTTTCCTCTGCTGGCTAGGGGGCCAGGGTTGGACGGAGGAGTGGGGGTGAAGGGGAACAGCGGTTGTCTTCCCCAGGAAGGGCATTGATCTCTGGTTTATAATCGGCACAGCATCCATGCTGGTGGTTTTATGCAACACATGGTAGAAAGATTGCTTTTCACATTTGATCCTCATTTCCAGAAAAGGAACTTCTATTTTAGGTATTCAGTTATATTCAGTTATATTGAACATTGAGGCCAGCATGGTGCTAGTGTTAGGGAGAAATATTGCTATTGTTATTATTATTATCCAAGTGAGATTATGAAAGAACAGCGTGTGAGTATCAGGTTAAATATTAGGAAAGCACACTGTGCTAAAGTGACAGGGAAGAGAAAGTAAACTAGGCTTTACTTTAGAACTCAGGAAAATTAATCGAAGGTGAATCTGGGGACCCAGAGACAAACCCAAAAGAACTGTTTTGCACTTTCATAACTTCTAGTGAAAAGGAGCAAAATGATTCAAAAAATGCTGTACAAAATCAACTGACTTGAAATTCTCCATATCTAAGTATATTAAAATTATATCTAAAATGGTAAATAGAATCAAAATCAATGTCTCTGAGACACAAAAGGGATTCCTGAGTTTTACATTTATTTTCCAATATGACAGTGTCTTCCTGTAAAAACAGATGTGAGTATGCTCAGTTACATCTGACTCTTTGTGACACCATGGAGTGTAACCCACCAGGCTCCTCTGTCCATGGAATTTTCCCTGCATCTCTCATGTCTCCTGCATTGGCAGGCAGATTCTTTACCACTGCACCGCCTGGGAGGCCCTATCTCCTGTTGGTTCAGTGGTAAAAAATCCATTGCCAGTACAGGAGACATGGGTTTGATCCTTGGGTTGGGAAAATTCCTTGGAGTAGAAAGTGGCAACTCCAGTATTCTTGCCTGGGAAATCCCATGGGCAAAGAAGCCTGGTGGGCTGCAGTCCGTGGGGTCACAAAGAGTTGGACATAACTGACGGCCTATACAATAAGCTGTAAAAATAGGCACTGATTGATTTTTGAGAGTTGTCTTATGAATATCAGTGAATAACTTAAGCAGCCTTATTCTTCTTTGGGTGTCTAATTTATTTTGATTATAGTTTCCTCTAATACATCTGTGATGTTTTTCTCCAGTGTCGAAAGCCTGGTTCACATATGATAGCAAGGCTGAGTGACCCAGGAAAAACAAGAAGGGAAAGCAAGCTGTTCATTTTTGCAAGGTGTTCAGCATGGAACATATTTAGACAATTTTCTTTTCATGATAGTTTTGCCACTCAGAAAACTGGGTGTGTAAAAAAGTAGTGCTGAAAAGGTATGGCAGCCCAACAAAACGCTACATGATGTTTGCCATCCAGCTCTCATCTGTGGTCTTCGTATTTCTCTTCCCTGTTCGTTACTTAGGCCCTGGCAGTTTTAGCCTCCCATGGGGACCAGGGCTTACTTTCCCAGATTGCATCACTCCAAGGAAGGAAAACCTCAGACCTTGATTTATTGGCACAGTTCCCTGTTAGCTTTGTTCAAGCCTGCTTCACTGAAATAAATAAATAATGTCAAAACATTTTAAAAGTTTCATCTGAAATTTAGATTAATAAATAAGTTTTTTAATCCAAAGACGTTCATATCAGAGAGAACAGAGAATTGTAAGCCAGGGAACCTGTTCAGTGGTGTGTTCTGGACCTGTTCTGGTGCTACACCTAGCAGCTATGTTAACTTCAGCAAATCACAGTCCTTTGGTGGTGGTGTTTTTTAATCACTCAGTTGTGCCCAACTCCGTTGTGACCCCATGGCTATAGCCCACCCGGTCCTCTGTGCATGAGATTCTCCTAGCAAGACTACTGGAGTGGGTTGCCATTTCCTTCTCCAGGGGATCTTCCTGACCCTGGGATCAAACCTGCATCTCCTACATTGGCAGGCAGATTCTTCATCACTGAACCACCTGGGAAACCCTCACAGTCCTTTGGAAGACCGTATTTTCATCTGTGAAACAGTGGGTCCCAACACATTTTTATCATCGGCACACACTCATTCATCAACAGTTTGAGTGCCGACTCTCTGCCAAACCCTCTGCCAGGTGCTAGGGAAATTGCAGAGATGGCAATGGTGTGAAGCACGTGGTCAGGGCATCTTCATCCTGGCATTGACAGTCACTGACTAACCCTGCGCTCTGCTGAGACAGTGACAATACTGTCAGAGCAACCTGCTGACTCTTTTTACCCCAAAAAAGCCATATTTTAAGAGAAAATTTTAACCTATTTTCCCCAACCCAAAATAGAAATGGAGCCATAATGTTCAGTCTATTATTATACAGTGGGTGTCATATGCAAAGATGCTGGATCACATGAAGGAAAGGGAGCATCCCAGAACGAGTGCCAAGCATTCTGCTTCACTTCCCAAGGGGCTCTCTTTGCTAAATATTTAGAGCAGCCTTTCCCAAAATGTGTTCCCTAGTGCACCAGTTCCTCAGAATGTTACTAGTGTTCTGTGAAGGAAGGTTCCAGTATTATAAAAGTTGGAGAAATACTAGGCAAAGAAGTTAAACAGGTTTCCTTAGAGCAGGTTTTCTTAGTCCTTTTATTGTGGAACATGACTCTAAAGGAGCAAAGGAGGGTTTATTTTGAACCAAACTTATTTGACCATAGAAATGGTTGGTCTGTTTTCCAGAGCATTTCATGAGGCCAGTCCTCTGTGGGACTAGCCATTAGGACACTTGTGAAAACAGGAATTTGTTTTAAAATGCATAGCTTTTACACAAAATCTTGTACATGAATAGTCACAGCATGGTATTCGTGATAATCCAAAAGTGGGAAAGATGCAAATGTTCATCCATGGATGAAGGCATAACTAAAATGTGGGATATCCGTACGATGGAATACAATGGAATGCAATGCAGCCACTAAAAGGAAAGAAGTACTGCTGCCACGTGAATGGACCTTAAAATATGGCAATAGGAAAGAAGCCAGACATATTCCATGATTCCATTTATATGAAATGCAGATCCATAGAGACAGAAAGTAGATTGTTAAGGATTTGTTAAGGATTAGGTGGTGGGAGACAACATGAAATGACAGCTAGCGGAGTATTATTGGGTGGAGATGCTAAAATGGCCCCAAACTATAATCTGGTGATGGATATGCAATTTCAAGTATACTAGAGACCATCGAAGTGTGTACTTTAAATGGAAAAATATGATGGCCTGTGAATTATATCTCAATAAAGCTGTCAACAAATACATATTTTTGTGGAAAAAAATGAACTGAAAGGATTTGGGCCTGTCTATGTTATCCATTTTTAGTTATGATTTATCTTCTTGGAGGCTTGCATGCCATAGTCGAAGAAGCTGACTGGGTTTAAAACCTACTCGTACATGATTACAAGTAGGTTTAAGCAAACGTGATTGAGTCCTAACCTCCCTAGAGTTCCCTTTCCTTATCTAAAAATAGGAATAATAACAGGACTCTTCTGAGGATTAATAAAATTATGTATGGATATTCTTTTGAAAATCAAAAATTTTATAAAGGTCAATTATTATTTAACTGTCAATAGTAATGGACCACTTGAGTGTGAAATCTGTGAGGGAGTCAGCAGGTTTCTGAAGCTTTCTAAGGCTGTTTTCTCTTCTGAGATAATAAAAGACTTCCCTCATGGGGTTGTTACAAGAATCTACAACACGTGTAATACTCTTAAAGTAGTGCCTATGTTCAACATTTGTAGTTTAATTTCTCAACATCGTTTTCAGACATTGTATTTTTCATATTTCATTCTTCTTGTGTTGGTCTCTTCAGTCAAATCGAATATAGATCCCTCCCTTTCTTTTTAGTGGCTCTTAGTTATAAATCTCTTTGTTCCTGTCTTCCTGCCATTATTCTGGACTGTGCCTGGCAAATTATGTCTGTTAGTTCTTAAACACGTGCCCACTAACCCATGCTGTAGCTTTTTGGTTGGATTCTGATGCGTCAGCAACGTCTTTGCTCATTGGTTCAATTATCTGGCTACTAATGATGATAATGATAAGAAAAAGACTGCAATGAAAAGGAAAGAGAAGAATGAAAATTCTACCTGAGAAATACTTATTATCTGCTCTCTTTCAAGGAAGAATAGCTTTTAAATGGTGATGTCATGAGAGAAAAGTGGGCTGTTAAGTACTGGTAGGACATATTTGCGCATTTATATATCGGAATTGATGAGTTAGTAGTACCGCTATGCTGTATCTCCTCTGATAGTCACTGCATTAATGCTTTGAGGTAACTTTGGTCAGCTTCTAGCAAAACTCCATAACAAAGATACCTTACTTTAATCAAATGGGAAAGATGAATCTATAAATTTTGGAAATAATGGAAAGGAGAAAAGGAATAGGACTCATGATAACTATGACTAGTTTAAGTTTCTTCCTGGGTAAATTAGACATTAAGTAAGATCCCTTTTAATACTACAACTCCCTGGTTCTAACATTTAGGAGATTATGTCCACTATTCATTAATTAATTCATTCAATAAACAAATATCAACTGCCTAGAGTATACTGTGGAGAAGGAAATGGCAACCCACTCCAGTGTTCTTGCCTGGAGAATCCCAGAGTCGGAGGAGCCTGGTGGGCTGCCATCTATGGGGTCGCGCAGAGTCAGACACGACTGAAGCGACTTAGCAGCAGCAGCAGCAGAGTATACTGGAATTAGCATGTGTGGTGAGTCCTCTGTGAGAGGAAGTCTCACAGGAGGTTACCTCACCCACACTAGTAGTTTAGCAAAGGCTTCCAGTCAACATGGGGCTTCCCTGGTGGCTCAGGTGGTAAAGAATCTGCCTGCAATGCAGGAGACCTGGGTTCGATCTCTGGGTTGGGAAGATCCCCTCAAGAAGGGAATGGCAACCCACTCCAGTATTCTTGCCTGGGAAATCCCATGGAGAGAGAATCCTGGCAGGCTACAGCCCATGGGTCACAAAGAATCAGACATGACTGAGTGAATAACACTTTACCATCAACATGACACTCAGCTAGGTCTTAAAGAAGAAAAAAAAATTAGTTGAGAGAAAGAAGAACATTCCAAGAAGAGGAAGAGCAGCCTCAGCACAAGGCTTGGGAGAAGCCACCATGTTCAGGGGACACTTTAGTACTTATTTATAAATGCAGAATCTGGCTGGTAAGGAAGTATGTGAAGAACAGAGCATAACCTGCTGTGTGTGCCTGCTATGTTGCTTAGCGCATCATGCCGCAGAGTTTGGATACTGTCAGGAGGCAACAGGGAACTGAGCTTTTTAATTGGATAGGGGACATGATTACATTTGCATTTTAGACATATTTGGGAAATATATGGAAAAAAATAAAAGGGCTGGTGTAGAGGCAAGAACAACAGTTACAAAGCAAGCAATGACAGGACCTAATTAGGGTGGACACATTGAGAATGGAAGACATCAAAGACAGGTTTGAGTCATATTCTAAAAGGTACAACTAACTTGGGTGACAAACTGGATGCACAAGCTAAAGAAGGAGCCAAGAGATCTCCCAAGTTGCTGCTGGGTGACTGAGTAGACAGAACACCAGTCTCCAAACAGAATATTTGGATGGGGATGGAAAGAGGAACAATTCTATTTGAGACATGCAAGTAGGAACGTCCAGCAGGCATTGGTTCTATGAGTCATAGAAAGAAAGATCTGGGTTAGACTTCTCGTCCTAGTGGTCATCAGCACATATGTAAAAGTCACTGCCTCTGGACTGTAAGTTCAATGAGCAGGAACTCTGCCTTACTAACAGTAGGAATTCAATAAATATTTGAATGAATGAATGCGATCCCAAAGGGAGTGAGAAGACTGGAGTCCAAACCTGGGATTCCTAAAATTTATGTTGAGCATACAAAAAAGAATGAGAAGAAACAAGAGGGAAGAAAATGAACACACTCAATGGAAAAGATACATGCACACCAATGTTCATAGCAGCATTATCTACAATAACCGAGACATGGAAGCAACGTAAGTGTCCCTCAGCAAATGGATAAACACAGAAAATGTTTTATACATACATATGTATAATTAAACACATACACACACACACTATATACATATATATATACACACATATATAAAATTACTCACCATAAAAAAGAATGAAATTCTGCCATTTGCAATAATGTGGATGGACCTAGAGGGTACTATACTTAATGAAATAAGTCAAACAGAGAAAGACAAATACCTGTTATCATTTACATGTGGAATCTAAAAAATAAAACAAATGAATATAACAAAACAGAAGCAGACTCACAGATATAGAGAACACACTGGTGGTCACCAGTAGAGAGAGGAAAGTGGGGAGGGGCAAGGTGAGGTATTAAGAGGTACAAACTACTATGTATCAATAAGCAACAAGGATATATTATGCAACACAGTGAAATATAGCTCATATTATGTATATATTTAATATAGCTTTAAATAGAGTAAAATCCATAAAATATTGAATTACTATCTTATAGACCTAAAACTAAAATAATATTGCAAACCAACTATACTTCAAAATATATACACACATACATACAGAAACAAAATGAGGAGTAGGAGTAAACCTGGGGGAGAATGAAGTAACGAAGTCCAGAGAGGAAAATATCCAAGAAGAAGAGCATTCCAGTAGGATGAAAGAATATTGGAGGGCTTGATAGAGTGAATCGGAACCATGTTCATTTCAAGGATTTCATATCAAGGAGGAGCCCTTGACCTGGGGAAAGAGTACTGGTTCGGTGAAGGAGGAACCATCCTTTTGAAGGGCTTCCCAGGCGACTCAGTGGTAAAGAAGCTGTCTGCCGTTGCAGGAGAGTCAGGAGATGGGGGTACAATTTAGGAGATGGGGACGATCCCCTGGAGAAGGGAATGGCAACCCACTCCAGTATTCTTGCCTGGGAAATCCCATGGACAGAGGAGCCTGGCGGGCTACAGTGCATAAGGTCTCAAAGAGTCCAACACGGCTGAGCACGCGGCATGTGCTAGTTTTATGCACTGGAAATCCATAGCCATGGCTGCCCCAGGCACACTGGGATGATTGAGCACTCTGCTCACCATCTAACCACCTAGCTGTGAAGGAAAGGAGAGGAAAGGGTAGTAGCTGGAGGAGACGTTTTGCCAGGGAGGGGGTCTCTCTTTGTTCTAGGATGAGAATGGTATAAATAAGTCCATTTGATGAGAAAGGAAAACCAGTAAAATGAGAAAGGCTGCGGCATATAAAAGTGAAGAGATAATTAAGAAATGAGTTTTACAAAAACCTTCCTAATTAGAGTCCTCTGCTCAGGGAGCGCCTTATGGGCCCATAAATTGCTCTATGATTTACAAAACAAAGAGATCCACATTTCTTTAAAAAAAAAAACGAGAACACTTCAGTTGTAGAAATCAAGAAATACTTGTGACATTGCACCATTATCTATGAGAATTATCTCTATAGCAATCAAAGTTTCCTAAGTTTAATTATAAAATGAGGCTATGCCCACTGATCCCATATTATTCCTCTCCCCCTCTCTCCCTCTCCTCAGCCCTAGACAGTGATTTGTATTCAGAGCTCCCAAATGGAAGAAGATACATCTATTCCCAGTGATCTTTCATTTCAACCCACAGGCTTTTTAGTTTTTGATTTACATGCAGAAACTGAAAGAGAAAAAAGAAATCCCACTGAAACTGTGCATGCAACCCTGTGGGAGGAATGCTTCAGGAACCTGGTGAAACAGTGGGATTCTGGAAAACCAGGCCCAAAGCTCCTCTCAGATGTATGAAGGCTATACCATCCATCAAAAGCAAATGAAGTAACCCCTGAACAGATAACAAAAGAAAAATAAATCCAATGTAGCACATTCATATTTGTAGAACTGTATTAAAATCCAACTTCCCCTGCTTCTCAGTGGCTACCATCATGTTGTTCATCTTTCTATTTGAATGGATAGGGCTGGTATGTCAGTCTCACCATTGGTGGGGATCTCTAGATCAGGGGACCCCAATCTCTGGGCCATGGACTGGTACCTCCTGTTAGATTAGTGGCAGCACTAGATTGGATATAAAGTGCACAATAAATGTAATGTGCTTGAATCATCCTGAAACCATCCTCCCCCCTCACCCTGCCACATCCATGGAAAAATTGTCCTCCACGAAACTGGTCCCTGGTGCCAAAAAGGGTGGGGACCATTGCTCTAGAAAAAGGGTTTCCTTTATTCCTTTTCTTCACCTCTCTTTGATAGTAGTAAAGTAGCTCATTTAAATCACCATGTCTGCTCACTAGTTTAGAAGTCAAATCACTAGTTTTTGAAAGTAAAAATAATGCATGGACTTTATCAAAAGCTCCAAGAGTCAAAGTCCCTCCAGCACCTTGATGTCCTATGACCTTTCCCCAGAAGTAACCATTGATAGTAGCTATTGGGTATCCCCACCAGACATTTCTAAGGCAGCGTGAGCAATGCTACAGAACATTTCAATTGAAAGGAAGATGATGATGGTGATAATCACCTAGGCCCTTCTCAGTTCCAGTCCTGGGCTTTTGTTTCCAAATCTGTAAGTGGGTCCCCTGTTTCTTCCTTTTCAACTGAATCAACTGAAATGGGCACCCCAGCTGTACCTTGTAGTTTTGGTTGGGTAGTGATAAAGTCCTAAGTAGGTTTTAGAAGTGCTGTGAGGGAACTTCAACCCTCTGATCTGCCTCTTTCTCCTCCAAAAGGGAAAAGCAGCTTTGAAAAGTTAACCCCCTATTGGCGTCCCTCTCTGACTCCCTCCAGGCTGCTCTCAGGAAGCTCTGTCCTTTTCCTGGCTAGAGCCCCTCTTCCTCCGATGGGGAAGCATCCTGCTGTTGGCTTAGCTTTAATGAGTACCTAGTTAAATAGAAAACCCAAATCCTCTTTTCTGAAGGTAAGAAAGGGTAGACCTGAGATGGAAAATACTGTGAGCCAGGAAGTAAATGTGGGAGAACCCGAACATTGTTATTATTATTAACCTTTTAAAAATTCTAAGGGTGATTTGCTGTTTCCACATGTATCATTTTTCTCGGATCTGCTTGAGAGAGCTTCCTGTCATCATACCGAATAGCTATATTAATACTGTTAGTCACTCAGTCGTGTCCGACTCTTTGAGACCCTATGGACGGACTGAAACCCACCAAGTTCCTCTGTCCATGGAATAATACTGCTTAAAATGTGCAAACCTGTGTTTACGTGTTTTCATTGACAAGAGACCTCTCATATTTTCTTCAGACTCAGTCTTTCCCCTCTTCAGGGATCTGAGCAAGTAGATGAGTCAAGGGGGAAAAACAGGCCGGGTCACACTTTTTTGGCATCGACCCAATTTTCCAGTCTTCAGCATTCTCAACCAGCTTCCCTCTCCTCATCAGTGCATTGTGCTGCTTGAAAGACACAGTGGAAATAGCTATGGGAACACAAAGAAAGAAAGAACACACACCATGGGGTTAGCAGAGAGGAAACCCTCGTAATAGATTTCAAAAGAATAAATCCTGGAGCAATCCTGAGTCTTAAAAAGATTTACCAGAAATGTAGGCAGAACTCCAAGATCATGAATGCTGGAAAAAATTGCAATATTGGGCACTGTGAGATAGGAGATAAGGAGAAGAGAAATTCCAAATGAGTTAATAACTAAATTCACATATGGTTTCTTGCTAGCAAGGCCTTTCTGAGAACCTCAAGATCCAACCTTGTTACCCTGTTCACTGGAATAAATATTATGTAATATTTGCTAAAGCAACTTGTATCATCTTATTTCTAAAATAACTTCATGTACTCAGTCCTTTCAGGCAGCAAAATCCTGTACAAAGTAACAGTTTTCCAGTGATTTTTTTAAAAAATCGAGTATTTCCTATACATATGGGCTTCCGTGTGGCTCAGTGGTAAAGAATCTGCCTACCAGTGCAGGAGATACAGGTTTGATCCCTGGGTTAGGAAAATCCTCTGGAGAAGGAAACAACAACCCACTCTAGTATTCTTGCCTGGGAAAGCCCATAGACAGAGGAGACTAGTGAGCTACAGTCCATGGGGTAGCAAAGAGTCAGACCCAACTGAGCTACTAAGCTCAGCAGCAGCATTTCCTATAGATATATAGCCTGGCTTGTCTTAAGTTCTGACTATGCTTTCATAGGAATATTGAAATCTATAGTTTGACTGGACCACAGCTGTGTCCTCAGTAATTATTCTCTGTCTTATGAACTCATGAGGAATACACTCATAACAAAGAAAGGAGAAAAAATTAAACTATGACAAGAATCTCCCTAAAGCTGCATCAAGAAAAATAAATTGCATTCAGAAGTATATTTTTCTTTACTCCAGTGTGGGTTCTGGCAACATAGGAGGGTTTTTAATAAATAATCTGGGTTTATTGGCTTTTTCTTTAAAGGTTGCAAAGTTAAGATTCATTTTACAGATGTGTATGACCATATACAAGTTTCAATAAACTTCAGTTATATTGAAATTTTAATAGCTTGGCTTTAAACCAAAGACACTCATCAAACATTCAGGGTTTACTGGCTTTTTTAATGTTTGGAACTCTGGGGGTAATAAGGAAGACATAACAGTATTTTTTTTTCAAACTAATTGATGAATAGGTTTATTTAAAATAGAGACTCAGCAATCCTGTCTGTAGGGTGTCTGTCAGAAGTGCTAATGAAAATAGGCCAGATAACAGAGTCTAGATGAATATATTAGGGAACAGGGTGGTATCGGCGCACAGGGTCATCACAGGAGAGAGGAAGACGCAATGGCTTGGGTGTCAGGAGATGGAGACTGGCAGATTCTACCATTGCTTATCCAACAGATCCCCCGTTTTGTTCAGATATTGGGCAGTCTTTGATATCAAGGAACATAGGTCTGGCCAACTCACCCACCATCTGCCAATTTCGGCCTTCGAATGTCACAAAGCATTCGGCCATGGCAGCCGTGTTGCCGTCATGAGAGGATGAGAAAAGCCAACATGTCATGGGTGGTAAAGCAGAAGGACAGGAAAAGCCTGGAATTCTAATGACCCCACCGAGAAAATGAACCAATGCCAGCCACTGGCTATCTCTAGACATCTTGATTTGAGAAGAATAAATTCATTTTTTAGCCAGTGTTCATCAGTTTTTCTGTTATTTGCAGCTAAAGGCATTCCTAAGGAAGTTGTAGTCTTTGTTATAAAACTGAACCCGTAGCATGGTACTGAACACACACACAGACCCAAGACATTGTTAAAAAAAAATAATAAAAGGAAATGAATGACCTCTCAAATCTTCAGTTTCCTTATTTATAAAATAAGGAATAAGAAACCCAAAATATAACTGCAGTCTTTTCAAGAGAAACAAAGCAGTCCACTATTTTGAAATGATTTAAAACGTATTTTGAGCTCCTACCTTAGGTATTAAATCTTTCCTGGCCCTGTGCTAGGATTTAGTCTATATTACTTCATTTAACCTTCCAATGATCCTTTAATGTGAGTGCTCTTAACCTCATTTTACTTTTTAAAATTTATTTATTTGGAGGAAAATTGTTTCACAATGTTCTATAGTTTCTGCTGTACAACAATGAGAATCGTCCATAACTATATATATATATATCCCCTCCCACTCGAGCCTCCCTCCCACCTCCCAGCCATCCCACCGCTCTAAGTTCATCACAGAGTGCCAGACTGGGCTCCCTGTTTAACCTCATTTTACAAATGAGAAAACTGCAGTTGAGGGAGGCTGAGCAATGCCCAAGAGCACATAGCTAATGAGTGACACAGTCAGGACCCACAGCAGGTCTTTCACCTGCATCTCAAGCCGGTCACCACCTAGAGAAATACAGCAGACATTCATTCTACACTGTCACTGTAAGTGAGGCCTAATGCCTTTTGGACACTGGGTTGATATTTGTGGTTTTGCATTTCAAGAGATGGGACTTGAGCTATGATACAAACAAAAGCCATGTAATAGCTACCCCATCCCAACACCATCACCATCACCTCTTCAGAGATGGACTGAAACTGCCCACAGGAGGACAGAGATTCTAAGGAAATAATCTTGAAGGCATTTTGATACATACTTAAACAGCTAATTGAGGCACTGAAGTTCCATGCCACAAAGTATGTCTATAATAACCTTTAATTTGAAGAACTTTGAAAGCTGGAGTAATCAAAGCCTACCTGTGTTACATAAAGAAATCTCATGGAGGCATCCCAACACAGAATGTCTGTCATTGATGGTCTTTCCTGGTACATGGCTAAAATAAACTGCAGAATTCACTCTAGATAACAGAATGAATGAAATATCAACTAAAGGGACACTAGCTACATCAGTGAGAAGACAGGAACCTCTGACCAAAAAGATGAATCTGGTTTTGTAATTATGATTAATTTTTTTCTGGCAGAAAATAGGCCACAAGTCTATTAAGACATATCATGATTCATGATATTAAAACCTTATCCTCTGAATATGGAAAAACACTCGTTTATTCTCCAAAATTCATTTATTACTTAGACAATTTTTGATAGTAATTTTTGTTAATATAGGTAAAAAAAAACACCACAGTTAAGAAGATCACCCATGGTCCCACCACAAGATGCAACATTTTAGTATAGATTCATTATCTGAATGAATAAATGTCTGTATAGTCAAAGCTGTGGTTTTTCCAGTTGTCATGTACAACGTAAGATTTGGACTGTAAAGAAGGCTGAGCTCCTAAGAACTGATGCTTTTGAATCGTAGTGCTGGAGAAGACTCTTCAGACTCCCTTGGACTGTAAGGAGCTCAAACCAGTTAATCCTTAAGGAAATCGACCCTGAATATTCATTGGAAGGACTGATGCTGAAGCTGCAGCTCCAATACTTTGGCCACCTGATGCAAAGAGCCAACTCATTGGAAAAGACCCTGATGCTGGGAAAGATCGAGGGCAGGAGGAGAAGGGGGTGACAGAGGATAAGATGGTTGGATGGCATCACCGACTCAATAGACATGAGTCTGTGCAAACTCTGGGAAATAGTGAAGGAAAGGGAAGCACGGAGTGCTTCAGTCCATGGGGGTCACAAAAAGTTGGACATGACTAAATGACTAAAGAACAAAAAATTAGTAAAAATAGAATGTTGGTAAGAGCAGCAGAGTGCTGCTTCCACCACATACCAGCTGCATGTCCTTAGGCAAGTTTTGTTTAACCAATCTCAGCTTTCGTTTCCTTATCTATAAAGTAAGGAAAGAAGAATATTGACTTCATAGCTTTTTTAGTGACAACTAAACGTTATTTTGTGTAAAGCATTAATCATAGTGCTGGAGTGTATGAAGTACTAAATAAATACGAGTCTTTGTCATACAATGTTTTGTAACATATGCTATCATCTCTTACATGTTATTTCATAATCTTCTACAATATAAATTTTAATGGCTGCAAGGAATTCAATTGTAATGATATGCTGTAAATCAACCAGTTTCTTATTGTTGAACGTTTCAGTTATTTCCAATATGTCACTACTTTATACAATTTACACTGTGACAAAAATAAACTACTTACAGTCAAATTTTTGCACACACCCCTGATTATTTCCTTCAGATGTAGTGTTAGGAGTGAAATGGCTGTGTCAAAATGGTTAATACAAAACTGAGTTTCCAGAAATGCTACATGAACTTGCAGCTCCCCTAGTACTGTCTGGAAGAGGACAACACTCACCACCACTTTGAAAAATATTCGGTATTTTTTCAATTTGATAGTTTAAAAAAGATTTGCCTTTTCTGTTTTAATTTTCCTTGTTTGCCTTTTAATTTTCCTTGGGTTCAGGTGAAATGCTTTTTCATTTGTTTATGGACATTCATGTTCTGTCCTGAGACTTGCCTGTTCCTGCACTCTGCCAGGGCCAAATGTCTTACAAAGATGTAGACACACTAATCTGTGTCTGATCTCTGATCCCTCAGTTTGATCCTCACCCATCACTGGTGACCTTTACTTCACCAAATCCTAGGATCACTTCTCTCATCTCATTTTTCTAGGCCTTTTGGTAGTACTTGATACCATACCACTTCCTCCTTAAAACACCCTCCTCTCTTGCCTTCTGAGATACCACATCTTCCTGTCTCTGTAGCTGTTCCTTCTCAGCCTTGGCCTCTACCTGACCCTCCATGCCCTGGTCCTAGGCCCCCTCTCTGTGTGAACTCATTCACTCCCCATTTAATTAGCACATAGACTAATTACCACATATACATCTCTAACTAAAACTTCTCTCCTGATAGTATTCAACTGATGGCAGCATCTCTGCTTGGATGTATCACAGGACTCTCAGATTTAACATGTTCTAAAAAAAAAAAAAAATTGATCCCCCACCCCCACCCCACCCGATGCTATTTCCTCAGTCTTTGCTGACTTAAACATCACCACAACTTTCAGAGCTACTTTCGTTGGAAACCTGAGGGTTATTCTTGGTTGCGTTCTCCTTCCCCACTGGGCTTTCCCTTCTCACTCATAAGCAAGTCTTATTGTTTCTTTTTCCAAAATAGATCCTAATGCTTCTACTTCCCTCCCTCTCCTCAATAAACCTCAGTCCGGGCCAGCACCACCCTAGTCACTTCCCATCTCTTCACCCTCTTCCCTTATTCTCTTGCATCCCTCCAATCTGTTGTTCATAAAGCAGTCACAAGGGACTTTCCTGGTGGTCCAGTGGCTAAGACTCCACACCCTCAGTGCAGGAGGCCCAGGTTCCATCTCTGGTCAGGGAACTAGATCCCACATGCTGCAAACAGGAGTTCACAGGCCACAGCTAAAGATCCTGCATGCTGCAACTAAGACTCAGCACAGCCAAATATACATATTAAAAAACAAAGTAGTCACAAGACCTGCTACTTTTAAAAATTAATTAATGTATTTCAATTGGAGGCTAATTACTTCACAATATTGTGGTGGGTTTTGCCATACATTGACATGAATCAGCCACAGATGTACACCTGTCCCCCCCATCACGTCCTGAACCCCCTCCCACCTCCCTCCCGATCCCATCCCTCTGGGTTATCCCAGCCCATTGGCTTTGAGTGCCCTGTTTCGTGCATCAAACTTGGACTAAGATCTGCTTTTTAACTGGAAATTTTAATCATATCATTTTCCTACTCAAAGCCCTTCACTGGCTTCCCCTAATTTTTCAAATCAATTCCCAACCTGTTATCATGATCTAGAAGGCTCTGCATGATTTGATCCTCATCTACTTCTTCCATTTCACTTCTTGCCACATGCTGCCCTCCTTCCCATTCATTGTATCATTAAACTTTTTGCCACTACAGGGCAATTGCAAATGCTATTTCCTCAGACTGGAAGGCTTTTCCCACTTTCTCCCACCCCTCCATACCTAGAAGACGTGTTTTCATCCTAAAGGTCTTGTTTATATGCTGCTTCTCAGAGAGACCTTCCCCAATCACTCTATCCAAGTATCCCCACTCTGTATCCTTGGTTATCTTCATGGCCCCCGCCTCCCAAGGAACAGGCTCTCAAGAAACATTTCTTGAATAGGCTTCAGCAATACGTGAAACATGAATTTCCAGATGTTCAAGCTGGTTTTAGAAAAGGCAGAGGAACCAGAGATCAAATTACCAGCATCCGCTGGATCATTGAAAAAGCAAGTGAGTGCCAGAAAAACATCTATTTCTGCTTTATTGACTATGCATAAGTCTTTGACTGTGTGGGTCACAACAAACTCTGGAAAATTCTGAAAGAGATGGGGATACCAGACCACCTTACCTGCCTCCTGAGAAACCTGTATGCAGGTCAGGAAGCAACAGTTAGAACTGAACATGGAACAACAGACTGGTTCCAAATAGGAAAAGGAGTACATCAAGGCTGCTTTGTCACCTTGCTTATTTAACTTATACGCAGAGTACATCCGGAGAAGGCAATGGCATCCCACTCCAGTACTTTTGCCTGGAAAATCCCATGGACAGAGGAGCCTGGTAGGCTGCAGTCCATGGGGTCGCAAAGAGTTGGACACAACTGAGCGACTTCACTTTGACTTTTCACTTTCATGCATTGGAGAAGGAAATGGCAACCCACTCCAGTGTTCTTGCCTGGAGAATCCCAGGGACAGGGGAGCCTGGTAGGCTGCCATCTATGGGGTCACACAGTTGGACACGACTGAAGTGACTTAGCAGCAGTAGCAGCAGAGTACATCATGAGAAACGCTGGGCTGGATGAAATACAAGCTGGAATCAAGATTGCCGGGAGAAATATCAATAACCTCAGATATGCAGATGACACCACCCTTATAGCAGAAAGTGAAGAAGAACTAAAGGGCCTCTTGATGAAAGTGAAAGAGGAGAGTGAAAAGGTTGGCTTAAAGCTCAACATTCAGAAAACGAAGATCATGGCATCCGGTCCCATCACTTCATGGCAAATAGATGGCAAAACAGTGGAAACAGTTGCTGACTTTATTTTTCTGGGCTCCAAAATCACTGCGGATGGTGACTGCATCCATGAAATTAAAAGATTCTTACTCCTTGGAAGGAAAGTTATGACCAACCTAGACAGCATATTGAAAAGAAGAGACATCACTTTGTCAATAAATATCCATCTAGTCAAGGCTATGGTTTCCCAGTGGTATGGATGTGAGAGTTGGACTACAAAGAAAGCTGAGCGCCGAAGAATTGATGCTTTTGAACTATGGTGTTGGAGAAGACTCCTGCAAGTCCTTGGACTGCAAGGAGATCCAACCAGTCCATCCTAAAGGAGACCAGTCCTGGGTGTTCATTGGAAGGACTGATGCTGAGCCTGAAACTCCAGTATTTTGGCCACCTCATGCAAAGAGCTGACTCATTTGAAAAGACCCTGATGCTGGGAAAGATTGAGGGCAGGAGGAGAAGGGGACAACAGAGGATGAGATGGTTGGATGGCATCACCGACTCAATGGACATAGTTTTGGGTGGACTCAGGGAGTTGGTGATGGACAGGGAGGCCTGCAGTGCTGCGGTTCATGGGGTTGCAAAGAGTCAGACATGACTGAGCGACTGAACTGAACTGAGCTGAATGAATAGATACTTTACTCAATTTAATTTTGATTTATATCTTAATATTTTCCTGTTGATTTTCAAGAACTTCCAGCATTTTTAATATAGTAAGCATATTCATGTTTTCTCTTTTATCTTTTTCTGTTTTGTTTGTGGTGGTTTTGCTCCATAGGTATTTTTTACTTCAGTGGGCTCAAATTATTCATTTTTTCCCTCTAAGATTCCTTCTCAATTGTCAAGCTTAGGCTAGACTTACTCATTTTGTTATAGACTTATCTGAAAAAATGCACCTTCACTTTCTTCTATCTGGTACTTTAATATTGTAACTTACACTTAAATCTTAGATCCATGTGGAATTTTTCTGCTATGTGATGCAAGATATAACTTGTACCAATAATATTTATTTACTATTCCTTTCATTTATGGTTTATTTTTAAATGCCACATGTGATTACATACTTAGAAATATTTGAATGTGTTCCTGCAATCTTTAGGGCACTTGCTTTGTTTGTCTGTCTGTCCCTGCACCACTACCAATCTAATTTAATATCTGGTAAGGCCAAGATAATACCTTCTCTGTATTTAAAGGATTTTTAAGGCCCATATTGACTGTGCTGAAGTTTTCAAGATTTTTCATCTATCCTCACTCATTTTTTCCCTTCCAGATACACTTGGAAGAAAAAAAGAATCCTCAGTAGAATTTTAATTGGAACTGTATTTGATTTATAGATGAATTTTAGGGAAATTAAAATCTTAACATTATTAAGTCTTTCCTCCTAGGAACATGGTCCATCTCTCCATTTTAACTTTTTTATTTATGATTCTCAGTGGAAATGTGCAGTTTTTATATTTAGATCCCATTCCTTTTTAGGTTACCATGTGGTAGACACTGCCAGTGCTGTTCCCACCAAATACCTTTGGCATCCCCTACCTACATCCCCTATCTTTCCAGGGGCCGCTTCCTGGGCACCCCTGTGGCTCAAGAGAGGCCTTTTCTGGCCATAGGAGCCTAGTAGGACTGTTGGCAGGGCCAGCCGGAAATGTGGAGTTTATTTCCCTAGAAATAGCCTTTCACTGATGATGGTGGAGAGTTGGTGAGTAAACACCAGCTTCCTCTGCCTTCTGTTGTAACTCTGTCACATGCTCACACTGTCTCCCAGAGGGGTCTGCTAGGGGAACGCTCTATTTGCCCCCAGGAAAATCTAGCTTGATGATGCACCCTCTACTGACATCCTTCCTGTCCCCATCTCCCATCCTCATTCCCAGACTGGGTCCCTGGGGATCACTCTTCAACAAACTAGTCTATCATTCATCCTTGACTAGAGGTCAGCTTTGAAGGGGACACAAATCGAGAAATAACCCTGTGTTATTTTCAGTTGCATTGTAAAGGAGACATAAAATTATAATTTCTAACTAGCAATAAGTTATTGATTTTTTGTGTATGGTTGAGATAGATCATCAATCCATATAATGCCATATTTAAACACAAGTTTTTGCCATGAAAAAAATAGTGTTAATTGCTTTACATATATGCTCTAATGTGCTGTGAATTACTGTATATATTACACAGATGTGTATGTTATACATATGTATACATAACACTGTAAATATTACAATGTTTTCTATATATAAACAGTGAATAGAGTTGTACTCACAACCCCATGTATACAGTATTTCAGGGCAATTTGGAGAATTTTAAAGGGTGATTTTGGCTATGCACAACTTTGACCTGACTCACTGTTATTAGAACCTAACCTCATGATCTTTGGCAACTGACTTTTTTTATTGAATTCACTTAATAGTTTTAATAGTGTTTCAATTGATTCTCTTGATCTTTCGAGGCAGACAACATCAACAGGAAATAATAATAAGTTTGTCTCCTTTTCATTATTTATACTTATCGTTTCTCCCCTGTGTTTTATTGCGTATGCTAGAATTTTTAGAACAGTGTCATGTATTGGTGGTGAGGACTTCCTTGGTGGTCCAGTGGTTAAGAATCAGCCTGCCAATCCAGGAGATACAGGTTCTACCCCTGGTCCAAGAAGATTCCATATGTTGTGGAGCAACTAAGCCCATGTGCCACAACTTCTGAGTTTGTGCTATAGAGCGCAAGAGCCACCACTGCTGAAGCCGAGGGCTCTAGAGCCTGTGCTTCGTGACAAAAGCAGCCGCTGCAATGAGGAGCCTGCACAACTGGAAAGTTGTTCTCCTGCTCGAAGCGACTAAAGAAAGCCTGGGGGCAGCAATGAAGACCCAGTGCAGCCAAAAAATCACTAATTAATTTTAAAAAAGTATCAGTGGTGAAAGCAATATTCTTGTATAATTTCTTATTTGAGTAGATATAAAATTATTTCTCTTTCTGTTGGGAGAGTGTGTGAGAAAGTGTGCTTTGTGAAAGCATACTGTGTATTCAAATGCAATACAATAAATGAGAAATTAAATTGAATTAAAATAAATGATAAGTTGAATGCAGGAGGGGATAAATTTGTTTTACCCCAGTATGAGGTAAAACAAATCATTTCAATAAACCATTCCTGGCAAACTTGATTCTCTTGGTTTAAAATGAGTATAATTTATATAACCTCAATTATAATTTGTGCATTGGAGATCTTCTCTGGTTGCTTAATTATCACTGAACTTTTGATTCCTTGGGTCATATGAAGAAGCACTGCTCCTTTAGGCTGGATTGAAACCTCCAAAGATCAGGGCAGTTGACCTTGATTCAAAAGATAGAAAAATTAATCTCTAGAATTTAAAAGGGATATGGCTTTCCATACCCACACTTGCCAAATTCACACAGTCACAACAAATGTAGGGGGAGCATTTGTCACTTTTAAAATTTTGGCCTGGCATCCACCTCCTCTCTTATTTGGGGAAGAGTCTTATCATCTAAACTGGTTAGGGGGCAAGGTCTCATTATGCATGGAAGTTAAAGAAGATGGATGTCTCTTCCCCACGTCTGCCTCCAGTCCTATCCCCCACTGACAGCTACTGTGCTGCTGCTAAGTCACTTCAGTCGTGTCTGACTCTGTGCGACCCCATAGACGGCAGCCCACCAGGCTCCCCCGTCCCTGGGATTCTCCAGGCAAGAACACTGGAGTGGGTTGCCATTTCCTTCTCCAATGCATGAAAGTGAAAAGTGAAAGTGAAGTCGCTCAGTCGTGTCCGACTCTTCTTCGCGACCCCATGGACTGCGGCCCACCAGGCTCCTCCGTCCATGGAATTTTCCAGGCAAGAGTGCTGGAGTGGGGTGCCATTGCCTTCTCCGGACAGCTGCTGTATGGCCAGCCTATTGGATGTTGCCACCCAGGAACTTGGATCTTCAGCAACTGAGAGGAGAAGGAAGAGATAGCTTCAAATCCACCTCCAGGCTAAAGTCCCTGGCAGTGTGAAGGCCCTAACAGAGCTTTTTACCCATCCTCGGGCTTCCCAGGTGGCGCTAGTGGTAAAGAACCCATCTGTGAATGCAGGAGACTGAGATGCGAGTTCAGTCCCTGGGTGGGGAAGATCCCCTAGAGGAGGAAATGGCAATCCACTCCAGTATTCTTGCCTGGAGAATCCCATGGACAGGAGCCTGGCGGGTTACAGTCCTTGAGGTCACAAAGAGACAAGATTGAAGCAACATATCACAGCACAGCACAACCCATCCTTTGATGTGTCCCTGGGTGGTGATTTCTGATTCCTGCTTGTTTTCTGAGCCTGATCCTCAAATCTTGCAATTGATTCTATGAGCACCCAATATCCTTTTAATCAATTCCTTTTTGCTTAAATTAGACAGAATTAATTTCTAATGCTGCAACCAAGAACCTTGACTGATACAACAATTTTCTCTTCCTTCTGTTCATTTTTCCACTTGACAACCTGACAGAATATTTGAATTCTCAAAAGTGGCAAGATACATGCTGTAAAATTCTTGTCTCATGCAGGTATAGATCACTAAAGTAATTAGAAAGTTGAGACATTATCTTTGGGGGTGGGTAGGGATGACAACAGGTCATGATCAGAAAAAACAGCTGAATCATCAAGGGCACACTCTAGAAGCTCTACCAGTTGACACACACACACACAGAACCTGTGGGCTGCATAGCTCTTGAGTGTCTTCCCAGGGATGGCATGTCAGGCTCAGCTCACTCAGAGAAGATCAAGTCTAACCAACCTATGCCATGGATGACTGAAGGCTTCTGATCCGATTATCTGCACCAGGGTGGGGCTTCCTTGTGGCTCAGCCATACAGGAGGAGCTTCAAACACCATCACTGCATACAGTAAAGTCAGGAAATAGATAAGAGTAAATAGTCAAGAAAGGGCCAGAGTGAGAGGTACAGCTAGTCAGGATGTAAAAGAAAGTGACAGGCCATCTTATGACAAGAGAGCCTTCCTAGCTAGACCTCTACAAGGGTTCTGGTAGGAGGTTTGCTGGAAGACAACTATATGAAATTAGAAGACTTTCTATCTAGATACTCAAGGCTGCTCAGTTCCATTGCCATACACTTAGACCACACCAGATGATAATCCACGCCTCCTTTGGAGAGTGAGGCAAAGAATCAAAGAAGACCATCTTCAATCACCACCACCCTTCCCACCCTCCCTGTGGTCCGGCTGGGATATGGCCTCTCTTCCTCTGTAGAACCAACCCTTTCCAACAGGACCAGCTCCTACAGTAATGATCCTGACCCACTGAGAGCACCCAACAGAGGTCCGTGGACCCGGATTCTAACACCTCATTCATAATAATGCCTGTTTATTCAGCCTGGTCTCCACCCTTTTAAGACGGGAGGGGCCTGGTGAGACACAAACTAAGTAGCCACCCCCCCACAGGAGGAGCCACTGTCCACTTTGGACAAAACTTGACAAGACCAAGCTAGTATAAAAGTAGTACCAGAATCCCAGCTTCAGAAGCTGGGCATGGCCTCTTTCGAAGTCAGGTTTAACACTACCTGTCCCCACCTCCTCCTGAGCTCAGGCTGGGTATTGTATCACACATGAGATTTTTCCCAGGACCATCACCTTATGGCTCATGGCATGCTGTGGACCCAAAACAGACTAAATCTACTGGATATGGTCTGGACATCATAGATTTTAAACTATGTAGTTCTTTCCATTAGAACTTGATGCCATGAGATGTCAGAAGAAGGGTTTCACAATAAACCAGGTGTTCAGAGGTTAGCCTTAGGGCATTTCCCAGGGGTCTCCTGCTTTCAAAGTTGTTTTTGGAGAATCATTCTTACAAGTCCCAAGAGGTCCATCAGAAGCTAGAAAGGTGCTTGTGAGTGGATGAGAGCAGGAGACCTCCAACCCCTCTAGCCCTGGCAGGAGGCCTCTCCTAGATATCACCTCTCTGGCAAGAATTCTCCAAATGGGAGGGAAAAAAGCAGAGAAGAGGAGGACGAGAAAAGGGAAAATTATAGTAGCAAAGAAAGAAAAAAAATTAAGTTTTATTTTACTGTTTCTTTGGTTATGCAAAAAATTCAGAAAATCAGAAAAGATCAAAAATAAAGATAAACTGTAATTGATAACTTGGAGAAAAATCACTGTTAACATTTTAATGTATGTACTTACATACTTTTCTGTGAAAATGTACCTATAGAGATAAATTTTAAAATAATGGAATAAATATACATACCTACATGTACACATAGCCATACTAATTCACTGTTCACTTTTTTCTCTTAACACGTTATTGTGAAAATCTTTTCACATAAATAAATGGCATCATTAGCATTTTCATGGCTATGCAGTGTTCTATCATAGTGTAGTTTATATACCAAATCCCATCATTATAGACAATGTTCCAATTACTTACAACATAGGCGTATCTTTGCAAACTTGTTCCGTTCTTTCCCAGAAGGAGAATTTCTATATCAAAGGTATATACTTCTTTAAAAATTTTTTTATTGGAGGATAATTGCTTTACAATATTGTGCTGGCTTCTGCCATACATCAACGTGAATCAGCCTCAGGTGCACATATATCCCCTCCCTCTTAATCCCCCCTCCCATTTCCCACCCCATCCCACCCCTGTAGGTTGTCACAGAGCACTGGGTGGAGCTCCCTGTGTCACACAGCAAGTTCCCACCGGCTATTTTACATATCATAATGTATACGTTTCCATGCTGCTTTCTCAATTTGTTCCACCCTCTCCTTCCCCAAAGGGCTTTTCATAAATGTTACTAAGTTGTCCTCTAGAAGTGATATAATACCCATTAGCATCTTCTCTGGCAGTGTGGGTATCCACTTCCCTACATCCTTTATGTCTTTGGCCAACTAGGTCATTGATTACAAGCAGTGTTATATCTCTTTCCATGTTTATTGATCCCTGATAGTACTGATACCATGATAGTTGGTAAAGAATCTGCCTGCAGTGCAGGAGACCTTGGTTCAATTCCTGGGTCAGGAAGATCTGCTGGGGAAGGGGTAGGCTACCCACTCCAGTATTCTTGGGCTTCCCTTGTGGCTCAGCTGGTAAACAATCCACCTGCAATTTGGGAGACCTGGGTTCGATCCCTGCGGTGGGAAGATCCCCTGGAGAAGGGAAAGGCTATCCACTCCCAGTATTCTGGCCTAGAGAATTCCATGGACTTGCAAAGAGTTGGACAGGACTGAGATGCTTTCACTTCACCTTGTGGATGCACTTACTTTTCATGTGTTTTCAATCGAATTATTCTTTTTTGCTTCCTATGGATGTGTCAGCATTCTATATTAAGGATTCTTACCCTTGCTGTATATGTGGCTGTTGAGTTAACATTTAAGAGATTAAAACTGAAATGTAATTATCAAGCAAGAAAATATTTCAATTAAATAAAATTTAAGAGAAGGAAAATGTTACTTTAAAAACAAGAGAATAAGAAATTCAGTTGAGACAAAACAAAGCCCAGATAGGAAGAGGAAAATTGAAAGAAATAGAAAGAGAAAAATAACCAGTACCGGTCAAATCAAAGAGAATTTCTAGAACAATGTCTACATTCTAGTTTGTATATATTAAGCTGTCAGTAAGAAAACAGAATGGGGGCTTAGAGGACAATATGGCTTATCTCAGGAAGGCTAGGGGCAGGGCCATGGATCTTTAATCAAGGTGTGTGTTGAGACCTGCACAGTAGATCAAAATGGGGAATAGCATCCAAATCTTTCCCAGTACTCTATACACTTGTTCAGACCATTAGCTAATCCTCCTAGGAGGCCAAATCCATTTAAATCCACATTTAAGAAGGGCAACAGATAGAAAGGTAGGCAAGGAAAGAATTACAAAAACAGGATGAAGTCTTGATGGGAGCAGCTTAATCTGTCATCTTAATTGCATTGTCTCTTCATTTTGTTCCCTAATTAGATCAAGGAGCTATTAGAGTTACAGACGCTAAAAAAGTGACTCCTCTTGAAGAAACCATAAACAATGAGATGCCTCACCCCACCTACTCCAGATTTCATGTAAGATAAATTGAACCTCACATGGAATCCCAAGGAGGGCTCTATCTCAAGAGTGGTTTTTCTGAAAGTACATGACATTATCTTCAAAAAGGAAGAAGGTACCCTTTCATGTCCATTTAGTCTTCAAACAAGTAGTGTGCTTCAGATCAGTCTTCCTCTGTCTCCATTTTACATATAAGAACACTAAGGGCCAGAAAAGGTAAGTGATTTGTCCCATCAAGGTGCTGTCAACAGTGTGCAGTGTGGAGCTGGAATCAGAAATAATCTAGTCTAGTGCTGTCCAGTAGAAATGTAATGTGAGCCACATATGCTATTTTAAATTCTCTAGTAGACACATTAAAAAGTTAAAAGAAATAAATGAAATTAACTTTAATAGTATATTTTATTTAGCACAATATATTCAGACTATTATCATCTTCACATGTGAATAATATAAAAATCATTTAGATGTTTTATATTTTTTATGCTAAATCTTTAAAATCCAATGTGTCTTTTCTTTCACAGGACATTTAAATTTGCACTAGTCACGTATCAAAAACTCAAGTACATTTCAAGTGTGTAAGAGCCAGGTGTGGCTTTTGGTTACCACATTGGACAGCCTGGTTCTAGATCAGTGGTTTTCAAGGCCTGGTACCCAGACCAGGAGCATCAGCATCAGCTGGGAACTGTTAGAAATGCAAATTCTTGGGCTCCATTCCAAGTCTACTGAATCAGACCCTCTGGGGGTGGAGGTCACCAATCAGTATTTTAACAAATCCCTTCTGGTAATTTTGATGCATGCTAAGGTTTAGAATCATTTGTTGCTGTTGTTCAGTTGCTAAGTTGTGTCTGACCCTGCGACCCCATGGACTGCAGCACACCAGTCTCCTCTGTCCTCCACTGTCTCCCAGAGTTTGTTCAAATTCATGTCCACAGAGTTGGTGATGCTATCTAACCATCTCACTCTCTGCCACTTCTTCTCCTTTTGCCTTCAATCTTTCCCAGCATCAGAGTCTTTTCCAATAAGTCGACTTTTTGTATCAGGTGGCCAAAACATTGGTGCTTCAGCTTCAGCATCATTGCTCTAGACAACTGCCTCTTCATTCCAATCCATAGAAAACTAGGACAGCCATGGCAGGCTAGTACTGAGAAAGAGGAGCCTCTTCTCTTGAGATAAACAATTCTTGGCTAGATGAAGTTGGTGTTCTCTTGTATGGAAATCTTCTAGTCCTAGCTGTGGTTCCATTTCTTAGGATTATGAAATGAATTATCAACACATAATTTAAATATGATTTCATTCAGTATTTTAAGGAAGAAAGAAACCCAGTAATCACACTATACAATCACTTTAAATTTAGTTTTTAATTTCTCTTGTCGTCAGTTTCTTCATTTGTAAAATGGGGATTGTTTAACAAATGTTAGCAACTTTAAAAAGTACTATGTACCTACTGTATAGCATAGGGAACTCTGCTCAGTACTCTGTAATGACCTATATGGGAATAGAATCTAAAACAGTAGATTATGTATATATATAACTGATTCACTTTGCTGTACAGCAGAAACTAAGACATTGTAAATTAACTATACTCCAATAAAAATAGATTAAAAACAAACAACCCCCTCCCCACCCAATATTGCACAGATTTCTCAGGGGGAAGATTCCATATAAATATCTCTTAGTTTAATTTTTTTTAAAAGTACTATGTATCACAAAGAAAAAAGGCAGAAAAAGTGACTGGTATTTGAAAACTACAGTCAAAACTTAGTGGGCAGGAAAGGTAATATTATAGATTTTGAACATAGAAGCAGATGCCAATTCACTTATATTTCTCAGAGCACTATATTTTGCTGAGGGGGTAGGGTAGGATTCTTGCCAAAATCATTAAGAAGAATGAATCTGAGCATGCCTTAGAGCAGAACTTTCAGTAAACAGGAATTACCTATAAAGAAAATCAGGAAGCTGAAGTGTTTGCTTTTTTTTAATGGAGTTACATCCTGCCATAGAAATGCTGGATAGGAAATAAAGACTGATGCACTCCCAGTTGTATATTAAACCAGCTATTATTTCATCAAGGAAAATCTGAGCAAAAGAAAAAACCACGGTAAGGCCGAATTCATGAGAAACCAAAGACAACCAAAGGCTACAATTAAACATGCTTTTGGAAAAACCTATACAAACAAATACCCACTCTGTGATTGCAGATTCCTTAGTAGTCGCTTGCCCTCTCCACCCCCTACTCCTATTTCCCTAATACTTCCTGCAGACTTTGCTTGTATATATATACATATATCAGAAGACTATCAGTTCATTCTAATTTATTCCGTTTTATCCCCTTCCTTTTCCTCCTCCCCCTCCTTATAATTACTAATAATATTAACCGTGCGTTTCCAGGTTTCTCTTTTTTCCAGGTTTCTGTGATGGGATTCTCCCTTGCTCCGCACTCTTCGGTTTGATCAGAGAAAACAATTTAATCATCCTAACAGTTTCCCAATTTATTCTCCCACCTTCAAATTAAACGACAACAGAAAGGAAAGATAGCCCTTTCTCAAGGCAGGTTCCCATGGTTGTGAGGGAATGGCAGATGCCTTTCTGCAGTAGCGGCTGCAACCTTCTCCAAAGCAGAAACTGAAGCTCACACTCTCCTCTTCTTTCCTTACCCTAACCCACTACCTCAAGTCCACGTAAACCTTAAAAAACACACACGCACAACTCCTCCAATCTAGTATCCCCTCTCACACCCTTACAACACAAGCACACCAGGATGCCCAATGCCACCGGAACGCTCTGCCCACTCGGTGGCCCCACCCATCGCCGCCCCGCCCCCGCTTCAACCACCAATGGTCGCCGCCCGCTGCTCCCGAGGGGCTCGTTGATTGGACAGTGGAGCCTGCCACTCTCGCGGGGCCTCCCGCCCTCCCTCACTCCCCGCTGGGGCTGGAGGGGCTGGAGCATCAGCCCGAGTAGCTCGGAGCAGCCGCGGCAGCGGCGGCGCGTCCTTGCAGTTGCGCCATCTGTCAGGAGCGGAGCCGGCGGGGAGGGGGCTGCCGCGAGAGAGGAGGAGGGGTCGCCGCGAGCCGAAGGCCGCCGAGACCCGCCCGCCAACCGGCCGAGGGAGCAGAAGAGAGGCTGCCCTCGGAGCCGCGCGTCCATCACCGCCCGGGCGCGCGGCGCTTCACCCCGCGCACCGAGGGCTCCCCAGGCGCACACAAAGCCGCCGCCCGCGCCTGGGAGGGATCCGGTCGCCGGGCCGGGGACACCCGGCGCCGCCCCCTGGGCACTCTCAGAAGGCCCACCGGCTCCCGGGCCCGCCGAGCAACCACCGGAGCCGCTTCGGCCGCGCCGGAGGAGGCGGGGAGTGGACCATGTGAATGGGCTCCGGAGCCTGAGCGCAGCGCAGGTAAGCGGCCGGGGATGCGCCGCGGGGCCGCGGGGATGCTGCGGAGATGCGGGCCGCGGGCGCCGAGCGCAGCGCCGCCCCCGCCGCGGGGCCCGGCGCTGCAGTCTCTTGGCCATCGTCGCCTCTGGGGCTCCCCGCGGGGCTGCCAGGGACTTGGCCTCGCTTGGAGTCTTCCTGTGGTCCCTCCGGAGGACACCTCTGCGGCCTGCAGCCCCGAGGTAGCGCAGGGCTGGGGGGTCCATTTCCTCAGGGTGTGAATAGGGATTGGCTTGGGGGGTGGCTAGGCTGGCCCAGACTCCGCCTCCGCCCTCTTTTCGGGGCCCCCCGCGGGGACCCGGGCTGTGTGTGTTGTTTTAATGTCAGGGATGATGTAATCACTTAATAATTGATGCCCCGTGCTGCTTCCCTCCCCACCCCACTCCACCCCTGCCCCACTCCTCCACCTCTCGGCCTCCTCCTCCTGTGGCCGTCGCCTTTCCCATCGCATCCTCCAGCTTATTTCTGGCACCTCCCTTGCACTTCCCCCATCCTCCCCTCGACTCTTCCTGTGCCACCACCCACCCTTCCCCAGTCCCCCGTGCTGGAGCCTTAGCTCCTCTTCCTCTGACCCCTCCGCCCCTCCTGCTCCCTCAGGCTCCTTTCTCCTTCCTTCTCAGCTCTCTGGATTTCCTCTCTACTTCCCTAGATCGATGACTGTTTTTGTTTGGTCGCCTCCCCTCTCTTATCTCTGCGGCCACAGGCGGAGGGGACTGAGCCAGAAAGAGGCCACCAGGCTTGGGCCTCGGCGGAGATTTGCTGGGACTGAGTGAGAAGAGGGATAATAAAATCACCCTTCTCGCCCCTCCTCCCACCAATAAATCACACAGACTCGCCGGGTGTGTGTGTGTATGTGTGTGTGTGACACAAAGAGCCCTTTCAGTGCACAGAGAGGAGACGCATAAAGTGCCCAAGGGTGGGTGCGATGCTTCTTGTTTCTCTTCCCTGGGGCTTCCCTTTTGCTCAGATAAAGCAGTCGATCTTCTCTCTGAGAGTCTTTCCTGCCACATTTACCAAAAAATAAAAGGCCCCAGATGCAGGGTGGCAGGTGCTGCCGTTTTGCTGTATTCATGGACCGGTAGTGTTGACTGGTGGCTGCAGTACTTCTTAGATTGAAGGGGGAATTGATTTCAGCTGTCTGAAGAGTTGCTTTACTCTCAGGGTAGCACCCTCCCTTGCCCAGTTTTAACTCCCTTTCATGGCAGGGGGTAGGATACATGGGTGTGGGAGAGGGAGAATTTTGTTTCCAAAAGAGAGTTATATTGATGTTTGCTAGGAGTGAGGCAGCCTAACTTGCTTCTCTCAAGTCTAAGGAGGACTGAAGTCATTTGAAATGCAGTCTTGTCCACCCAGTGATGGTTGTTTCACCCTTGTATTTAAAGAAGCTCCTGGGGACATTGCTAACACAGCAGTAAGTCGTTATTTGGAAGACCATTGGGGACTGTGTCTCTCTTCCCTGCTTCAGGGTACCCTTCAGACAGCCACTTCCTTCCTCTCACCGCCAAGCCACTGCCGTACTTTCCACCCTTTGTGCTCTTTCTCCCAAGTCCCTGCCCCTCTGCCCCTCGGGTCCTGTGCTTTCAGACGAAGGGACTGATTTTTGGAGGAAGTGGTTTTGTTAACTGTCTCAGGTGTTGGAGGCGCTTAGCTATGAACGAAGAAGGTAGAGAATCTTTTGCCTGATCTCTTAAACCATCTGCTTGATGTTCCTCTTAAAAAGGAAATGTAAATGTAAATCTGGGGGCTTAATGTTCCATTCTGTAAGCCAGTGACTGTTACATGCTTAATCAATAATGTCAAAACTTAGGTGGAACCCATTGATTCCTAAGAGCATGGCTCTTTGACTGTTATAAGTAATAGAACTGTCTCAAGTTCTTCAAGAATTTTATTAGAGAAGAATTGTTATGGTTCATTAAACATTTACTCCTGAACTTTCTAAGGACATTCATCTTGGAACATTTTATATTTTAAAAAAAGCAAAAGGGTTAATGAGGGTAGTGTTCAAAACAAAAAAACAAAGCCTTGTTTGTTTGGCCAAACCCAGGAAAGAAAGTACACAATAAGCTCACCCTCTGTTGACCGAGTTCAAGAGAGTGGTGAGGTTGAATGTGAACAAATGCATATTCTGCTTTCTGTACTTTTATTCTCTGCTTTCTCCTGGGTCTGAAATCTCCTAACCCCATCTGATTTGCTTGGGTTCTGTTAAACCTAAGGCCCAGCTCAAAAGTCTTCTACTCTGGGATGCTTTCTCCTCCTTTCCCCTTCAAGCAAATCACCATGCCTCCAATTTTGCTTTCACACTTCAGCAGCTGGCATTATGGTTGGCACGTGTCTATTTCCACCATTAGTTGATCAACACATTGAAAGAAGGAACCTGGTCTTGTTTCAACAAATGTGTTAGGTCTTTGGTATGTGCTAAGCACCTGGCTTAATTAGGCTAATATTAGCAGCTATAACAAATAGGCCTGCAAAAATATAATGACTCAAAAGTAAGAGATGTTTATTATTCCTCATGTAATAGTTCAAAATGGGTATTTCTGATCAGTGGGTGACTTTCCTCCATGCAGTGATTCTGGGCTCCAAATTCCACCATGCCTTGGCGCTCCATTGTAATCTGCTTTCAGCTGGCAGAAGCACAAGGAGAGAGTAGAGGGGATGGACCCACTTTTTAATTACCCTGGCCTGGAAATGACACACATCACTTCTGCTTACAGCCTTTACTTGAGGGATAGTTAAATGGCCACATTAAACTGCAAGGGATCCTGGGAAATAGTCATCATATGACTAGAAAAAAAGTCAAGAAGATATGTATTTGGGGCCAGCAACTTTGCTATATGCCACAACTCAGGTGGTACGAGTGGAAAAGAATCTGCCTGCCATTGCAGAAGACACAAGAGATTGAACCTGGGTTCAGACCCTGGGTTGGGAAGATCCCCTGGAGAAGGAAATGGCAACCCATTTGCCAGGAAAATTCCTTGAACAGAGGAGCCTGGTGGGCTATAGTCCATGGGTCGCAAAAAGTCAGAGCACACACACACCCAACTTTGCTATGTGGTGCTGCTCAACAAGGCATAGTCGTTGCCTTCAAGGACTTTGTAGGTTGATGAGAATTAAATGGAAACCTAGAGCCTTTACCCATTATTGCCTTCATTCTTTTGCTATTGCCAGACTTTTGATTTTACAAGTTCAGACCTTCACGTTTTAAACATGTTTCCAAAAACCTTGGTTTTTTGTTGCTTCTAGTAGCCACTTCCCACCCAGTTATTCCCTGTAATACAGTGATCTGATGGCTATGGTACTGACTTTGATGTGGCTCTCCAGTGCTACCTTTGTTGGCCTGGATTGTTATCTGCTTATTTTATAGACTTCCCGAATGGCCAGGAGAGTCTTTAGAAATCACAGTCCTACCTTCTCTAATTGGAAGAGGAAATGAAAGAGACTCTAGAGGAGAGATTTTTTGCCCCAGGCCATGTTCGTGGGAAGAGAGCCTCACTTGCCCAGCTCTTCAGTCCTGACAGGGTCCCCTCCAGCCTGCAGATGTCTTGAGTGGGTGGGTGACTGTGAGCCCTGCATGTTCCGTGGGATTGAGTTCCCAGAGCCAGGTGAATCACTGGTGTTTTGGATAGCCCCTGTTCTCCACGGGCCTCCCCAGGAGCAATTCTGTCCGTACTAGTCATCAGACTTAGTAATGCACATACTTTTGCTATGTTGTGGTATGTCACTAAATCATGCCCGACTCTTTGGGACCCCACAGACCAGCCCGCCAGGCTCTTCTCTCCATGGAATTTCCCAAGCAAGAATACTGGAGTGGGTTGCCATTTCCTTCTCCAGTTTTTGTGGGTTTTTTTCGCCCTGTGTGTATGCTATAAAAAGTTCATTATATTCATCAGTTCTGTAGACGTTAGCCCAATATCTTATTGTGTGCAAGGCACTGGAAGATAGGATTGTGAAAATGAATACTTCTGCTGTCCTTGCTGTTTGGGAGCTTAGTCTGCTAGAGGAGATAAAAATAATACATAATAGCTAGTTTTATTGAGCATTTACTATATGCCAAGCACTGTTTAAGCTCTAATCTTAATAATGGTATGAACAGCTGAAACTAATATAATATGGTAAATCAACTATTGCTGCTGTTGTTTAGTCGCTAAGTTGTGTCCAACTGTCTTGCAACCCCCTGGACTGTAGCCTGCCAGGCTCCTCTGTCCATGAGATTTTCCAGGCAAGAATACTGGAGCAGGTTGCTATTTCCTCCTCCAGGGGATCTTCCCAAACCGGGGAGTGAACCTGTGTCTCCTGCATTGGCAGACAGATTCTTTATCACTGAGCCACCTGGAAGCCTAACTATACTTCAAGGTTGTTTTTATATGAAGTACTTTGCTTATAATCTCCATTTTACATATGGAAAGTGAAGCAAAGGAGGTTAAATAACTGACTCAAGATCATACACGGCTGGTAAGCAGTAGAGTCAGGATTCAGGTCCAGTTAGTTTGGTCTCAGAGCCTTTGCTCTTAGCCACGAGGCAATATGCAAGATAATACATATGGACATAATGATGATATTGATTAAAATGTGTTACATGCCATAAGGGAGGGTGGCATAAATACTTTGGAAATGGATTCTTTTGGTTGTTGGGAGACATAACTTTATATTTAAATAAAAAATAAAATGTCAATTCCTATTGCCATTCTTTCCATTTTAGACCCTGGTGCTAACCTAGGAAATTAAAAAAAAAAAAAATCTAAAAATGGGAAAGCAAAGCATGTTGATTCTGGAACTACTTTTACTCAGTGTGACTCTCTATTTTAGGATGGATCCTTCTGTGGCCCACAGATAGGTCTATAAGAGTTTGTGAATCGTCCTACACATTTACCCATCAAGCAACATTCATTCGTTGTATCTACCATTTGCCAGACATTGAACTAGATGCCTCAGGAGCAAAGAGTTGTAATCCTGCCTAAGGAACTGCCTGAGGAAGGCTCTGACCACAGTGATAACTGCCATGATTCTGGGTCTGCAAGGCAGCATGAACTCCACAGGGAGGTGGGAAATTGGGGTGGCCAGGCAGAGAAAGCCAGAGGAGGAACTGGCCATTTGAGTGTTGTGTGAAGGCCATTGACCTGGAAGGAGAAGCCGAGGATGCAGATGCACAGACTTTAGGAAAGAGAAAGTGAAAGTCAATCAGTCATGTCCGACTCTTTGCAATCCCAAGGAATTCTCCAGGCCAGAATACTGTAGTGGGTAGCCTTTCCCTTCTCCAGGGGATCTTCCCAACCCAGGGATCGAACCCAGGTCCCCCACATTGCAGGCGGATTCTTTACCAGCTGAGCCACCAGGTAAGCCCAGGAATACTGGAGTGGGTAGCCTGTCCCTTCTCCAGGGGGCCTTCCCAACCCAGGAATCAAACTGGGGTCTCCTGCATTGCAGGCAGATTCTTTACCAACTGAGCTATCAGGGAAGCCTGACTTTTTAGGTAACTGCAAGTAATTTAGAGTGGGTGGGGGTGGTAGAGGGAGAAGATGAGACTGGTGGGAAAATTGAGAACGTTCTTAAAAGTACTTTTTCCAGAAATGCTGTTTAACAGTTGCAAGTAGAGATGCTGCTTTGGTCTGATTTGTTTTATGACCTGTTCGGCCGCAGTATGGGCTGTTGACCAGAGGAGGTCAACATCTATGTAGCTAAGGTAGTTATGGAAACTCAGATGAGCCACTGATGGAGTGCTGCACTGAATTGGGGATGGAACAAGAGAGCCAGGATAAGAGAGGGTGAGACAGTATCTTGTGGGGCTGCGGAGAGGCAGAAGCGGGGGGTCCTTGAGAGTAGGTGGCGAAAGACCTGCAGACAAGCAGTGCAGTAAGAACAGGGAGCGGGTATTTTAATGATGACTTTTATCATGGACACTTTGGACTTTCAGGTCAAGGTATCTTGTAGGCAGTTGAATAGATGGGTCTGGTCTGAGGTGTAAGATATAAATCAGATATAAATCTGTTAGCAGCATATTACAAAATACTGGGAGCTGTGGATATGGACAGTATCAGTGAGGAAGTGTGTTGAATGGAAGAGCAAACAGGGCTGAGAGAGAGCCGGGGGAGCGGAGGTGCCCAGGCCCTGAATGAGAGAGGTGCAGCCAGAGGATTAGGCTCACCAAGGAGGGAGGGGGCCCTGATCCGCAGGAGGGGAGGGCTGTGCCCCTGACGGTAAGCAGGATTGAGAATGAAAAGTGCCGTTGGGTGTTGTATCCAGCCAGAGCAGTGTGACCATAGAAATCGAAAACTCTGCGGCTCCCCAGACCAAGGTAGAAACATGTAGCAAAACCCAGAGAACCTAGAACCATAAGGGACTTAGAGGTCATGTAGTCCGGCTCGTCCATTTCACTTGTGAGGCAAAATGACAACGCAGAGTGGCTGACTGGCTTGTCCAAGATGGCGAAGTCATCACTTAAAGCCAGGTTTTAACCCTTTCAGCCCCGGTGAGGGGTGTGGGCCTGGTGCAACCCCTTCTAGCTAGGCCCAGTTACCTAATCTATTTGTGCCTCCCTGTCTTCACCTTTAAAATGAGTTCCTACTTCAGAGGCTTGTTGAGAGGGGTCAATGAGCTGATCCATGTAAAGCACTTAGTATCCCACATATAGAAAAGCAATGTGTATGCTGCTGTTAATACATATATAGATGTATATATCTATACATACACATATGTATATCTATAATACAACTCATGTACATCTAACTCATATATCCCCTAGGGAAGGGATGAAAATGTATTGTGTACAGAAAAGGAGATTTTGAACATTTTAGAAAGATTTGAGTGATTGTCAGTTCTGAGTCGAGAATTATTGGAAAACATAGGAAATTAGTTGAAATAGTATGATGGCATTTTTAGTAAGTCTTCTTAAGAAGTGCAAAGCCTTTCTATTGTTGAGAATAGAAAACATAAAAGTGCTTTGAAGTTAGCCCTATAAAAGAATGTCTTTGTTTTAGTCAGATAACCAGAATTTTACCCTATCTACAGTGTGCGGGTATGTCCCTTGAGTTTGACTGTAGAAGTCACCGTGACTTTCTGAAGGTAAAATAAACTCCAGTAGGAGTAGGAAAAAATCCCACGAATTATGAATTTCATGCACTTGGTTCCTATGAAAAAAGGGTGATTTGGGTTATTTAGAGAAATATAATTTTTTTTTCCAGTGATTCTAGTTGTGCAGATCTAATTTTTAGCTACTAAAACACATAAGAAGCCTGAACAGTATTATCCAAATGGACATGGGTGACATGAAGTTCAGACAGCTTCCAAATAAGTGGCACTCTGGACTTGATTAGAACACAGTAATCCTGGAAGGGTATAAATTGAATGGATTTATGGTCTAATAAAAACGTGGGAAGAAAAGATAATGCTTACTGACTCATGAAATTTTAACAGCGTTTGTAAGAGTCTGAGTTGTAATATTTGGATGAGAATGTTTTCCCATCCGTCTTGGCCTGCTTCCTGAATGACCCGCGTCATGCCTCGCTCAGGGCATGAAACAGATTCAGGAGCTCTCGGGTGCAGAGGTCATCATTACCTGTTCCGCCCTGTCCCCGCCGTGTCCTCAGGCAGCACCCGTTGGTTTGAGCAAATGTGTATTGAGCACCCATTAACTGTAAGTTTGAGGGAGGGAAAAATAAGATGTGGGAAAGTTTTAGCCCATTGCTAATTTCAATTCAGAAGGCCTTTTCTGAGAACTGTGTTTTTCTGATCTGTATTCCTATCTCTGTGATAGTATAAAAAAGCACACAGCACCACACCACCACTCACCCCTCCCTAAATACACCAGAATAATAATCATACCTGACTTTGTTATTGAATCCTGGAGGCCTGAAATGCTTTACATACAGTAATTTACTTAGTCATCACAACTAGATGAGGCAGGCATTACCTGCATTGGTCAAATGGGAAGATTGAGGCTCAGAAAAGTAATTTGCCCATTGTCACACAGCTAATTACTAGAGAAGCCAGGTCTGTCTGGCTCCTAAACTCACACCTGCTTTTGCTCCAAAACTGTTCTTTGTTCCCTGTGTACTTTCAAACCTTGTTGCTTTTGCCTTGCAGTTACTTCTGTGTTAGGTTTTGGGGGACAGGAAAAGTACCTTTGCCATCAGGGAAGCCCTGCTTCTTCTGATGACTTCATGAAGACTTACTTTCTGGGAAGCCCCTCTTGGTCCTGTTTTGGGGCTCCGTGGCACTTGATTACCACCTCGTCATCACCCTTGTCACAGACTAACTTATAAAGCAGAGTGGGTCCGCTGGGTTGGACAGTAGGAAGATACTGGCCTTTTTTCCTGACTTGGGAGCTCTTTGGAAGTCAGACTCTGTTTTATTTGTGGTTGACTTGCCAGCTCAACATCCAGCACGATTTCATGATGTACTGTTATTATTCCCATTTAACAGATGGGGAAACTGAGGCCTGGAGGTGTAGTGATTTAGCCAGGGTCACACAACTAGTAAGGAGAGCTGGGCTCTGAACCCAGGCAGTCAGTCTGATCCAGAACCAATGTTCTTAATGCTAAATTTGTTCCATCTCTCCAACAAGATTACGAACTGTGAGGCTACAGGCAGCGCCCACCACCTCCTAGCCCAGTACTTCAGAGCTCATACACAGTGAAGATAGGCCCTCTTCTTTCTTCTATCCACCCTGGCAGGGAGACAAACAGGAAACGTCAACCCAGGGCTTATATCATGATAAGGAAAGGGCTTTGGGGCCATGGTTGCATGACTGTTCTCTGACGATCTTAGAGAATGCATGTACCAGGCCCGGTTCTGACTCAGTAGGTATGGGGTGAGTGGAGTTAACCCTGACATCTTTTCTATATGTGAGAATTGCCCTGAGGATGGAACCCATCAGGGAGGCAGCTTCTGAAAGACAAGGAACGAAGAAGCAGAGTGACTGTGAGCCACAGTGGTGGGAGCTGGCCGCTGAAGGGGTAGAAAATCATCCATCAAAGGCAGAGGGAGGTGAGCCCAGGGAGGCTGGGGATCAGAAATCCACCACAGAAAGATCTCTTACCTTGTGTTTTTAAGATTTCTAAGTACCTGCTCCTTTTGAATGTGCTGGTGGGATTTCATCTGATGCAAACACTTTCATTTTCTTCAGAGCTTCCATCTTTGAGGTACCCAAAAATAGTAGGCTTTTCATGGAGTTGTATAAGGATTCCATCTGCTTTATACTGAAAAGTAGGGCTTTAATGGAAAATTAAAAATGAGTCAGATCGCCTTTCCCACAACAAAGCCCAGGGCGCTTTTCCCAACCTTTTCTTCTTCTAATCCTCAGAAAAAGTTACTGAATCTATATTTCTATGAAATTCTGCCCAATTTAAATTCTACTGAAAAGGCAAATAAACACCAGTGAGTTCCTTCATTGCCACACATTGTAGTATCTGGAAGCAATAACAATTTAAAATGTTGTCACGTGTAAAATTTGATTCTTATTTCAGTTTCAATTTTATTCCAGAAATCGTGTGATATGTTGCACATGCATGCAAGGATATTTGAAAAACACTAATTTATGTTAAAGGTTTCTCTCGTTTGCTGTCAGAGTTGGGAGGGGTTCACCTTTTTTCTTATCTAGTTTATTGTCTGACCTCCTAGAAATATAAGCAGCCCCTCACCATTTTCAGATAAAGGGCCTGAGTTGTCACACTCTGTCTTTCTGTATCTTTTATCACCGTTTCCTGCTTGAAAATGCCAGTTCTGTGGCTTTATTTTGTGTGCACCTTTGCCTGATCGATATTCTCTTGATATGTCCTTCACTCTCCTGTGGTTTGCAAATAATGATTCCAGCTGCTTCGTCCTAGCTTTCTAGTTGAGGATGTGTTCCTGATGTGAGGAATCCAAGGAGCAGAGAATTTTTGTGCCTTGCCCACGGTCCGTACATCCAGTTCCTCCTTTAGTTTAGACTAGAGTTCAGGTCTCGTGGAAATCTGTATATGTGGGTCCCGTCTTCTCAACATACCATGACCTCATATGATGGGGTTTTTTGGTCCTCCTGTAGCTTGTAGCTGGAGAAGGCAATGGCACCCCACTCCAGTACTCTTGCCTGGAAAAGCCCATGGGCAGAGGAGCCTGGTAGGCTGCAGTCCATGGGGTTGCTAAGAGTTGGATACGACTGAGCGACTTCACTTTCACTTTTCACTTTCATGCATTGGAGAAGGAAATGGCAACCCACTCCAGTGTTCTTGCCTGGAGAATCCCAGGGAGGGGGGAGCCTGTGGGCTGCTGTCTATGGGGTCGCACAGAGTCGGACACGACTGAAGTGACTTAGCAGGAGCAGCAGCAGTAGCTTGTAGCACACTGTCATTCATAGTGTAGATGCTCAGCAGGTGTCTATTCAGATAGACTCTGGGGCAGGGCACTGGAATCTGCAGCCAGTTTCCTGGCCATCTGCTGTCATCTTCTTGGATATTGAGCTTCTATAGTCTCTGATGGCATCAGCCTCACTCTCTATGGACCCATGTGACTTCGGTTTGGGACTGTGCTATACTGTTTTAGGAACCACCATTGTCTTCTGAGAATGGTGTGTGTTTAAAGCTCTTTTGTCCATAATCTTTAGCTTTTTGTTAAAAATTGAGGATGGTCAGGAAAACAGTTACTTCCTTGCCCTCTGTCATCAGGTTTTCATCAACAGGATTTTCACTAAAAAAAAAAAAAAATATATATATATATATATATACACACATGTATAGGATGTTACCAACAGTGCCTAGTGATGTCCAAAACCAGGGAAAAATGCAGAATGTTTCAAAATCTGGAGGAAACTGGAAAAATATGACAGTGAGTGATGGAAGAGGAAAGAGTGGCAGAATGGACTACAGGGCTGGGCCTGAAAGTGTGGGGCTGCATGAAACCCAGCAATGGCTACGTGAGTGCCATCTCCCCATGCATTCAGGCATAGCTGAAGAATCTCTTTAGCTGGGAAGGAGGGTTCCATCTTAGACTTTAGGTCCTACAGAGTAATGATTTAACACTGTATCCCAACCACAGCCTCTGTATACCCTTCAAAAGACTGATTGACAATAAGCCTTACAAAATGTTTTTCCATGGTTGCGGGAGCGATTGCTTGAGTCATTTCTGTAATATAAGACACAACAGCACAACAGGCGATGTTTGTCAGCCCCACATTAAGAGTCTTCTCAGCTCCCTGTGAAAAGCTCTCTGATTCTTCATTAATGGCTTCCCCTGCCTAGCCCTCACCTGGGTGCCAGGTTTAATGTATCCGAGGGAGAGCCTTAAAAACACATTCTGTGGCTACGGACCACTGCTGCAGCAGAGGGGAAGGGGTGGACCTCATGCTTCACTGTTGTTCGAAATGCCATTATGGTCTTTGGAAAGCAGTAGTGAACTTTTTTTCCGTCCTTCACTATGCACCGTCTATGATTTCAGAGCTTTTCCTGCCCGCCTCCCCACCGCCACAACCACCACCTTAAATATCAGGGATCACACACCACTAACAAAATGCACTTTCCCCTTGGTGAGCCGGTAATGCCACCACTTCATGTATTTATCCAGCTTGTTCATGTTTAGTCACTCTGGTACATGTCAGTGTCAATACTGTCTGTTTTCAGTAGCAAGCTTCTAGAAGGCTGAAAGCACACCTCAGTTAATTTGCTTTGTGCCATGAAACACTACACGGAACTGTGCATTTATTAAGTGCTGGATGATTTTGATTCTGTGCTTCAAGTCTGGTAGGTCTTACGGGTGTTCTCAGTACTTCTGGAATGAGATGTGTCTTGAGTAAATTTTCTTCTTGCAGATAACACATCACATCCAATGCATCTGTAGATCCTCAGCGTCCTGTGTTAGAATCCAGAATTTGGTTGCACATAATGTTTTAGGTTCCATCTTTTATGTTACCCACTTGGGTGAAGATGCAATGATCCCAGCTTCTAATTCTATTAGCAGGTTAGGGCCAAAGCACAGATAGTATGCCATGCTACACCCTTCTTTTCATAGGAGTGTGGTTGACCATATAATTCTCAGTGTCTTATGGTTATTATTTCAACAGATTCTTGATTTCAAACTGCTGAGAGTTGGAGGTAGTTCTTTATGAGGGTGAGAACTGCTCAGTGAAGGCTGATGAGGTGTGATTTAAGAACCTACAAGGACTACAGTGTTAGGAGAAGAACCGCATGCCTCTGTGGGTGTCAGTAGCTCCTGGGAGGTTTGGGTCAGTTTATGCATGTGTGTGTGCTCAGTTGCTACGGTTGTGTCCGACTCTTTGCGACCCCATGGACTGTAGCCCACCAGGCTTCTCTGTCCATGGGATTCTCCAGGCAAGAATACTGGAGTGGGTTGTCAATCCCTGCTCCAGGGAATCTTCCCAACCCAGGAATCAAACCTGCGTCTCCTGCATTGCAGGTGGATTCTTTACTGCTGAGCCACCAGAGAACTGTGGTGTTGGAGAAGACTCTTGAGAGTCCCTTGGACTCCAAGGAGATCAAACCAGCCAGTCCTAAAGGAAATCAATGCTAAATATTCCTTGTAAGGACTGATACTGAAGCTGAAGCTCCAGTACTTTGCGAAGAGCCAACTCATTAGAAAAGATCCTGATGCTGGGAAAGATTGAAGGCAGGAGGAGAAGGCGATGACAGAGGACAGGATGGTTGGATGGCATCACTGACTTAATGGACACGAGTTTGAGTAAGCTCTGGGAGATGGTGAAGGACAGGGAAGCCTGGCGTGCTGCAGTCCTTGGGGTCGCAAAGAGTCGAACATGACTGAGTGACTGAATGACAGCAGTCACCACCAGGGACGCCCCCCTGGACAGTTTGCACCTGAGTGCAATGCAGGGAGAATTGGTGCTTGGAAAACTGCACCCCAAACGTTCTCTGATTGTACCTCAGCCCACCTATACCATAGGGAGAAGAGTCCCCCATCTAGAGTGGCCCAAGGAGAGGCCCAGTGCCCTCCCTTGATCTCACATCCCTGCTTGCGACAGAGGTCGTTTCCAGGGGTGAAAGACCCCAGCCTCCACCCCCACAGCAAGGCGCCCATGCGCTTGAGATACAGAATGGTTGCTGTGGGAGGAACCTTGCTTGTGCTCCCCTGAGCCAGAACATGCAGAAATGATCCACTAGAGAGGACCATTAAGCAGAGAAGGAGCCCTTGTATTAATTTCCTGTGGCTGCCGTAACAAATGACCATGTACCGGGTGACTTAAAACAGTAGAACGTTTCCTTTCACAGTTCTGGGGGCCAGAGGTCTTGAAAGTAAGGTGTCAGCAGGGTTGATTCTTTATGGAGACTCCGAGGAAGACTCTTGAGTCCCACGCCTCTTTCCTAGCTTCCGGTGGCTGCCAGCAACCCTTGACTTTCTTTGGCTTGCAGACCCATTAGTACACTTTTTACCTTCATCTTCACATAGCTTCTCCTCTCTGTGTCTTTATGTGGCCTTCTCTTGTAAATAGGACACTTGTCACTGGTTTAGCTTCCACCCTAATGAGGATGATCTCATCTAGAGATCCTTACCTTAATTACATCTCAAAGACCCTTTTCCCATATAAGGTCACATTCCCAGGTTTCAGGTGGACATATTTTGGAGGCCACCATTCAACCCACCATAGCCCTCATAGGGACAACTATTAGCAGTAACCTGGGAGGAGAAAGAAAGATAAGAAAGATAATGCAAGTTTGAATGCCTACAAAAGAATAGGACAGTACTTTACGTGTGTGATTTTAAACTATTGCTGCAAGATGGGTGAAGCTAACAGTGAAATTTTTTATGTGAAAAGGAGTTCAAAAGCATGGAGTGTCCTGAAAAACTTTTCAGTAAAATTGAAGGCTGAGCCATCATCCAAGGTTGGAAGAATTGGAGATGGGAGGAGACTTGGAGAATACAGAAAAAACCCAAACAGCCAGGAAAATATAGAATAATGTGTTAATAGATTAAAAAGTATTACAGAGAATTAGGGAATCCCCCTTGGAATTTGTGTTTTTAACGGGTCCTTTTAGCCCAGTTTTATAACTGCTTAGTAGTACTTGTCACTTGGGAATGGAAAATCTGACCTGTGGTGACCTACAGTTGAGTTGGTTTGAATAGTCAAATGAGGAGGATGCTCGAAGAGATTAAAGAAAGTGTCAGTTGAATTAGCTGAAAGGGCTTCCCAGGTGGTGTTCATGGTAAAGAATCTGCCTGCCAAAGGAGGGGATGCAGAAGACATGGGTTCCATCTCTGGGTCGGGAAGATCCCCTGCAGTAGGAAATGGCAACCTGCTCCAGTATTCTTGCTTGGAAAATTTCATGGACAAAGGAGCCTGGAGAGCTACAATCCATGGGGTTGCAAAGAGTTAGACGTGACTGAGCACCCAGAGAAGGTAATGGCTGGATAGGGGAGTCAGCTGGAACTGGGATGATGGATAAGGCAAGGAAGGGTCCAGGGTTTTAGGGATGGGTGAACACAGTGGATATGGAGGAGACGCAAGGGCCTTCTCACCCTGGGAAGAAGAAACCTAGGAGGGGGAGAGTTCCGAATGATGCTGAACCAGGTGGCTTCCTGTTGAATGGATCTATTCAACAGTAGAATAGAGAGTAAGGACAATAATTCTTATATAAAGAATTCAAGAAAATGAAAGTCATAGTCCCCTTTCTGCCCTTGCTTCAAATTATGTATAAATGGTGTCTCCAGAGAAATGGCATGTCAGTCCATTGCACTTTTAACAAATCCTGGATGAGTGTTCTGGGACCCCTGAGACCTTGCATTATGACCAGCCGGCTTAGTGGGGATAATATTTTGAACTGGTATTCAATTTACTTTCCCTTCCTTTTAATTCTTGTTGCCCTGGGAGTCTCCCCCATTGAGCCGAAGGATTCCATTACTTCAGGGGGAGGACAGAGTATGGCCTAAGACAAAGAAGACATTGTTCAGTTTCTGACTTCCAAAACAGGACCTTGAAGCCTGTTTCAGCGAGCAGAGTTAGCCCAGGCCTTCATTCAAGAGAGGCAAGCTTTGTTAGCAGAAAATGATTTGTGGATGCTGAGGAGCCGGGTCTCAGAAGAGGTGGCGTGTATTGTACAAAGAGGCTACCAGCAGGAGGAAATGCTTTCCTGGGTTGGAGGATGGAGGTGGCAGAGGTTTGGAGGAGACTCAATTCTCCCGCTCCAGGAGAATCTGCAGGGAGAGAGCACGTGTACCCTGCACCCCTACCTGGAACTCTGGAAGGAAGCCCCAGTGGAGTGGACCCTGCCCTGGGGCACATTTAGGCAGAAACAGCCCTGAGCTGATATCCCTTCCCCCTGTTTCCCAAAGCTTATACATGGCGTGGGAGAAATCCCAACAATCCTTGGACAGCTGTGGAGGTGCTGTGAGAGCTGGGCTGGGGCATCCCAGTGTCAGGACGATGAGGGCACAGAATAGACTGGGTCAGTCCCACTGCTGAGGACTGGCTAAGATTGGGGCAGCAGATTTCCACCAATCACATCAGCAGAACCAGGCCAGCATACAGAACAAAGGGGTGAGACATCCCAGGGAGGCCAGGGAGAGCTTGGAGGGCAGGGCGGAAACCAGGTCCTCACCCCATCATGTGGGGGTCTGTAATCAGCCCCTTGGGGAAGGAGGGAGAGGGAAGGAGCACAGCCCTGAGAGGCAATCTGAGATGAGCTCAATTTGACTAATTGCCCTGAAGGAGCAAAATTTTTAAATCTGAAGGGCAAGTTGTCTTGCAGTAGCAAGATGGGGTTTTTTTTTTCCTATGGTAGGCAGAAATGCAATGGTCATGATCAAGTTGAAATCCGCTATGAAAAATGTGCACAGCTGGGTAGTAATTATAGATTTCAAACCTTGCATATTGCGTTTGAGCTGTGTTTTACCAGGATGATGGTGGTGATGATGGTGACAATGGTGATGGTGGGAAATTTGCCTACTTGTAATCTTGTAGTATACTTTTCCCTTTGTGTAAATTGTGGCTTACCTGTACTTGGTTCATTCTGGGCAAGAAGTGGAAAAATCTGTGCTCTCAAGGACAATCAGAGTTGTCCACTGGGTATTCCAAAGTTTTAGTGAAGATTTGGACTTTCCATGGTTTTAACTAGTGACACTTCTTCTCAGGGTCCTTGGTTGCCATGAAGTCAGGTCAGTGGGAAGTATTAGAATTTCAGGCTTTTCTCTCATGAACTCGGCTGTGATGCTGGAGACTAGAAGATCGTTTTTACTGGGTGTGATCCTTCATATCTTAAAGGTATCAAGGTGAATACTGGAAATTACACTCTCTGACTGACTATAATGGGAGAAGCTCTTCATTTTTATTCAATCCTCATGTACTAAATAAAGCATGAGTTTATAAAGGGATTCATTTCCAAGTATAATTCATAAGTAGTTATCAGAACACTCAAGTGAGGTGGGGGGGGGACCAGTTAGCTCTTTTTAAATACATTTTAATCTCTCTTTGACATTCATGGGAGGATGATGCTGCATTTAAGAAGATGTTTTAAAACCTGCTGTTTCTTGAAATGCCTAGTAATTTTGGAAGGGAAAGCTTTAGTCTCGCTTTAAAAAGCATATGTTTGGTGGGGCGGAGTGAGGTGGGAAGTTGCCTGTTAAGATGCTGCTTATGTATTTTCCTACTCGAAAATTATGGTGACATATAAATACTTCTCACATTTCCCTCATCTGTCAGGCATAGCCAAGGGAGCAAGCGATGGGGAACTATAACCACTTTTTGACAGGAGTCACTAAAATAGTTAAATTATAGAACTTCAAAAAATGTTGATTAACTGATACCATTTCCATAATATTTTTGACCTATGAAATAGTTCCCTTCAAAATCTCAAAATAGAATTTTTAAAAATTAAAAACGTCCCAGATGTTAGAGAAGAAAAAAAAAACTTTTTATATCGTTTATATAAACAACTAAAAGAACATAAGACAGTAACTATTCTTGGTACATGAGGCTTCCCAGGTGGCACAGTGGTAAAGAATATGCTTGCCAGTGCAGGAGACATGGGTTTGATCCCTGGGTCAGAAAGATTTCCTGGAGAAGGGCCTGGCAATATCCTTTAAAGTTGTGTTTTATAGTTAATATTTGAAACTGTTGCTATCTTCAATTGGCATTTATGTATACATAATATTTTTAACAGAAAATAGCATTTTCTACAGATGCACATAAGCTCAGAGCAAATTCTGCTAAATGGAGGCTTTTCTCAAAATAGCATGAAAAGTGTACATATTTAGCCCAAATATTTTCACAAGTCTTTTATCCCCATTCAGGATTCTTATCATCAATAAATATTTGTTATAAGGCAAAACTCATGAAAATAAATTCCTCTATGGTACTTTTAAATGCTTTATCACATTTAGATGACACAGAATCATAGATCATTCCTAATTTCACTCCATTGTAGTACAGAATATAAATGTATCTGATTAAAACCAGGAACATCATCAAAATATTGCCACAAGTTTAGATGCTCCAAAACATCTGTAACCCTATTTTAGAATTAAAACTTGGATACTGACTTCTCTAATGTGGTTAGTGCCTTCCTTTGCTCTTGTTGGGATAAATTTTAACATCTTCCTATTTGTAAGCCTTGTTTTCAGTAACTGCACTTGGTTAAACGCTTTTTAAAATCTGAAATGTTTTGGCACTTCATTCCCTACTTTGAGCAAAGATTTCCAACTGTTTTGGAACAGAACACACCCCAACTTCACAGCATTCATCCACATACCATCACAACACACTTAGGCTGATTTAGAGAATCATTTCTCAAACATTCCTAAACCCTAGTTGATGGTGACAGGCAGCAAAATAGAAGATGTGTACTTACAATGCCACAGTGTTTTTTGTATTCACAGAAACACTTGATCACAAAAATTTCATAGTTCAGTTTTTCTGTTTGCAAGAGACTCTGTAGATGTAGCAATTGCAGTTTGTTAGGATATAGCCACTTGATGAATGCAGTTATGAATTAGGTGTATGCCATACCCACTTCAAATAACTTTCTGCCCATAGGTTTCTTGATTTAGTAAGGACAATTATTTATAGCATCACAAAATGTGTATTCTGCAAAAACAACTTCATCTTGTGTTAAACTTTTGACCAATTAACAGTTGTATTCACACTAGCATGAGATATTCCACCTGTGACAGAATGAACTTTTGCAAGCTTTATTTTGATCCCAGGAAATAGATGGGGGCAAAGAATAAAACCATAATTGAAATTAATGGATTTTCTGTTTAAAACACCTGTTAATACTAACTTACAACCGGAATCATTTGTATGGTTTTTTTCTTCTGCTAATGAAACCAATAAGTTAAAGGTATCACTTCACTTTTCCAATGTGCACCAAAAAAAAACTGAACTCAAAAATAAGCAGAATCAACATAGAATAGCAGTCATTTGATCCAAAGGAAAAGTCATGCTTCCTAGAGTGCTATCAATGAGCCTTCCATAGCTGTCTGTGTTAAATTGTCATCCTTGGGCACAGTCTTATTACAATAACTGTTATGTTAATATTTGCAGTAGCTACTGATGCTTCCTTAGCATCAGTATATTGTATTAGTATATACAGACTTACAGAGTGAATAATATCAGTGAGGCTCCCATGCTAGATAATACCAGAGAACATTTTGTGCGAGCTCACATTCATCATCAACTTTCCTAAAAAAGCAAAAATGTGGTAATTTTTCATTTTTTTTTTCTTTTTCAGCCCATTGTTGCTGAAGGGGCTATTGCAAAGTAAAATGGAATAGCAATCAGTAAATGACAAAAACACTGTCATGAGCACATTCACATCATTTTTGAAAAGGTCTGTTTCCTGCAAATATTTCATGCACACCTAACCTGTAATTTTCTGTTTCCCATGGACGCTTCTGACCGGTGTTTTGTGCATCTCTGGCCACAGCGTGGGTTAGCACAGCTGGCCAGTGCATCCGGTGTGTGGAGGGGTCTGCCAGGAGAGAATGCAAGGAGTTAGCTGCTCTGGCTGCTCATGTCCAGTGCTCTTTATTTTATTGGTGAGCATCCTACCTGTTTTCCTCGAAAGAGAGGTATTTACTGCAGCCAAGACTGGAAAAGGACAGGAAAACAGATGGATTGTCATTGGTTACCATTCCGACTTAATCACATGGTCGGATGGAAATTCTCTTCCCCATGCAATCGTCTAGGAGGCAAGACCATGGCTGAAGCTGGAAGAGCAAAGTGGAGGCTGTGTGCTCAGTCACATCTGATTCTTTGCGACCCCATGGATTGCAGCCTGCCAGGCTCTTCTGTCCATGGGATTTTCCAGGCAAGAATACTGGAGTGAGTTGCCATTTCCTAGTTCAGGGGATCTTCCTGACCCAAGGATTGAACCTGTATCTTCTGGGTCTCCTGCATTGGCAGGTGGATTCTTTACCACTGCGCCACCAAAGTGGAAGGTACCAAACCCAATCTTGGTGCCTTTTAATGCAACTCTTGACAGCAGTCCTTGGTTTAAACAAGTGAAACATCTGGACAAAGCTTCATCTGATGGGCTGCAGGGGCAATGGGTATAATCTGGTGCTTTCACAGATAAGCCAGGACCTAAGGTCACCCAGGCTTCCTGGTGGTTCAGTCAGTGAAGAGTCTGCCTGCATTGCAGGAGACCACCTACAGAGCAGAAGACCTAGGTTCGATCCCTGGGTCGGGAAGATCCCCTGGAGAAGGATATGGCAACCCACTCCAATATTCTTGCCTGGGAAATCCCATGAACAGAGGAGCCTGGTGGGCTACAGTCCATGGGGTCGCAAAGAGTTGGACACAACTGAGCGACTAAACCACTGCAAGTCACCCTAGTCAGAGATCACATTTGTCTGTCTGTTTCATACTGTCCTCTTTTGGCCAGACTGTTCTGATAAGCCTGCTGCTCTGCCCTCCTATATTGCTGGCTTCCAATCCCACTGCTGAGTGAGCTTTTTTTAAAGTCCTTGTGAGAACACATTGCTGGGTAACACCCTTCAGTATTGTCCTCTTGAGCTGGAATAGTTGAACTCTTCACCGTAGCCCAGGGAGCCTCTTAAGCATCCACCCACCCAGCTGGCCCTGTAGATTTTAAGCTTCCAGGTACCACATACCTTGCCTGTCTATTCTCTTCGCCAGGGCGGTTCATGAGAGCCACTCAATACACTTTCTTGAAGGAGTGAATATGATTTGAGTCGATGAAAGGAAAACAGAGGAAGTGTCTTGCTAATCCATGGGAATAAGGAATGCAAGTCTAAATCTCTACATCCTAAATATTATTTCTATCTCTGATAACAGAGTTGAACAGCAGAATGTAACAGGACTACATCCTCCTTCTCCACCATCAGAGGTGTTATGATGCCTACAAACCGTTCTGATTCTCAGTCTCCCAACCCAGGGAGAAAAGTGTGAACTCTAGTGCGTCTATTGTTTCCTCCAGCATTAGGCCAGAAATTTTGTTTGTTGTATACTTGGTGTATGTGGCAAGGAAAGGTGCTTTTCTGATTGATTTGGGGAAAACGGGGCCACATGATGGTGGTGGTGGAAATCACGATTTTGAGATCCGTGTTCTTACATGACTGCTTTCTGTTGGATCTCTTTTTAAAACATGCTGCCGTTCAGTTTCATCATGAATGCCTTTCCAAGGACAGTAAACGGTTTTACACACTATGACATCGTTTCCATGGCAACTAATGTATTTTAGCAAAGAGAGAGACTCTACTAGAAGTAGGCTAAAAAGGACAAATACAGAAATGGCACAGTGTAAAATGTGGGACAATGTGTGTTGTAGTAAAGATTTTTTTTTTCTGACTTCTTGTTTAGGAAAACCTGTGTCAGTAGATCCTGGTTTCTTAGCTCTTAGTAGTAAAATGTTTACTATACCCAATATTATCTAGTATTCTGCTGACACAGTTTCTTTATTTAGTACTTGGATTTTTTTTTTTCCTTGCTTGTCTGTTTGCTTTAACATGTTGTTCGTTCCATTAACATACAACCTTTGTAATTTCACCCATTTTTAAATGGTGAAACTTCATCTTCACCTCGAGTTCTCCTGTGGTAGCCACCTTACATCTCTGCTGCCCTTAATGACAGAGCCTCTGTGGAGGGCTGTCTCCACTACCTGTCTCCACATGGCATCTGTTAAAAAAAATAATCAAAGTCATTCCAAGCAAGATTTTACCCCACTACTTGCTCCAGTTACTCACCTCTCATCCTCTAAGGTTATTACAATTTAGCTCTTGAATTTTTCAGAAGCTAACATGTAAATGTAAGTATGACTGACTGTTAGTCACTCAGTTATGCCTGACACTTTGCAACCCCATAAACTGTAGCCCACCAGGCTCCTCCATCCATGGGATTTTCCAGGCGAGGACCCTGGAGTGGGTTGCCATTTCCTTCTCGAAGGGATTTTCTCAACCCAGGTATCAAACCTGGGTCTTCTGCATTGCAGGCAGATGCTTTTATCATTTGACCTTCAGGGGTTATAAGTATACATTTCAAATAATTCCACAAAGCATCAAGCCCCATGTGGGAGCCTTTGTGTAAACCTAGTTTTAAAAAAGTAAGGGATTGGGTTACCCTGCTTTGTGCGCCTGAATATACTTGGATTTTTTGTTATATGATAACAAAATGCTCTTAAGTAAACCCCAAATGGTGGGCAGATAGCAGTCAGTTTCCTATTTAACAGAAAAAGAAGCCAAGGGAACGCTCTCATGACTTAGAAAGATAGCAAACCAGTCTCTGGGATGGATGCGGGATGATACCCTCATTTATCTTTTGTTGGACCACATGGTGCATTTAAAAAATACAAACCAACATTTAAAAATTGAGCACTTTTATATAAAAACTGAGATTTCCAGCTTCTCAGGAAAAAAAAAAAACACAGGGAGGTCTGGCCAAGCCTGCCTTCCGTCCTGACAACAGCCTGCCCAGGCAGCATTGCAGCTGTCCTCTTGGAATGGAGCAGGGTTCTTCCGCTCACCCCAGCCCCATCTCACATGCTCCATTCATTCCTTTTACCTGCCTGGCTGCTATGGGTTGTTTAATATGTGACTGTTGCTGTACCTTCTCCTTTTGCCCAATCACAAAGCAAATAAATAGCAGAGCTAGGAGCAGAACTTGGTTTCCAAGCCAACTACTTCCTCCCTGGCTGTGTACCAAAATTCTGTGTGTTGGAGTGTAATTCGTAGTTAGTGGTGAGAGGGATCATTAGGAAGCAGAGTCTATGCTTTGCACCTTACTGCTTGCAGTAGAGCCTGTGGTTAATGGTACTAGGCACATTGTTCATATTTGGGGGGGCCTTCCCCTTCTGTTTCTCTCCGAAGGCTGTATGTGCTGTTGGTTGTGATGGGCAAGATGGCAGTGCTCCACTAGTGTTAACATTTCTGTGTGCATAGAAACATAGGCAAGAGGGGGAAAGCTCCCACATCATAACAGTGACCCCAGAGTTTCTAGATTTTTCAGTGAGGTGAGTGAATATTTATATAAAAGAAATAAGAAGGGGGCAGTAGCCCATTGTGTCTGGCATTGGCCAAGGCCCGTGATATCTTCCCAATGTAGGAGGCTCAAGGGTGTCCCCGGCCACTTTTGCTGTCCTCTCCCAGACTCGCCTTTTCCTTTGAATTCCTTCTGGGTCCCCTTGATTTCAGGGAGCTGAGGACACCCTTAAGGGTGGCGTCTACTTGTCCCCAAGCTCTTCACTGCCCTATGCCCCTCACCTCTTTGAACATGTACTCATCACTATGCCCTTTCTAGGGGTGGGTAAGATGGGAGAAGAGGTGCAGGTGCCACCGCCTCAAACCTTCTTAGAAGGTTCATGTGTACAGGAAGACACAGGAGGAGGATGAGCTTGTCTGGGACTAGAAGGAATGGCCAGGGGGGGAGAATTTTTTTTTTTCCTGGGGAAACGGGGTAATGAGGAATACCCCACAACGAAAGGCCTTGTCTGAGCAGGGTCCTGTCCTGGGGCCAGCCCCAGCTGGGGGCTGCACAGCGGAGCAGGGTGCCCTGCGTGTCTGCGTGCAGCTGTGGAGGCCCTGGGTGCCCACTGAGAGAGTGGGCCTGTTCCTGGGTTGCAGGCAGGGAGCCAGGGACTGCCCCCTTGCCAGAGAACATTGAGGCGCTTCTGTGTGCACTCTGTATGTGTCTCAGCTTTCTTTGGAATTGTGGCAGAGTCTGGCCCTGCCTGGTCTTTTTTGTGCCTTGGATCCTAAGTTAAGAATAACCGAAGGAACAGTGCCCCTGCTGACACGCTTGATATGGAAGCTGCTATCAAATGGCCATTTTATCCTTGGTGGCCACTGACATCACACCACGTACAGCTCTGAGTTCTCACTTGAGTTCTGATTGAATAGAGCTGTGATCGTTGGAGCAGAAAGAAGCCATTCAGACGTGAATATGTGGAGACGTGTCTAGTAACGTGCAGATGTTTTTTGGCAGGTCAATAAATATTTTAAGTCTTTTGCAAGTAGTGAAAAGGGTTGAATTGGGAATAGAGGAGATTCTGTGGCAAGAGAAAAGTATACCTCATTTCTCTCTCGATCTTCCATTTCTTAAAATAATCAAACAAAAGTCCAAGCCATAATTTAAATCTTGGCTATATCATGCCCCTTCCTTACATCATGTCTTAGTCAAGACGTGATTATGATTCTAATGTATTGAATCTTGGTTTCTCGATCACATTTTTCAAGTAAAAAGGAAACACTGGGTAACATTAAAAGTAACAGCTGAATCTTCAGATTGGATCTTTGTCACTTATTTATAGCTAAAGACATGGGACTAAATTTAAAAAACAGGTCATCTTCTGGGTACATGGGTGTATGTGGCATGTGGGTGCACCCTGGATTTATAACTCCCTTCCTTCCCCAGCACCCTCCCCGCTCCTACGTGCAGGAGGTGGCAGGTCAGCCTGATTCAGTGCAGTTTCATTTCCTTCATTTCTGTGTTCAGCTCTCCACCCTTCACACCTCCATCCACAGAGGTGGCACAGGTCCCCTTTGTGTTGCCAGCACAGTACTTGCTCACTGCCATTCTGGCCACAGACAAGCTGGTGTTCCATTGGAGAGGCAGGGACCAGTCCTACCTGAAGTGCTATAGGCACACGGAGGAGAGGAAATCCAATTCTTCATAGAAGTGGGGCCAGAGGGAAACAGGAGTGGAAAGGTGGTTCTGTCCTGGGCCCTGAAGGCCAATCGGGAGAGGGTGCTACTTACCCAGCAGAGTGAGTGAGACTGGAATGAGGATCCTTAGTCCAGGGCCAGGAATATGCTGGGGCCTCTATCTGTTTTTCTACCCTTTCCTGAGAGAGAGGCGGGTTGAAAAGATACTGGTGGGTGCAGATGTGTGCCCCTCACTGCCCGACTTCTAAACTGGCGTACACCTGTCTCTCACCACCTGGCCTCTGCCTTAGCTTCCCACCTTTCTCCCTCTAGCCTCCCACTGTCTGCACCCACCGCACTGTCCAGCCTCTTGCCATTCTCCAAACATGTGGCCAGTGTCCCTTTGCCAGGTCAGGGTATTCCTCTGCTGGCACTGTCCTCTCACAGGGTATATGGTGGGTGCCCATGGGAGAGGTCCCCTGGCATCTGAAATAGGAGAGCAGGAGGGGTGGGGTGGGGGTGGCTCTATCAAGAAGGAGCTCAAAGTTGAGGGCTTCTCAGTATTATTTTTGGAGTTTCCTCTAAAAAGAAAAATCTTTGTGTATTCCCCCAATGATGGAGGACTTGAGCTGATCTAGAGAGTGGGGAGGATTCATTTTGGGTCCAGCTGAAGCTCATCCTTCAGCTTCCCTTCCTGCAGTTGATCACACATTTGCAGCATTTATGGATCTGCCTTTTCCACTGGGGGAATCTGGGTCACTTCAGTCATGTTCTCAAACAAAGTATCAGTACTACTTCAGCAGGAAGAACAAAAGCATGGACCATGCCCTAATGCCCACAAGCCCACGACTAGGGGCTTTTATATAGAAATATGGAAATAGTCAACTATTTATATGGAAATAGTCAACTATTTATATGGAAATAGTCAACTATTTGGGCTTCCCTAGTGGCTCAGATGGTAAAGAATCTGCCTACAATGCTGGAGACCTGGGTTCGATCCCTGGGTTAGGAAGATCCCCTAGAGAAGGGAATGGCAACCCACTCCAATATTCTTGCCTGGAGAATTCCATGGACAGAGGAGCCTGGCAGGCTACGGCCCATAGGGTCGCAAAGAGTCAGACACGATTGAGCAAATAAGCTGAAAGGTGAATAATTGGTCCGTTTTTTTAATGTGAATGTGAAAGTGTTAGTCGCTCAGTCCTGTCCGACTCTGCGACTCCCTGGACTATAGGCCGCCAGACTCCTCTGTCCATGTAATTCCCCAGGCAAGAATGTTGGATGGGTTGCCATTTCCTTCTCCAGGGGATCTTCCCTACCCAGGGACTGAGCCCGAGTCTCTTGCATTGCAGGCAGATTCTTTACCATCTGAGTTACCAGGGAAGCCCTTTTTAAATACAGGAGTCATTGAAATAAAATATTACCTCTATTTCATCCAAGTATTTGATGATCAAAATTTATTTGTTCTCTACTTTTCAGAAACAGCCTTTATTTAAGAACGGTATAACTGGTTTTTAAAAAGCTAAAGCTACTCTTCATTCAAGATGGGTTGCCGTATGAATTTTACTTTCAGGCAATTCTATTTCATCCACCCGTATTCTCTTTGAAACAATGGAGCTGGTGCCTAAAAATATCTCAGGCCGTGTGTGCTTGCTGTGAGTCTTTGAAGTTGACGCTCTGACATCCTTCTGGTTTCTGGCTGCGGGATTGTGCATATATGTATTGTCTTTGTTAATTAACTCCGTCTGTTTAGGTAACCCTGAAAAAGAAATTGGATGATGCTGCATGTATGTACGTATGGATAAGATTCTTTGTGTAGTAGTGAGCCAGCAGCTGCAAGTGGGTTTTCAGTTTTCCTTTTAGTACTGATTGTTAAAGAGCCATGGAGTGAAGGCTCATTCTTCCAGAGCATGTTGCTGAACTTGGTACCCTCTGAGGTTGCTATTGTGCTGTGTACATGGGAGAGGCCAAGTTTCCTCACTGCTTTGGATGAGGGTAATGATTCCTCACCTGCTCTTTCTGTGGCAGATGAAGGCAGCCGTCACCTGGCAAATTAGAACATTCTACTTTATATATCAGAATGCTGCTGCTGTTGCTGCTGAGTCGCTTCAGTTTTGTCCACCTGTTTGCAACCCCATGGACTGTAGCCCACCAGGCTCCTCTGTCCATGAGATTCTCCAGGCAAGAATATTGGAGTGGGTTGCCATTCCTTTCTGCAGGGGATCTTCCCAACCCAGGGATCAAACGCTCGTCTCTTAGGTCTCCTGCTTTGGCAGGCAAGTTCTTTACCCCTAGCACCACCTGGGAAGTCCATATATCAGAATGACGGCCTTCCTAAACCTCTTTGTAAGTATTTCAGAATGGACGTCAGTCTTCTCAGTATAGATAGATGTTCCCTTTGGTGGAAAGTTCTTATAGTACTGACTGACTCTTTGCAGGTTATAGAGAGGCCAGTTGAAATTTCTAGAGAGAGAGAATTCCTTTTTCTTTAACAGCTCAACACTGTCTAGATCCCCAGTGGGAGAGCCAGAATAGAAGGCATGTATTGCCTAGTGGCGTTTGGTAGCATAAGACAGCGTGTCTCAGAAGCCAGGAAGAGATGGGGCTGTGGGTTGCCCAGGCACGGGCTGTGGCGAGCTCATTAGCACATTCTCTCCCTCCAGCCTCTGCGCTGCTTCTCTTGCGTGTCTGCAGTGAGTTCATGATTTGAATGCTCATCTGCAGAAGACAATATATCAGTTTCTAATTCTCTTCCCCATGGTCATTTTTTCTTCCCTTCATTCTGAGTCATCTTTGATTAAACAAAACAAAGATGTGACTGTTAATTATGTAGTCTTCCAAATAGTGTAAAAATTCTCTTGTGTGTGTATGAAGAGGGGATGGTTTTGATGGGGTTGATAATTTATGATGGGGGTATTTTAAACCATGGGCCAGAAAGAAAGATGTTAAGAATCATACTAAAAGCAAGTTTGAGTCTCTACTAAGATAGGAAAAATTGTTTCTGCTTTTTTTTTCCCGCAGATTTTTCAAACCTTTTACTTTCTACCCTGACATATTGTTGTCAACATAATTCCATTCAACTATTTTTATTGTTCTTTTTAGGCACCTTATTAAAACAGAAGCTTTGTTCAAGCAGCTAGAATCACAAAGAATAAATGAGGTATTGGAATACAGTATTGGCAGGTTGTAGGCAGAGTACTGGTAAAGAATTCACCTGCAATGCAGGAGACCCCGGTATGATTCCTGGGTCAGAGAGATCCCCTGGAGAAGGCACAGGCTACCCGCTCCAGTATTCTTGCCTGGAGAATCCCCATGGACAGAGGAGCCTGGTGGACTGCAGTTCATGGGGTCGCAAAGAGTCAGACACGACTGAGTGACTAAGTGGCAGCAGACAGAGAGCGTGAGAAATCTGGAGGGCCTGATCCTGGCATTTTAAAGATTCATGTGAAGTGGGCATGGTTGCCTTCAGTCAGCATCAGCTGCCTGCAGGACTTAACACAGGTTCTAAGGTGATCTCGGGACTAGGTTTCCATGCACAAGTTGTGCAGGCTGCTGGGTTGGCAAAGCCTCTTGGAGAGGGTCTCCCAAGCTGATGGGAAAGCAGGCCCATGCCAAGAAGCCTGTTTCGACAGTGAGGCTTGCCCACAGTCAGACAGGAAGTGGGGCAGATAGGGTCTTGGGACTAAGGGGAGGCTTAAGCCAAGAGGTGTGTTGAACAAGACCTCGGGGACACATTTTTAACATGTCCCAGCTATGGATGGCTTATAGGCACTCTGAAAAAGGAGTGTGTGTGTGTGTGTGTGTGTGTGTGTGTGTGTGCGCATGCATGTACATACTCAAGATCTCCATCCCTATTTTTCCTGGTTCTGGAAACTTAAGATCTCATGCTGGCTTCCTTTGGTTTTACAGGCCCAGGTCTTTGCAGTTGCAGGCAGGTGTTTGTGGCAACTGTGACTTCACAACAATTGTGTGAACAAGAAAAAAAAAAATTGTGGGCAAATCGATTGTCTGCAGCAAATGAACATTTGATGGTGGTGCTTTGTTGGTGGTTTACACGTGAAGAATGCTCAGTTCCCTTGTAATTTTTTTTTTTTCTTCTGCAGTTTTTTGAAGAAGCAGGATGCTGATCTAGACGTGGAAAAAGTAAGTTGGCAAGTTTTGCACTAAAAGCACGTGCCTTGTAAATTAGAAAGGGTTGTCCACCAGGATTAGGTTCACTTTGGACTTGGAATTGTGACTGAGCCCATGGATTTCTGAGAAAGAGGTTGAATGGGAGGTGGAGCTGATGTATGATATAGAAAGCCTTAGCTTACTTAGGTGAACCTGCTACTTGCCCCTCTCCCCTTGTTTGTAACATTCAATTTTGAAAATTATGGGAACATATGTTTTAGCTCTAAGATACGTCTCCCCAGCCCAGAAATAGAACAGAACAGCTGTCCTGTGGCTGCTGAGTCTTCAAGGGCTGGTGGGGGATGAGCAGCCTTCCAACTTCTGGTTAAGACTGGTTAAGGGAAGGTTCATTCATTGTTGGGTTTTCCTCTACTCTCAGATGGCTGCTGTTTACCGTTGCCCTAGTTGTACCTTCAAATTGCAGCCACTGTGTGACAGGTCATGCTTTCATTCGCTTAACATTGTTTTGGTGCCCATTGGGTGCTGGACACCTTGCTGGACTCTGCCGAGACAAAAATGAATGTGAAAGACAATACACAGATAATTATTGCACAATCTGATAGAGCTGTGCAAAAAGGGTTCTGGAATCTCCAGCTGAGGGCTGGGATCCAGAGAAGCTGCTGGAAGGAGGGGGCGTGTGAAGGAACCATGTGTTCATTCTTTCTGCAGACTGGGTGAGTCTTTTCTGCCTGTGCTTCCCTTGCCTCCCAGGCCCCTTGGGTTCCCAGCAAAGGCTGGACTTACACAGGTCTCACCAGCCAGCTACAGGATCCTTCAGTGCCCCAGACTCCACCGAGCAGTCACATGGCCTTGAGTGTAATCTTTTATTGGATCCCTGGTCAGTCGGGGACTGCCATCTCATCATTCTCAAATGACTTGGATGTTATTTCTTATTTTGAATTTATGTGCAAAAGAGGTTCTTTTCCTAAACTAGAGCCATTCTGTCTGCAGACAGTGCACTTTTATTTTTGAGTTGAGGAAATACAACTCTCTTGAAGCCTTGTTTGAGAACAGTTATGAGCAACCCCTGATCTTTGACCCCATGCAAACTCCCCAGCTTCTGCAGAATGATCTGTGGTCTCCTTTCAACCTGGCCTTTTTAGCTCACACAAACCAAGGGACTCAAGGAAGTAAAAAGGCTCTAGTCAGGGCCAGTAGGTGGGACCCTTTGTAGAAACCCCATGGGTTAGATCTTGACTGTGGAGGCCAGAAGTCAGGAGGGACATCCCTGTGGGGATGAACCCTGTGGCCCTCTTGGGCCAGGCTAGACCCCCAGCAGCCAGAGTCTCTGGGTGTCAGGAGCCACCCCAGGGTGGCATAGCACAGAACAGCAGAACACCCAGCAGAGATGGAGGTGGGGAGAGGGCCCAAGTGCCTGGTGATGCTCCAGGCTACAGAGCATGCCTGGCCTCATGCAGCCCAGGCCACAGTGAATCCCACAAACACAAGGCAGGGGGATCCAGCTCATGGATGGGGTGCATCTGTCTGTGCAAGCTCACAGACAGACCAGAGGGCTTGGCAAACGGAGTGGGGAGCCCCGAGTGGAATGAATTAAATTCTTGCTTCAGCTCTGCTGTTCACATGCTCTAAGATCTTAGGCAAATCTTTTTTCCTTTCTGAGCCTGATTTTTCTCATCAGTAGAGGGAAAATTCCTTTTCCAGGACCAAGTAGAATTCTTCATTTTTTAAGTTAAAAACACGAAACATATTTTTTAATTGTTGTTTTCTAACTTGAGCCTTGTATCAGAAAGGAAAAATGGTTGTTGGCCACAGTGTAAAGAAGACTTAATAAGACTGGCCATGGGCTGGGAGCTCCTTACAGGTGGAGCCTGATGGATTGTACTAACAGCAAGATGTGTCTAACAGTGGGATGAACTGTGTGACTGACCCTGTTTTGGGCATTGGATGTTTGTTGGTACTGAGGGAATTTAGACTGAAAGAAGCTAAACCTGGGGTGGGAAATGCTTCTTGAGCTGAGTGAGTCTGGGCTCCTCTGAAGGGTTCTGCCCACACCCTCTCAGTCAAGTAGTTAGTGACCTGAAAAACACTTAACCACCAGAGGGGAGTTCACTATTTTAAAAGCTCTGATTCAAAAGCTTCTATTCCAGAATCTTTTTCTAATGCTCAGAGAAGGCTATTGAGTACAGATATGCCAAATAATCTTTTTGCCTGTGTTTATATACCTGCCAGGAAGAATCTAGTACAGGGTGTACCTCCATTGTTTAAATAAATGATACCTGTTAGCCAACCCAAGTGAAAAAAAATTCACTGATATCAGAATGTCTTTGTTTCCTAAGGGATTTTTGAGTTTTCTCTTTTAGTTGAACATTTTTGTAAGGATAGAACTAGGAAAGGAAAATTAGCTTTGTTTTGACATGTCGAAGCTCAGAGATACATCAGCATACATTCTATTATTATTGTAGTTTACTGGATTTCTACTACATACTGAGTGCTTTTTATGTATGCCGCACTTCACCATTATAGCAGTCTTGTGAGGTGACCATGTCCCTTACCATGAGTTGCTTAAGGCACCATAGTAGTAGCAAGGATTCTAGTCATACTTATCCAGTCCCAAGCCTTCTCTTTCCCATGCCCCATCTTACCTTGGAATTGATATAGTGTTCAATGTATCTTTTAATATTTTCTATTGTGATAAAAGTCACATAATACAAAACATTACTATTTTAACCATGTTTAACTATATAGTTCAGTGGCACTAAGTACAACTCTCACCATAATCCACTCCTAAATTTTTCACCTTCCTAAAATGAACTCTGTTCCCATTAAACACTAACTCCCCATCCTCTCTCCCCACCTCACCTCCATCCCTCTGACATCTACCGATATACTTCCAATTCTATGAATTTGACTCTTGAGACAGTATATTTGTGTTATCTCCTTTTTAAAAGTTTTATGAGTAAGTAGTGAAAAAGCAATGTTACTTTCTAGAGAGGTCTTCCTTGACTCCCAGTCTGGCTGGAGGCATAGTTACTTGTACAATAGCCATCTATATCTGTTTCCTGCTGGAATGTAGCCTTCGGTGTGAATTCTTCATGTACGAAGCCGAGAGCCTGCACCTAGTATGCCTTCTTAAGGTGCTGAATGCCACATGACCAAATTGAGGGGTAATGAGACCCAATGAAAGCTACCTTGGTAGGTAGAAAAGTTAAAAACTTTATTGTATACCCCAGAAATCATGTTTCTCTTCTCCAGCTATGGGTTTTATCTGTGGAAATCATGCTTGTTAATAGCATTATATGGAGATAGGATGATCATTCCCTATCCTCAAAAGTACAGTTTCAAGCAGACAAACGAATAAATAATTCTTAGAATGAAGTCATCTGGGCAAGTAAAGCAAGTCTAAAGGGAGGAGCAGTAAGAACACAAGGGAAACATTAAACTTTATTTTTTCCGCAGAATCTTATAGAATTATTGAGGAATATACTTCTGAGTATAGTTTCCATAAATCACTGATTTAAATATATAAGGTGTGTCTTCTAAAAGTGAAACCCATCCTCAAGTGAATTTTAAAGAATATGTCATTTGCTGGGAAAGATTGAAGGCGGGAGGAGAAGGGGACGACAGAGGATGAGATGGTTGGATGGCATCACCAACTCAATGGACATGAGTTTGGGTAAACTCTGCGAGCTGGTGATAGACAGTGAAGCCTGGTGTGCTGTAGTCCATAGGGTTGCAAAGAGTCGGGCACAACTGAGCGACTGAACCGACTGACTGAATTTTGTTTTTATGTCAGAAAAACAAAAATGCACTTTTTAAAATAAAAAGCTGATAAAATTGAGTCATCTTACTTAGTAATTTAAACCTTGATTTAAATGAATGTGATTAATATCTCTTTGGTCATAACTACTCTCAAAGTTCTGGGGAGAGAGGTTTGATTTTCATGTGCCCTACATGGCCTTGGTCCATCATGATTAAAGTGTTTTGGCGTCTACCTTGAGAGAGGCCCCTGTTATATCTGTAGGTCAGTGAGACCAAAAATTCCTCTACTGCTATTCCAGCTGTTTACAGGGCTTAGCTAGCTGCCTTTAGGCCTCAAATATGGCCAAAATACTGTTGTCTCTTTGGTGGGCCACCTCAACTAAAATCATCCTTGAGAAAGAAAAGTAAATTTAAAAATTACCTCCTGCTTTAGAGTTGTTTCCTTTCTCTCAGTGAATTACTGAAAAATGGAGTAGGTTCTGTGTTCATCTATAAATGTAGAATGCACATAGAAGTTACTCCATTTTTCAGTCTGTCTTTTGTTTTAATAAGTCCCAAAAGAAATGATAAAAAAAATTCCTAGATTCTTATTGTGAGGCCAGTTGTCTTGTGAAAAAAAAAAAAAAAAGATCTCTTTCTAAACAGTGAATGGTTCAAAATTCAAGACTGCATTAGAAAATAAGCTTTAAAGTCATATCTGATTCCTACACAGCTGGTTGAAAAGAGAAAAATCTGTGACCCAATGGACTGTATCCCGCCAGGCTCTTCTGTTCACTGGATTCTCCAGGCAAGAATACTGGAGTGCGTTGCCATGCCTTTCTCCAGGGGATCTTCCCAATCCAGGGATCAAACCCACGTCTCCTGCATTGTAGGCAGATTCTTTACCACTGAGCCATCAGGGAAGCCTTTAGTGGGGGTAATATAATTTCCAGGGGTCAGAGGATCATCAGAACTTATATGGAATGTCCAAAGGCTTAAGAATGCTGGTCAGTGGGAAGGCATGTGGCTGTGTCTCCGTGGGCATGTCGGGGGTTTGGTGTTGGGGTTAGCGCCTCCCTGGGTATGCTGCTTGCTCGAAGGGGGAGAGAGAGAGAAGAGGAGGACCAACATGAGTATAACGCCCTGCTGTCTGTAGAAGCTACTCTTCCTGAATGGAGGGGAGGGCGCCCCAGGTGCTCTGGGTCCCTTAGGCCCTCTGACTCATGTGCGTAGAATACTGCCAACATTAGGACCTGTGAGATGCCCAGTTCGCTTCCATTCTCCATGTCCTTTGCCCCAACTTCACACACAGACTGACCTATTCTACTGGGGACTGAGCATCGGGAAAGACCAGCCTTTGTTTCACTTAGCGGGGGCCAAGCCTGACACAGCCTGTTCTCCTGGTGATTAGGGATCAAGAGAAAGGAATGGCTTTTGGTTGGGGATGGGGGAATGTCTGTATTTAGGAGCAAGAAACTTGCACAGAATTCTGTTTTAGATTGAAGAGCAAACTTTAAAGTCCTGGACCAAAAATAGTTGTTATGCATCACCCATAATAACTGACCAACTTTCTTTGACATATATCTCTAGATTGTAAAAACTAAGCACCACCACTGTCCAAGAAGAAAAAACATGCCCTCTGCCAGTTCAAATTTCCAAGATAGCAAGAGATCCCTCTTCCTAGATATTATAAACTCAGGCAGATATTGATGGCAGTTGGAAGAACTGCGGGTAACAGTATTAGATTGTGATTCAAGGAAAGAGCTGAAAGGCTGGGATGGATTGTCTGCTGCTGGATGCAGAAGAGTTAATTTATCCTTTCCTCAAACATTGATGAACTCAGGCGGGCCAACCACTGTGTAGACCACATGTCATCTTGTTCACTTGTCCTGTTTTGTATGTGAGGAAAATGAAGCTCAACAGAAATGAAGTGATTTCCCCGAGGACTTGAATCTTGGAAGCAGCAATATCTAAATTGGGTCTTGGTCTCTTTCCGCTCCGTGTTGGAGGTTCTGTCCTGAGGTTCTCTTGAGCAGAAGACAAATGAATCATCATCGGCCTCATGTCATCAAACTGGTAGTTTTATATGTACCTTTCAATTTCCCTTCCTTGATTTTAAAAGGACTTTCTCCCTTATGGTGTGGTTTTTAAAATAGTAATGATGTTTTTATCAGGGAGATGTTGAAAACTCAAAATGGGGACCGTGTCCTGCACCCTGACCTGGTGCCACCAGGCAGGCCCCTGGGTGACAGCATGGGAGCTGACTTGGAGAGGTGGTGGTGGTGGGAGTCTGGGCAGGCCTGCGGGACCTTCCTCCTCTTTCTAGGCCAGTTCCTAGGCTGGGGGATCATGCTGTTGTATTGCTCATCTCAGTAGCATTCATCATTCTCCGAAGGCTGGATGTTGCCAGGTGAGGGTGGGGAGAAATGCTGCCCACATCACAATAGAGAATCAAGACACGATCCCACCTACACTGGAGGCTCTCTCCTCCCATGTGTGCAGGCAGATTGCTGGATCATCTCTTCCATAGGAGTGAAGAGGCCTGCTGGGTGGAGGTTAAACCATCTGGTTGTCTACCCTGCTTGGACTTAATGTCTGCTGAATTTGTGTGTGAAGCAGAGATTATTAGTAAAATGTGCACTCAGAATGGCTTAAAAGATGCCTTTTATCACTGTCCCCAAACACTTTTAAAAGCGGAGCCATCCTTGTTCTAAGTCTGATTTGGAAGAGGCCATAAAAACACATACAAATTCAAACTTCTCCCTTGAACACACACAGCAAAATTTAACTAATCAGAAAACCTTCCTTTTAGTTTCTGTGACTGTCATCACAAATGAGTACAAACATGGTGTCTTAAAACAACAGAGGTTTGGTTTCTCATGCTTTTGGAGTCTGAGTCCAGTGTTAAGGTATCAGCAGGAATACATGCCTTTCAGAGGCTTTCGTTGTTGGGGGAGAATCTCGGAGGAGATTCTTGGGGGAGAATTGGTTACTTGTCTCTTCTTTCCCAGTGTTTGGGGGCTCCAGATGCTCTGTGACTTGTGGCCGCATCTCTCCAGTCCCTGCCTCTGCCTTCAGGCTACCTTCTTCCCTGCATCTCCGTCCTATCTCCCTCTGCATCCCTCTTATAAGGATGCCTGTGACAGCTTTGAGCACCTGCTGGATAATCTAGAATCATCTCCTCCTGTGGACATTCTTAGCTTTATCATATCACAGCATTTCATGTCAGACCATATTCACAGATTGCAGGAATTAGGAAGGGAATAGCTTAGAGAGGGGGAGACATTTTTCTGCCTCTCACACCTTCTCTTGGGGGAATTTCTGTGTTTTTCATTTCCTGAAACATAAAGCCTGTCACCATTTATTTTGCAAGTTACTTGAGTGAATTTGATCATCCTGGAAGGGACCACTTGGAAGACCCAGGAGCCAACCTTGTCTCCCAGGCCTCACTCAGAAAAGGCAAGACCAGGCCTGTCTTCATTCTGAGATGGGGATTAATGGGAGAGTGAAGAATTAGGGGCTCTGAGAGCAGGGGAGCGCCTAGGAAATCAGATCTTCCAGTCTGAGAGAGAAACGGGCTACAGAGACAGGGTCGCAGAGACAAGGAGCGGAATGGGATGAGCAGCCACTGTCGTCAGCCCTTCTTCCAGTGTGTCCCTGCCGGCCCTCAAGCCGCTGCTCATCAGATGAGCCTCTTGGTCTTCCTTCATGCAAGAGCTCTTAGCATGAAAAACCATCCCCGCAAATCCATGTTTTCTCGGCCAACAGCCCTGGTTCTTACAAATCTTACATTACCTGATATCAGGAATTCTGTTATTCTGGTTACTTCCTCCTGGATGCATTCCCTTTATGTCATTGTCTCTTTGAAAGCATGGCACTCAGACATGAATAGTACTTCAGAGATGTCTCAGCCAGTGTAGAGTAAGGTCTCTACACCAAAGACTCCTAAGGCCTGTGAGATGCACGTTTTCTGCATCATTAAATGCTGAACCAGTGCAGACCAGGATCATATCTCTGGTTCAGCTGCTCTGTGGCACTCTTAGCTTGCATTGAGCTTGTATTCAATAAAAATCCTTAAGACTTTAAAATATGAATTGCTTTAAACACATCCCCTTTGCCCCTGCCACGTAAAAATGCTGGGCTTCTGTCTGGGCGTCAGGATGGGGTCAGCTGGGAATCCAGAATATTATCCAGATGAGAATTTGGAGAATAGACGAATCTATGGCCAGGGACACGTTCACGGAGACATATGAGCAGCATGTATGTAACAGGAGACAGTGAAGGGAGCTGGGAAGGTCTAGCACTGGGGGAGTCCTTCCACGGGCGGCAGTCTGGATGGACATATGTTGCTGGGTAGCAGGATTGTATGGCCAAATGGGTCAAGGGGCCAGATGAAAGGGGTGGTGGAGGATGGGGACGAGACCACATCCGGAAGCCGTAGAAAGTTGGGTCTACAAGAACAACTTGGAGGATCAACTGCCAGAAGGGGATGGGAGGCTGAGCCCAGAGAGTAAAAGGCAGCCCCAGCTCAGAAGTCAGAGCCGTAACATTGATGGGACTCTGGAGTCAGTGTCCTGGAGCCTCTCCCACCCAGGGTCTGGGGTCAGGGACGGGGGTTATGATCAGGGTGAGCTGTCCCAACAGAGCAGTTTTGGGAGTCTGGAGCAGGCACTGACATCATCTATATTTATGCAGTCGATTTCTTTCTCTCTTTTTCTCTTTTTTTTTTGCAGTCAAAAGCAGGATTTTTATCTGTTAACTTGGAGGGATTTTGTTGTTGTTTTGGCTCAGCCTATCAACATCCTTTAAAAATCTCTGGTCTTCCTTCCTTCCTTCCTTTCTTTTTGTTCTGTGTTCTTTCTGTCTATATCTTGGCTCTTCTACATTCTTTTTAAAATTTTTATTGGAATATAGTTGATTTACAGTGTTGTGTTAGTTTCAAGTATACATTCTTTCTTCCAGTCAATTAACTATCTCCTCTCATCTGAGAATTATTTGTGATCTCCGTAAGCACATCTTGATGAAAGCATCCTTAATAAGCAAGGATTACAAACCTCCCAGGCCCTGCATACAAGGACCTCCCTCCAAGTCAGTGTTGCTCCCTGTGATGTTTGTGCCCTCGGGAGGGCTATGCAGTCAACTCTGAGTCCAACAAACCCAGCTGTCACTTGGCCCAGGTTTTCACACCTGGCTCAGCTGTTTTAGTGACCGTCCGGAACTTTGCTGACGTCAGGGTGCTCTCTGTCTGTAATCTGTCACTCAGACAGTCCGTGACAGTGCCGTGAGATGCAGGCAGTGCCACAGGAAGGAGGGTTGGAAGAGTACTTGGTTGTTTGCTATTTTGAGGGCAGAGATACCTGTTTGCTCTGAGCAAACAGAGGGCCCCGCTTCCTGGAGCACACCCGGGGGCATCAGCTCGCGGCAGGACTTCAAAAGAGGGACTAGAACCCTGTATTCAGATGTGCAGCCCTGATCATTGTCTAAAGCGTTTGCCTCCACTGAAGACCGATCCTCCTTTGTGGGTCCCGTGTGGTCTGTGGAGAGCAGCCCACTGTCAAGTGAACACAGAGGCTTCTCGGAAGCCGTGGGGTGTTCGTGAAGCTGTGAAATGTACCACCGCTGAACAAAGTCAGGGTGTAAAGTGAAGGAGAGGAAGTGGACCATTTCTGTTAACACAAGAAGAGATGAAACAATGCATCCATTTGCATAGTCCTTCCAACAAGCCTACCGTGAGAAAGCGAGATGGTTCCAGAGCCGAGCACAGGCAGCGTGAAGCAGCAGAAAGAGTGTGAGGGCCCAGGGGCCTGAGTGAGTCCTGACGGGGCCTCCAAAGAGCTGTGTGGTGCGGACCGTGTGGGAAGCAGAGCATCATCACTCGTCAACCTGCAGCTGTGGTGAGTGTCTCAAGGAGAGGTACAGGGTGCCCTGAAATCGCTGCAGTCACTAGAGGACCCCGAAAGGGAGTCAGTGAAGAGATGCTGAGGAAGGGAGGACGTTGTAATAATTTACACCTTCTGTCTGTTGTCCTCTTTCTTTGGACAATACTGTCCAAGGATTGACTAACTCCCAAGTATGCTGTGGAATAGAGTCATACAAGGGGTAGGAGGTTTTCTATCAAGGGAAGGTTTCTTTCCACAACATGATTGTATCTTTTGCTACAGTAATTTAATACAAACAGAACTTTTTGTGTGTGTATGTGTGGGAAGATTTTGTTCATTATTAGAAGAAAAGTGGTCCCTCCTAGACTAGGGGTGGCGGAAACAGTCATTTAAAAAACAAAGTAACTGCCATTTTGCCTATCATACTATTATCAGATGAAGGAGTCTTTTTTTCCCCCTTATACCAGAGAGCTTGACCCATGCATCAACGTGAGACTTATTGCAAAAAAAAAAAAGTGAATTTGATAATGAGGACAAAATTTGAACAGCTCGTAGGTCTTATTAGTTACTTTCTTTTTGTTAATTTTTTAAAAACTTTTTATTTTGTACTGGGGGCTTCCTTGGTGGCTCAGGCTCCTTCCTGCAATGCAGGAAGACCTGCATTCAATTCCTGGATGGGGAAGATCCCCTGGGGAAGGGAGTAGCTACCCACTCCAGGATTCTTGCCTGGAGAATTCCATGGACAGAGGGATCCGGTGAGCTACAGTCCATCAGGTTGCAAAGAGTTGGATACAACTGAAAGACCAACACTTTCATAGCCAATTAGCAGACAATGTTGTGATAGTTTCAGATGAACAGTGAAGAGACTTCCGGAGATTTCTATGGATATGGGGTCACAAAGAGTCGGACACGACTGAGTGACTTTCACTTTCACTTTTCACAGAGATCATTAGTTAAGTTTTAGGTACGGGGAGGCTTTATTGGCATTGTGTCAGGGGCACTTGTTTTTTAATATGACCCTTGAGCTGAGAGAACTAAAAAGTTTTGACAGCCACTATAATATTTGCCATATCTTCTCATATTTGGTGTTACTAATATTGGCTACTAGCCAATCAAGTGACTTTTCTTTATTTGTACAGTGGTCCAGTGGAAAATATAATTGGGGTTCATTGTTTTCTAGATGGTAAATACAACAAGACACTGTATAGAGTTGATCCTAGAACAGAACGGGTTTGAAATGCAAGTGTCCGCTTACATGCAGAGTTTTTTCAAATAAATATTACAGTACTGCATAATCTGCAGTTGGTTGAATCTACAAATGCAGAGCCAAGGATAAGGAGGGCTGATTGTAAAGTTACATGTAGATTTTTGACTGCCCAGAAGGTTGGCTTCCCAGCCTCCCCTGTCTGTGCTGTTCAAGGGTCAACTGTAATGTTTTTATTTTTTTGAAGGAAAAAGCAAAAAGCTACAGAAACAATCATTTCAGACCCCACAGAGGAAGATGTGTCAAGGCAGGAAAAGTGTTTAATTGTTATTTGTTTTCAAGTTTTTTTTTTTTTTAACAGACTTCATTTTTTAGAGCAATTTTAGGTCCACAGAAAAACCAAGAGGAAGGTACAGCAATTTCTTATGTACCCTCTGCCCCCACACATGTATCGCCTCCACAAATGTTTGTTACAAATGATGAACCTACACTGACACATCATTTTCACTCAGAGTCCGTCCGTAGTTTGCTTCAGCATTCATTCTTGATGTTGTACATTTTATGGGTTTGGACAAGTGCATAGTAACATATATCAACCATTACAGTACCATGCAGATTATATTCACTGCCCTAAAACCCCTCTGTGCTCTGCGTATTCATCCTTCTCCCATCCCTAACCTCTAGCAGCTAGTGATCTTTTTACTGTCTCTATAGTTTTGCCTTTTTCAAAATGTCATATAGGTGGAATCATACACTGTATATAGCCTTACCTGATTGACTTCTTTTGACTAGTAATATGCATTCACGTTGTCTCCATATTTTTCATGGCTCAATAGCTCATTTCTTCTTAGAGCTGAATCATATTTCATTGTCTGGATGTACTACAGTTTATTTATTCATTCATCTCCTGAAGAACATCTTGGTTGCTACTAAGTTTTGGCAATTATGGAAAAAATACTGTGAACATCTGTGTGCAGGTTTTGTGTGGATGTTAGTTTCATTTCCTTGGGGTATATACCAAGGAGCACAATTAAAAGCATTCCTTTTTGTTGAAATTCTAGAAATTGGGTTTTTTTTTCTTTCAGGGTGGTGGTGTAGAGCCCAAATCAGTGTATGCCATAGGTCTGTTTGTATGTGAATTCTAAGCAGCCCTCATTTCACTGATGCTTTATCCATGACCATCCATCACTATATTTCAGCTCAAATTTGAGATGATGAATGACTGATTTTTGCTTTTTCTCTTATATTATCATGTCCCCTGGCTCATAATCATTGAGAACTTTCTTCACTCAAATTAAGGAACTGACCAACTTGGATGCCTTTCTGCAAGAGCCCTCCTTTTTTCCTTTCTTTTGCTACGACCGTGTCCCTGAGTCAGGTTCTTGGCACCCCAGACTTTGGAATCATTTTCCCTGGCCTGGTGTTCAGACTTGTCTTTCAGTTTCTCCGATTATTGCTGAACTCTTGTCTGAATTCTGTTGAAGCCATCCTCCGAGCCTGACCCCCTTTCTGGGCCCTGCCATCCCGCTCCTCATGGGACTAAATATAGAGTTGTTCACAGTATCCTGTCACCTCTTTGCACCTCTACCTTACTTTCCTTGTGATTTTTTTCATATTCATTCTTTAGTATATCTTCTGTGATCCAGTGAAAATAGGCCCATTAAAGTTAAAATGGGGCCATGATGTTTGGTTTCCATCTTATGATACAGGCAGTATGAAACATTTTTGAAAAACAATCAAATTAACCAGACTGAGATCTCCAGGACAGTGGTTACATTTATGTATTTTTCCCACAAGAAGTCTACTACATAAAAGAAACAAACTGAAATTTAAAAAAAAAAAACAAAAAAAAAACTATTTGCCAAATCCATTTGCTTTTGAAAGACTTTATCAGTTTCCATTTCTGGGTAGGAAATAGAAGATTTGAGAATCAACATTCCTGAAATAAATCCAATAAAAACTCTTATTAAGGCCATCATACCAAGATCAGGACTCCTGATACAACTGTATATATAATCTCAGTATAACTGAGATTAGAGCAAAAAGTAATCTCAGGGTCTACTGTTCAAAGAGGAGAAAGAAGGATGAAGAATTATGCTAGGGTTGGGAGCCTGGGTGTCTGAGAGCTGGGGGGTCTGAGAGAACTTCATAGGAACAAAGGGGAAGTCAGGCTGGATGATGACTTGTAAAGCGATGGCTTGAACTTGGCAAGCTTCTCGGGAGCAGTAGGAGACCCTGTGGTTGGGTCAGACTTGGAAGGTCCGGGCCAGCACTGCCTCCTACAGCTCCGCTCCGTGGCACCCTGAGTAGCATTTCAGGCGCCCTTGCAACACAGTCGCCACCGTCTTCTGAGGCAGAAGTCACTGCAGAGCTTGCCTTCCCGTCAGCGGTGGCCTGGGTCACCTGGGTCAGTGCTCCAGGGGAGTGCATCTGGAAGCAAGGAAGGAAGAGCATCCTGTTGGGGCTTCAGTGATTCTCTTGTTTCAGTGGAGCAGGGAGTCAATGGAGCGTGCACGCAGGCTAAGACAGAGTCCCCGGCTGAGGGCTCCTTGGAGGGTCAGAGTGCCAGGGAGGAGGCACTGAGGGAGGCGGGCCCCTCGGTGTAACATGGAAAATTATGACGTATGCACGGGAATACATATGCAGGAGTGTGTCTGTGTGTGCCAGATACATACATATATGCCTCCATGAAGAGGGGCAGGGAGGGAGGAAGGGGGAGAGAGGCAGAGAAACAACACAACACCCCTGTGCCATAATGCAGCTTAAAAGCTAGAACCTCACCAGCACTTCAGAAGCCCCTGTGTTCCTCCCTGGCCATACCTCTCTCCTTCAAAGGAAACACTGTTTTGAATTTTGTGTTTGTCATTTCCTGGCTTTTCTGTTCAAGCATGTTTCCCTAAGCAATCTCTTATTAAGTCTTGTTTGCCTCAGGGTTGTATATAAATGGTATTCTTGTACCATTTGCTTTGTTCAATCAATGTTTATTTTTTAAGATTCATCCCCATCGATGCATGAAGTGTCACACATGAAATTCATCTCTACCGCTGTGTGGTCTTGCCTTATATGAATACACCACAATTTATTTATCCAGTCTCCTCTCAGTGCACATGTGGGTTATTTCCAGGTTTGTGCTATTTTAAACAGTGCTGCTGTGACCATTCTTGTATGGGCATCTTGCTGCAGTTTCTCTAGGATAGGGACCTAAGAGAAGAATTTCTGGGTCTTAGAGTCTGTGCGTCTTCAGCTTTACTGGGTAATATTTTTCAAGGTGGTTATATTTGGACATTCCATCTGACATTCCCATGAGTAAACAGATTAACTTAGAAGGGGAAGTCCGAAGGGAAGAAGAAATGCACGATTAGCTAAATATTGGTGAGGAAAAGGATGTCATTAGGGTTTGATGAAGTACAACTCCCCATCAAAGTGTGGAGTAGAAACAGCTGGGGTTATGAAGGGGAAGGGGACGTGCAGGTCCTACACAACCATTACAGGAAGGGTGAAAGCGCATGGACCGTGGTCACATTGGCATCAGGGAGCAGGTTCCATCTCAGTGAGAATGAAACACCCAGTTCACTCCGTTTTCACTCAGTCTTCGCTGATCAGCAGGAACCTTCAGTTTTCTGTCTGGGGAGCAGATAGATGCTGCCAGGCATTTAAGAGCCTGTTCCCACATCAAACGAGGGTGGCATGGATTCTAGTCAAGCTTTTAAAACAGTCATCCACACAGAGGCACACAAAGATTTGGGAGATTGCTTTCCTCCCAACACAGGGATTTTTCTTACAGCGTGCATTGTATTTTACAAATTCAGTAGATGACCCAGGGTTTGACAATGCTGTTTATCTGACCTCGGATGAGAACTCAGAGCTGCTGTGTGGTTTTAATTCACTTGACCTGAGAAATATGGGTCTGTGGCCTTTTCACAGCACGTTAACTGTGAAATATGACACGGTCCTGGGTGAGCATTTTGACCACATTTGCAAATCCTGACGACTGTGATACGTAAAACTGATAGAATTTGTTTTCAGAGAATTTCCATTCTTCCAAATCGAGATTTGAGTGAGGATAATGTCTTTTGTTGGCATTCCTGTGGAACTGAAAGTAGAGCATTAAACCATTAGAAGCACGTGCTCTCTGGAGTCTCAGAAGGGCAGCTTTTTTTAACTTGTTATTTTTGGGTCAACCTTTATTAATAGCATTCATCCAATTTATTTCATTCCAGGCCAGAGAGCTCTGTGATGGTGGCATTTTCAAAATATTTCAATTGTAATTTTTCATCATCTGTTGATTGGTATTGTCTTTTGATGGTGACATTACACATTTGGGAAAGCAACATTGTATACTGGAAATAACACTTGTGCTTTGCCAAAAATATATAAAAGAACCTCAGTTTTCCATAAGTGAGATCTCATTATGTAAACCATGACACATCTGTTCAGTGTAACATTACGTATTAGTTAAAATGATGATTATAAAAATTGTTAATTAAGTTGGACAGATGTTTAAGTTTTAAAGAACAGAGTACAAAATTGTGGAATATAACCCTAATTCTGAAATCTAAATGCATGGGTAAGAAAAGCCTACAAAAATTATACCAAAATGTTAGTTGTTGTACTTGGGTAAATGAGATTATAGGGGTTTTCTTCTCAGTGTGGTTATATTACTTTCATAATAAAATTAATTAAAAGAATGGAAAGAGAGATCAACCTGGATTCAGATTGCCCTGTACCACTATCTAGCTGTTTGACCGTGTGGTCAAGCTACTTAACTGGCTTCCTCAAGAGCTAAAGATGTTATGTTTACCTCCATAGGGTTGTTGTCAAATGATATGATATTCTGAAGACCCCCTGTGCAGGTAGATATTTTGGAGGTTCCTGTCCTCTTCTCCAGCTTTCCTTTTTCTGTCGAAACAGGCCTCGCCCAGCACACACCCAGCAGCTATGAGTGATGCTCTTTTATCGTCTGGTTTCTATTTTGTCTGGTTGGGGCCTCACTCTGATCTTAGTAAATACTTTTGACCTCTTGAAACTTCTTTTTTAGCAGTGACAACTGATGGTTATTTTAGAGAAGTGAGTGATGAGTAAGAATGCTTTTTGTCACAAGAGGGGACATTTGAAGAACTGGACTTTCTAAAGTCTTAGAATTTCAGCTGTTCAGATACATGCGTTTGATTGACAGAAATATGCTTGCTAATTTAAGGACATCCTTGTTAACCTCCCTTGGCCAGTGAAGAGGAAACATGTTAAGTGCTTGCTAACCAAGCTGGTGATTTTCTTAGCTCTGCCAAGTAATTCTAACAGACAGGTACAGATAATATGTATGAGAAGAATTCAGCCAAGATCCCTAGGGACTGTGTGTAACCTCTAAGATGTTAAATGGAGCTTTGTAAACTTTGAGATTATATGCAATGATCATGTTCAACAGTTGATGTAAACAAGAGCCAGAGATACTCTATGAGATCATAGTTTCTAACTTATTTCAGAGTAAGTTTACTGGGGGCAGGAAGAGGAAAGTTCATTTCTTAATAGTAATAGCCAGATGTAGATTGACTAGGCAGTGGAAAATGTAATCTTGCCCAGAGTTCAAAAAAAGATGCCCATATTCACATGGTCCCAAGTCGTCCCCTCTACTTGGACTAAGATACATAGTATCTGAGATCTCCCCTAGACTCCTAGAGTCTGTTAGGGCAGAGGACCTTCCTGACCTACTCAAGGCTAGAATCCAGGTCTCTGAACTCTCAGTTCACATCCTGTCCAGAATAGCAGACTCGCCCTCTGCCTCTTGAGCTAGTCACTGGACAGGCTGAGCCTCAGTTTTGCTGTAAGATGAGAGGTTTAATCTCCAAGGGCTCTCCTAGCTCAAAATCTCAAAGATTCAGTGATTCCTTTCAGTATTTCTTTTTCTAACATGTCAATATCTTGAGAGACACAAGTAATTAAACCAGAGAAAATCAACCATGAGCTCTTATCCCTTAAAGTTGGAGGCTCTGAATCAGGTACCTTGTCTTCTGCAGATAGTGTGGTAGGATCAGGATCTTTCTGTCCAAGGCCACAGTTCCACACAGCCCAATCTTCATGGCCCGACAAAGGGCCCAAATTGGCATAAGGCAAACCAGAGTGTCCCAGCAGGGACTTCCTATAGGCTGTTGTAGCTCTTTAGAAAAGGAGAAGAGCAAGGACAAGAAATCAAAAGCATCGAGATTGGATGGGAAGAAGTAAAGTTGTCTTTTTTAGCAGGCAACATGCCAATTTATATAGACAAGTTCTGGTGGCTCAGCTGGTAAAGAATCCGCCTGCAGTGCGGGAGACCTGGGTTCAATCCCTGCGTTGGGAAGATCCCCTGGAGAAGGGAAAGGCTACCCACTCCAGTATTCTGGCCTGGAGAATTCCATGGACTGTATAGTCTACAGGGTTGCAGAGAGTCGGACATGACTGAGTGACTTTCACTCACTCAATGCCAGGAGACCCAGGTTCAATCCCTGGGTTGGGAAAATCCCCTGGAGAAGGGAATGGCAACCCACTCCAGTATTCTGGCCCGGAGAATTCCATGGACAGGGGAGTCTGGCAGACTATAATCCATGGGATCGCAACGAGTCAGACATGACTGAGCAACTAACACACACACACACACACACACACACACACACACACACACACACACAGAATGTATTAAACCTCTACTAGGAAGAAGAAATCATTGAACTTTGTAAAGTCACAGGATACAAGGTGGCCAATATACAAAAATCAATTCTGTCTCCATAGATTAACACCTAATAGGTAGAAAATGAAGTTAAAGAAAGCTCTGTGTATAATAAGAACTGAAAAACATAAAAAACATTTAGGAATACATTTAGCAAAAATCAGCCAATTGGTACTGTCGTTGGCAGGAACTTGAGGATAATGGTTTTTCCAGTAGTCATGTATGGATATGAGAGTTGGACTGTGAAGAAAGCTGAGCGCCGAAGAATTGATGCTTTTGAACTGTGGTGTTGGAGAAGACTCTTGAGAGTCCCGTGGACTGCAAGGAGATCCAACCAGTCCATTCTAAAGGAGATCAGTCCTGGGATTTCTTTGGAAGGAATGATGCTAAAGCTGAAATGCCAGTACTTTGGCCACCTCATGCGAAGAGTGGACTCATTGGGAAAGACTCTGATGCTGTGAGGGATTGGGGGCAGGAGGAGAAGGGGACGACCGAGGATGAGATGGCTGGATGGCATCACTGACTCGATG